>NC_057354.1:99364986-99672819 GCF_016509475.1 Prionailurus bengalensis
TCCCTTAAGTCTTCAGGGTCGTCCCTATAAGCATCATCCATGCCTTTCTACTTCCTTCTCCATGACAAGCTTTCTGAGGCTCCTCAGCTTTTCGGCACATAACAAGATTCCACTCCCCTCTGAAAGTGTCTGGTTTGTCCACATCTTTTGAAAGACTCACCTGAAAACAGAGCACAAATTCCCAGCATCAGTTGATGTGAAAATGATTAGATCTGGAAAGTCACTAAACACTCTACTTCTATTCATTTCACCCACAATCCTGTGAGAGTTTTAGTGACTATACCATGCTGTTATTTAAATCCCCTAAGTCAGGGATTCTTGATATGTGATTAATGGATGGGCTTAAGGGTATATAAACTTTTAGAATATGGTATGCAAAAAAATGTATACATATGCTTGTCTGTGGGTGGGAAGTGTGTGTGTTTTTGTGTGTGTGTCTATTCTTGTGCATGTGTGTGCGTGTGTGTATTCCATCAGATGCGTAAGGGAGTCCATGACCCAAAAAAGTAAAAACTGTCTATTTTGCATACTGCTGCTAAGCTCAGAGATCTCCTCCTATAGAATTCTCAATTTAGGATTTTTCACAAACTGGTAGGTTTGTGCATTGGAGGTTGGGAAACACTGGGGAAAAAATTAAGGCCAAGACGTTTTCTGGCTCCCAAACCAGGTCATCAGCATTCATGGGGGTTGAAGGAGGCGCTCAGCTGGTTTGTCTTCTCTCCCAAAAGAGAATGTGGAAATGTGTACCATCTACCAGAAAAGCAGGGTTAATTTCACCACCCAGGATAATGTGGATCTTGTGATTTTCAAATAGAAGGAAAAAATTTCTTCCAGGCCTCCTTCCTGGAACGTCATCGTAGACTGAAGTGCATTGCCCAGAACTGACAGCGACTGACAGGCTTGCACACCATGCAGTGATCCTTTGTCCAGCTCCTGTCAAGTAGATCTGGCATTGCAACCACCAGAGGTGCACAATGAGGACCAAGTGTTGAGAACTCTTCACCCTACTCCTGTGGAGAGAAGCATTACCATGTAGGAGTGGTACTCAAAAACAGAAGGGAGGGGCACAATTAGTGCTGAAGGCACTTCATCAGACTGACAAGCCAGAACTGGGACAGGAGACATTACATTAAAGCAGAAGAAGGAAGAACAAACCCAGGAGTAAGGGTCTCTGATTTTCTTGACATGAAAGCCACAGCAAAGTCTCACACCTGTGGTCACTACACTCTGCATTTCCAAAGAGCTGGGGTGTACCTCCACTGAACTTCCAGGAAAGGACACTAGGAAACTATTTATAAGAATGCTGTCAGATCAATGGGGACTCAGAGACCAAAGATCTGGCCCTTGGACAATAGGAATTATGACTTTTGGAGAAAGAGGAAAGTGATGGCTGTCCAACCCACAAGGAAGAGTCCACTAAAGAGGATGCCCCAGAAAGACAGAGAGAACACTGGAAATAGGAGAGAGCTGAAGTATATGGGACCCAACATAGCTTATTAGTGTGAAGGTAGTTCTGGGTGGTGTCACTGCTGTCAAGCTTCCTTGAGAACTTATTTGAGGTTTATAAGAGAAAGGGTAATAAAGTTACAAGACTTGAGATCTATCATTACTTAGCAGATCACGCCATCTTGGCAAAAATTTGCAGTCCTTGGGGGGATCCTTTCCAACTTGAGGAGCAGTGGGGTGCTAGAGGTATAAACAGTCTTCTGCTGAATGAAGATGCCCACAATGGTAGGAAAGATCACTGGCCTTTCATGGTTCCTTCTGACACAGTCACCAGCCCCTATGAAAGCCTCCCACTTTCCATAGATCATTGCCTCCAAGATCTCTTGTGGCTCTTTTCCTGCTTGTCCTCCTTAGCGTGCTCTAGGTTTTGCTTCCTAGCCAGTTGATAAAACTTTCCACTGGACTTCACACAGTGTCTGAGATGTTGTCTTCAGTGCCCCTTTGCTCTCCATCCCAGAGCTATCACCCACTTCTTCCCCACCACCAGTTCGGGCTGGAGGCCCAGTCCTCGTGGTAACCCAGGAGGGTCATTCAGACAAGATAAGAGGAACAGAAGCAGGAAAACTACCTGCCACCAAGTAATCCACCACTGAGGAGTGAGTGAGCTACCAGAAACCCAAGAAAGACATAAAGAGTCCTGAGAAACAAGTTGTACAGATTATCAGAGTCAAAAACCATTGTCATCAGCAACCACAGCCAAAGACATCTCAAGAGTCAGAAAGGTCTGAGAAAACAAGCACAATATACAAAAGCATAAAGCACCCATTATGTGGGGTGATCCTATCTACCAAATTAGGGTTTCAGTTCCCTGAACATGAACCTGACCTCTAGGATGGGGCTCTACACACTCAATAAGTCTGTTCTGGTATCCAGTACCTGACTAGTTAAACCAATTCAGTCATTTAAATAAGTTAATGCTTGGACTTACATATTCCAAGTAGGTAGGAGGTTGACTGATTGAATTTTCAATTGTGAATCTAATGCCAGACATGTGCACAGAAAAAGGTAGTATTGGAAATATTTAGCAGGGTTCCTATCAGTAAGAACAGTCACAGTAGACAGTACAATATGCGCTGGCTGGTGTACTTTTCCAGTACACCACACTGGCTAAATACATCTTGGGTATGAGGCTCTACAGAGAAGCTTCTTTTACTGAATGGTGGGGACGTAGTTACAAGTTATCACAAATATTTATAACAGATACATTACATGCCAGTAATTAATAATTTAATATTTTCCTTTTTGCTAATAATTATCATAATAATTCCTGTAAACAGTGGGTATGAATTAGTCGATGAGTTGTAACTGAAATGACCATGGATTAGTGAGCTTTAAGTGTCTACTTTTTAATGGACCAATAAGAAAAACCTGTTTGGAATATAAAACCGAAAGTGATTATTTGCAAGGGGTAAGATCTGCGTGCCATGAGGGGAAAAAAATGTTAATTAATTTTAAATGTAGAAACAAGGGGCTCCTGGGTGGCTCAGTCGGTTAAGCGTCCAAATTTGGCTGAGGTCATGATCTCATGGCTCGTGGGTTCGAGACCTGCATCGGGCTCTGTACTGACAGCTCAGAGCCCAGAGCCTGCTTCCGATTCTGTGTCTCCCTCTCTCTCTGCCCCTCCCCCGCTCACACTCTGTCTCTCTCAAAAATAAACACACATTTAAAAAATAAAAATACATAGAAACTAAATGTAACTAGTTTAATATTCTGAGGGGAGTGGCAAAATTTGAGAGAGGGAGGGAGAAGTCTGCTCTGTTGTTTGCTAAAACACCCCGGTGGGCATTTTGGAGGTGAAAGTAAGGGTCAAAGTTTGTGCTGGAGAGAATGGTTGAGACAGAGGGAAAGCCAGCTAGTCTGAGAGTAATAAAAGTAAAAGAATAATAAAAGAGTAACATTTGAGCTTTTTGTTAAACAACGTGATAGGTAAGAATGGAGACTCTGAGGGGCACCTGGGTGGCGCAGTCGGTTAAGCGTCCGACTTTAGCCAGGTCACGATCTCGCGGTCCGTGAGTTCGAGCCCCGCGTCAGGCTCTGGGCTGATGGCTCAGAGCCTGGAGCCTGTTTCCGATTCTGTGTCTCCCTCTCTCTCTGCCCCTCCCCCGTTCATGCTCTGTCTCTCTCTGTCCCAAAAATAAATAAACGTTGAAAAAAAGAATGGAGACTCTGAGCTCAGTAATGAACAAGGTGTTTTGAGAAACTGTCTTTAAGAAGAAAGCTGCAACTCATCAACCCAGCAGCAGGCTGGTACCCCAAGGGAGACATGATCAGGGAGAGATTCCCTTTAATGGTGGCTAGACAATTTGAGGAAATGTTTCTAGATATTTCCGTTCTGTACTATGACCCCTTTTCGTAGCCCCAAGATTTCATTCTGAGATTAACTCCACATTGGGGCTACTAAGGAGAATTACAGGATGGGCAGTGTGCAAGGCATGGGGTGGGGATATGACCTTTCCCACATGTTACCTCCAAACTCTGTCTCTGGGAACACTGTGGGGTAGAAGCTTCTTACTAAGGGAGGACTATAGCCCACAAGGGCCACATTGTCAGTGACTAAGGCCTCAGAACTAAGTTGGAGCTGGGGCTGACAGTGGAGAAGCAGGCTATGTGTGGATCAGTCCAGAAACAGATATGAGAGAAGTCCACTTTCCCTAAATAGACTCAAAGATTGAGCAGGGACTGAGGGTAAGTAGGGTCTGCTGTTACGTGGGCTGGAGATCAGGTGGTTAGGGACATGTGTATATATATGTGCATGTGAGAGACAGAGACTGAGAGCCTGGGGGCGCCTGTGTGGTAGAAAGTAGCCAAACACCCACTAAACGCCAAATCTGACAAATGGAGGATTTCAAGTACTTATCAAAAAACATTCTTTCACAGAGAGGCTTTTGCAGAATTCAATCACACTGAAAAATGGAAGCAAAGTAAGCATTGAAAAAAACTTCCTGCATCCACATGATAAGATATCGAAGCTTTCCAGGAAGACTAGAAATCCTAGGCTCATAGAATACCAATGTGGACAGCAGGCCATCGAAACAGCTCACGGAACTGGAGTAGGCCGCCCTCCCCAGCTGTGCACATAAAGGAAAGGTGTGTAACAGCCTTGGACTCAAGAAAAACAGACATGAAAATAAAACACCACTGGAGCATAACGTCAAAACTGCCGCTAAAGCTGCCTTAACTCCTCTGTCACCTGCAAGACCTTGTCCTGGAGGTTTGCTGTGTAACTACCAAACAAAACGGGAAATGGAATTGTATGTACAAGAGAGGAAGAGAGAGTCTCCCTGTGTGTGTGTAAACAAGAATAAAATATAGAAGCACAAAAATACATTTAAAATGTTGTTCCTGTTGGTATTGATACAAACTTTCCTCCTTTAGATGCTTTGTGAGTCTAGATGTTGGTTATTGTATCATGAGAAATATTAGTATACCCATCCCATTTACTCATTCATTAAATGAACATGTATTGAACACCCAGTACGTGCCCAGCACCCCTCTAGACAGCTTCTCATAGTTGCAATTAGTTCCCAGAACTCTGCAAGATATATACATCCTTTTTTCTAGCAAGAAAACCAAAACTTAGTGAGACTAAGTGACTGGCCACTGTTGCAAGTACTAAATGGTTGAGGATTTAAAGCTGGGCCTCCTGATACAGGAGATACCAGCTTGCATGTGAAGGACTTGGAGCTGTAGCCTGTAGGACAACAGCTCCCAACCTTTTCTGCTTAATTCCAAATTCAAGTGAACACCAGAGCCGCCTAAGTACAAAAATTATACATTATATGTGAGAGCTTATTTAAGAAAAGCTTTTTGACTGCCACCTATGTGACATGCATACATTTTAACACCAAGTACTTATTCTCGCGTTGCTCATAACACTGATGGGAGAGAAAAATATAAGCAAAAATAAAGTTGTAGCACAGGGTGACCATTTGAATAACTGAAAATAAGTGCCAGAGACAAAACAATGACCAAAGTTGATGTAATGACCTCAGCTCAGCTCAGGGGTTAGGAGGGAAAATAAATCATGTAAGACATTCTCAGAAAAAGTAACAGTTAAGCTTAGTCTTGATGGAAAAATAGGAATTTCCAAACAGAACAAAAGAAAAAGGATTGTCCAGGAAGAAGGAAAGCCTTTGCAAAGGCCCAGGAGGGTGAAACCTCTATGCTGGAGGGCTTGCAGAGCATTGTTAGAGCTGGAATACGGCGTGAGGGTGGGATGGGGAATAAGGCTGGTGAAGCAGCCAGGAGTTATACAATGAGAGATCTTGGGACACATGTAGGAGCCGTGCTGGATCAGCTGGAGCTTGTTCTGAGCCGTAGCTGAAGGCTGGAAGTAGGCAACTTCTCACGCCCACATAGAGGCCCACAAACCTCCTAGGAAAAATCATAGAACCCTGTCCAGTAGTGAGGTTTGAACATGTGCAAACATATCTGATGACCCCAAAAGACAGCAGATGGGCTGTATGGTGTATGTGAAGGCTGCTGAGAGTAGAATTTAAAAGTTCTTATCACAAAGGGGAAAAAAAGAAGTTTTTGTAACTATATGAGGAGATGGACGCTAATTACATTTATTTTGATAATCGTTTTGCAATATATGTATGTCAAGGCATTCTTTTTTTTCAATATATAAAATTTATTGTCAAATTGGTTTCCATACAACACCCAGTGCTCATCCCAAAAGGTGCCCTCCTCAATACCCATAACCCACCCTCCCCTCCCTCCCACCCCTCATCAACCCTCAGTTTGTTCTCACTTTTTAAGAGTCTCTTGTGCTTTGGCTCTCTCCCACTCTAACCTCTTTTTTTTTTCCTTCCCCTCCCCCATGGGTTTCTGTTAAGTTTCTCAAGATCCACATAAGAGTGAAAACATATGGTATCTGTCTTTCTCTGTATGGCCTATTTCACTTAGCATCACACTCTCCAGTTCCACGTTGCTACAAAGGGCCATATTTCATTCTTTCTCATTGCCATGTAGTACTCCATTGTGTATATAAACCACAATTTCTTTATCCATTCATCAGTTGATGGACATTTAGGCTCTTTCCATAATTTGGCTATTATTGAGAGTGTGCTATGAACATTGGGGTACAAGTGCCCCTATGCATCAGTACTCCTGTATCCCTTGGATAAATTCCTAGCAGTGCTATTGCTGGGTCATAGGGTAGGTCTATTTTTAATTTTCTGAGGAACCTCCACACTGTTTTGCAGAGTGGCTGCATCAATTTGCATTCCCACCAACAGTGCAAGAGGGTTCCCATTTCTCCACATCCTCTCCAGCATCTATAGTCTCCTGATTTTGTTCATTTTGGCCACTCTGACTGGCGTGAGGTGATACCTGAGTGTGGTTTTGATTTGTATTTCCCTGATAAGGAGCGACGTTGAGCATCTTTTCATGTGCCTGTTGGCCATCCGGGTGTCTTCTTTAGAGAAGTGTCTATTCATGTTTTCTGCCCATTTCTTTACTGGGTTATTTGTTTTTCGGGTGTGGAGTTTGGTGAGCTCTTTATAGATTTTGGATACTAGCCCTTTGTCCAATATGTCATTTGCAAATATCTTTTCTCGACACATCCCCAAAGGCAAGGGAATTAAAAGCAAAAATGAATTAGTGGGACCTTATGAAGATAAAAAGCTTCTGCACAGCAAAGGAAACAACCAACAAAACTAAAAGGCAACCAACGGAATGGGAAAAGGTATTTGCAAAAGGCATTCTGAGGTACACCATGAACTTGTACAACAGAGCTGTATGTCAATTATATCTCAATAAGGCTAGAAAGAAAAAAAGACAACAGATGGATTAAAGAGACCAATAAGGAAGTTTCCATGAGAAAAGGAAGAGGCTGGCCAAATAAAGCAAAGCCTGAGAATCAGAGTGGAGTGGGGGTCTGGGTGCAGTATGGTAGCCTATTCCAGAACCTCTGCTAAGCTAGGCCTCTGGTTCAGCTGAAGCTGCGTTTATGAATTAAAAGGACTGGACCATGTGTTCATAAAGATGCATAAACTACTCCGGAAGTTTGTTCAAATGAAGGAGACCAAGGAAGTGTTTTTCAGAATTAGAGAGATTTGCTTTCCATTGTTGTATCTTTTTGTATTACTTGGATTTTTTGCTTTTAACCACATACATGAAGTAGCTATTCAAAAACTTTAAGAAATATATATTCTTAAAGGAAAAATTTGTATCACTAACTGGAGTCCAAGCAATAGCACTGCTGAACAACTTCTGAATAAAACAAAGAGAGAACATCTTTCTCGATGCACAGGGGCCTTCTTGGGTGTTGAGTGGTCTCTGGCAGTGGGGTAGGGTCAAAGCCCATCAGTGGTGGAGCACATATTTCAGCTTCACGGCCAATAGTGTCAAGAACAAAGGGGAAGGGGGCAGTCTCACCACAGTTAGTTCCAGCAGAGAGCACAAAAGTTTTCTACTGCAAAACTTTTGCATTCAGGCCACCTTGCTGGGGGATTCAAATAAAACGTAACCAGAAAGGAGCATCTTCCTTCTTGTTTGGAAGATGAAAGGGGTATTAACAGGGACCTGTGCTGTGAGGAGGAGTGATAAAGGCTGCCTGATAGTGGGAAGGGTAAGAAGAACATCAGAGGCCCTCCAGGTCTTAGGGTCCCCAGGAAACATCAAGGGGAAAAGAGTCATAGCTCAGAGCAGTGTCTAATGGAGTTTGTCAGAGCTATGGAAGCCACAGTAACAAATAACCATTGGGAGTACTTTGTAAACACATGGAAGCACTCTTGGGGGCCCTCAGAAATAAATAGGAAAGAGTCTGGTTTGGGAGTGGGAGTTAGAGATGAACAATAAAGCCAAAGGGGACCTGAAGATATAGTCTTCAGGTATTAACACTAGCCACAAGCAAAGGAAAATGGACTGCTTTTACAGGACAGCGTATCACTGGCTTTTATCCCCATGACAGAGGGGATGGGCAATTCAGAAATGGGACCCTGAATCTACTCTAATTATTTTTTAAGCTCTATGAATTATTCAAAATTTTTGGCACTTTGTTACTAGTGATAAATTACCTGCAAGATTTCAACCACTGACTGGAACCACCAAGGTAAAATAAAAACATTGTTAAGAACAACTTGAACCAGTTAAGAATATGTTCAGTCCCATGTCATAAAAACAACCACTCTAGGGGTTAAACAAATAAGATTTCTAAGTCTAGAAATAGACAATTCTGTGCTGACATCAGAACTCACAGTAACCATGGGGATCCAGACTCCTCCTCCTCTGATTTTGCCATCTATGACAGATTGCTTACCAAGATAACCACAACAATCACTCCCATCACTGGATATGTGTTCTTTAATCTGAGTTGACCATGTGACTTGCTTTGGCCAATAGCATATAGCAGAAAGTTCTCTGTGTGACTTGTTAGCCTTATCCTCAAGAAGCTTTGAAGCATCTGCTCTCACCATCTTGCCCTAAAAGCATCATATAGGAATGTCCTAGCCTCCTGGAGAATGAGAAATCAGATAGAGAAAGAGACCAAATGAAGAAAGAGACTGGATAGAGAATGAAGCCAGATGGAGAAAGGCCCAGCCAACCCAGCCTTTCTAAACGTCTCCATCGAGGCTCCAGACATGTTATTGAAGCCATGCGGGACCAACCAACCTTTAGCCAATTCCCTAACATACACAACCCCAGGGAAAGACCTGCAGAAGAACTACCTAGTTTAGCCCTCCAGATAGTAGAATTGTGAGCAAATAAATGGCATTTTTTTAAGTCACTATGTTTTGGATGATTTGTTACACAGAAGTAGACACCTGAAACACGTACTTTGTGTTTCATTTCTGTTTCATGGTTAGCAAGATGCCTGCTGCATCAAAAACATGTCCAAGGGAAGGCAGATCAAAAGGCAAAATGATTATGCCAGTCAAGTGTGTCCCCTGTAAAGGATTTCCCATCAGCTCTGTCCAGTGACTTGTTCATACATCTCATTGAGCATCATTGGGCCACATGCTGCAAGGTCATCTGAGGAGGTGATCTGGACACATTGCCACCTGAGAAAGTTGGAAGGTGGCTAGTCAGTAGGTATTTAGCAGTAAATTCCAAGTCACTGCTGATGGAAAAAAAGGAGCTCATGAAGGTTGTGTGCAGAAAAATAATGTGATCAGAGCTGCATTTAAGAAAGACCTCTCTGGAAGGTGCATGGAGGAAAAATTGAAAGGGGCCATATTTAAGGCAGGAAGACCAGGTTGTTGTACGAGTCCAGGCAAAATGAAAATCAACCAAGGCTGTGACAGTGGAGATGGGAAGAAGAAGATGTTTAAGGAGAGGCGAGCTTCAGATTGATTTGATGTAAGGAATGAGGAAGTGAGAATTCCATCTGGCTGGAGTGTTTTGTTGAACGATGAAACTAAAAATAAGTTTAGTGTTTTACATACAGTCAGTCGATTCTCATTATTCATGGTAGTTATGTCCTATAGTCACCACAAACACTGAATTAATGAATACTGAACCATTGCTCCTAGGGGAAATGCAAGGTGAAGTTCCTGCAAGCCTCTGGCCACAACTTTTCATCAATTAATCAATACATAACCTTGTTTAATGTGCGTTTCTGTTTAAAGACTCCTTGTTTAATATATATTGTTGATTCATTGACATTGAACTTACAGCCAACAGCACTGTAACTCATGCCTGAATGAAGCATATCTAACCCATGCATTTTCTCCATAAAGCACATCACAGCCTCCTTGTGCTCAGAAACAGTAGACAGAACATCAGCACTAAGGTTGGGAACCATTTTAAACAGGGAAATCACCAAGCAAAAGCACAAAAATGCAAAAAAAAATGTGGCACTAAATAGTGAAAAGGACACTTGTTTACAGTATGAGAGCTGAAATAAGAAGGCAGAGTGTTACCTTGTACAATTTTAGCTGGGAACAGGCTATCAAAATTTTTCACTGCTCTGCCCATGTCCACAGATAACTAAAAACATCCCAAGTATTAATTTGGGGATTACAAATAAATTTTAGCTAGGAAGTCATTTCACAGAAATGTAATCAGGAAATGATAAAGACCAACTACATTCAACTTGATGTGCCCATGGGACATCCAAAAATTAATTGAACATACCAGTCTAGAGACAGGAAACAGATATCTGGGCTATAAGTCAGATATGTCACACCTTTGTTCAAAGCCCTGCAGTGCTGCCTGTTCACTCAGAGCAAAAGCCAAAGCCCTTAGCATAGCTCTCTGAGCCCTTACATGATCTACCCACTCCCATGTCCATCTGATCTCACCTTCTACTTCTCTTCCCTGGGATCACGCTGCTCTAGCCACAGGGGCCTCCTCCCCATTCCTTGAACATGACAAGAATGTACCTCAGGGCATCTGTACTTGTAGTTATCTCTGCCCAGATGCTCTTCCCACAGCTGACTCTCTCCGCTCCTTCAGAGTTTTGTTCACATGTCATCTTCTCAATGAGGACTACCTTGAATCATCATATCTGAAACTATAACCTCCCTCTATCCTCTGGGTCCTCAGCACTTCAACACTTCCATCCTGCTCACCCTGCTTTGCTTTTCCTTTTCCCCTTTAGCATATTACATAATTTTCTTGTTTAATTATGTTTATTGCATATGGTCTGCCCCCTTCCTACCCTGCTACCAGAATGCAAGCTCTCCAAAGACAAACATTTTGGTATGTTTTGGTCAATGTTGTATTCTAAGAACCTAGAGTAGTGGTTGGCACATAGTAAGCAATATGCTCTCAGAAATATTTGTTAAATGAATAAATAAGTGAATAAAAGAAATATGAATTGAGGCATCATTAAGGTATAGATTATAGGGGCACCTGGGTGACTCAGTCAGTTAAGCATCTGACTTCGCCTCTAGTCATGATCTCACAGTTCGTGAGTTTGAGCCCCATGTCAGGCTCTGTGCTGACAGCTCGGAGTCTGGAGCCTGCTTCAGATTCTATGTCTCCCTCTCTCTCTGCCCCTCTCCTACTTGTGCTCTCTCTCAAAAAATAAATAAACATTAGAATTGTTGAATCAGTATATTTATTTTTTTTTTACTTTTAAAAATATGTTGGTATATTTAAAAGTAAATGACCTGATTTCTAAATACTTTAGAATTGATATTTTATTTTATTTTTTAATGTTTTATTTATTTATTTATTTATTGTTTTTCAATATATGAAATTTATTGTCAAATTAGTTTCCATACAACACCCAGTGCTCATCCCAAAAGGTGCCCTCCTCAATACCCATAACCCACCCTCCCTCCCACCCCCCATCAACCCTCAGTTTGTTCTCAGTTTTTAACAGTCTCTTATGCTTTGGCTCTCTCCCACTCTAACCTCTTTTTTTTTTTCCTTCCCCTCCTCCATGGGTTTCTGTTAAGTTTCTCAGGATCCACATAAGAGTGAAACCATATGGTATCTGTCTTTTTCTGTATGGCTTATTTCACTTAGCCTCACACTCTCCAGTTTCATCCACGTTGCTACAAAAGGCCATATTTCATTCTTGCTCATTGCCACGTAGTATTCCATTGTGTATATAAACCACAATTTCTTTATCCATTCATCAGTTGATGGACATTTAGGCTCTTTCCATAATTTGGCTATTGTTGAGAGTGCTGCTATAAACATTGGGGTACAAGTGCCTCTATGCATCAGTACTCCTGTATCCCTTGGGTAAATTCCTAGCAGTGCTATTGCTGGGTCATAGGGTAGGTCTATTTTTAATTTTCTGAGGAACCTCCACACTGCTTTCCAGAGCGGCTGCACCAATTTGCATTCCCACCAACAGTGCAAGAGGGTTCCCGTTTCTCCACATCCTCTCCAGCATCTATAGTCTCCTGATTTGTTCATTTTAGCCACTCATCTGAGTGTGGTTTTGATTTGTTGAATCACTATATTTAAAAAAGGATAAAGGTTATAATGAAACCAAAAGTATAGGTAAGAGTCCTCACAGAAAGTGAACCAAGAAGAGGACTGAGGACATAACTTGTGGGAACATCAGTGCTCAAACAGGCAGAGGATGATAAGCCAAGAAGGGAGATAGAGCAGAATGGAACAGAGTAGGTGGTGGTTAGAGTGGTATCTCAAAAGCCAGTGGAAGAGATATTTTCAAGGAAGGACACTTGAATAGTGTAAAATGTCACAAACTGAAAAATCCTCATCCATTCAATTAAAAAAAAGAAATCACTGGGGCACCTGGGTGGCGCAGTCGGTTAAGCGTCCGACTTCAGCCAGGTCACGATCTTGCGGTCCGTGAGTTCGAGCCCCGCGTCAGGCTCTGTGCTGACTGCTCAGAGCCTGGAGCCTGTTTCTGATTCTGTGTCTCCCTCTCTCTCTGCCCCTCCCCCATTCATGCTCTGTCTCTCTCTGTCCCAAAAATAAATAAACGTTGAAAAATAAATAAATAAATAAATAAACGAAATCACTGCATACCTTCTGTGTTCCAGGCCTTGTGGGCATTGGGACATTCACTGAACAATGCCACACAAAGAATATGACTCTAGTGGCAATGTCAGTGCTCTAACCACGCCCCATGGGATCACTTTTTGCCACTGTTGCATGCCACTCCCCTTCAGTACCCTTTGCTTCTCATATTCAGCAGGGAGATAGCCCCACTGATAGCTTGTCCACACACTCACACACAGGAGAGCTGGAATCCCAGGGGGGTACTTTATCCATGGCAGCCTATATGTGCAGGGATGACACAGCCCAGCTCTCTGGCCTCCCAGGGGGCAATGCTGGGGCATCACCCATACTTCAGAGCTCCCTGCAGGACCAGGCTGGAGTCACTCTCAAGGATGTTACCTGAGTACAGACCTTTGCTTGGTTCCATACCCCTCACTGTCCTGCTTCCCCAATTCCCTGCCAGGATCCTTAGGGAGCACTTCCTTTAGAATATCACTTACTCATAAATCCTAATGTTAGAATCTGATGCTAAGGCCTTTGAGGTGCTTTGTCTCTAGAAAGGACAGGAGCAGATGAACTGTAAATGCAGTGTGGAAGAGTGGGGGAAACAGACAGCACTAGAGGGGCATGTGGGAGATGCAGGATCTAGAGTCATGAGGACAGAGAAGGCTCCCAGGAGCCCAGGAAGTCTATGCTGACACTGCAGAGGTGAGTAAGGATCAGCCTAGCAAAGTGGGAGAGTATTTCTGATAGAGGAAGAAGCCATGCAAAGATCCTGGGGAAAGGAATAGCAGAGCAAGTTAGTGAAATTACAAATAAATCAGTATGGCTGGAGGGCCACATGTGACAAGAAGCTGGCAGACAAGAAGGCAGCAGGGTAGACAATGGCTGCATCCAAATGGCTCTGTAAACCAGGCAAGGGGATTTAGAACATCCTGCCAAACTTTAAGTACCTTTGAGGATCCCTTTGGAGACAATGAAAAGGATGGGTTAGAAAGGGGCAAGGTACAGAATGTGAAGACCAGTTAGGAAGCTGCTGAAATAATCCAACCAAGAACTAATGGAAGCCTGAAATAAAGTAGAAGTGGGGCCAGAGGGGGTAAAAGAATTATGATTGAGAGGCCACTGGTGACATGACAAGGGTAAAGTCAATGAACCAGCCTGAGTTGGTGGGCAAGCTTTGGAATATAAAAATAAGAGCAAGTATAAGTTACATTTTTTAGAAGCTTGGCCAAGGGAGAGGGAAAGAAATTCAGGGTTGAAAGAGGGCTGGCTAGGGTGGGAGAGGCAGTGTTTGAGATGGAAGAGAGTTGGAGCATCTTTATAGAATTACCAGGAAAGTGATACATGCCCTTCAAAATGTCAGCCCCATTCTTTCTTGCCTACATTTTTCTTTGTTACCTTTTTTACCTGCATTGAAGACCTGTTGTGATGGATAATGTCCTCATCCTGTGAGCAAGAAATGTTAGCAGCAAGAAGATACAGGGACATAAAAAACAAACACTGCAAGTTCAGACTTATTCCTGTCCAAACATTTCTTTAGAGATCATTTGCTTTTTCCAATCTGGGTCTTACAAAAAGGCCGTGATGGCACAAGTGGTCTTGTTATGGCTGTGGAGGGCAGAAGGTTGGAGGAAAAGTTCAATTAAAACCCTGCCTTCCTCAGCCTGATAATGGGTTTGACATTTGCAGAGAGTTCGCAGGCAGCAATGCCTGCCATTGTGCACCCCACAAATTGGGAAAGGTTTTTTGTTGCAAGCTGAGAAAGCACCAAACAAAAGGTCTCAGGCAGCACAGCCTTTTCATGTATGAAGGGTTGTTGACACATCACCATCTGCCTCCTCATGCACATTACCCTCTCCTCTGAACCTCCCTAGACATGGCACCTTGGACAGCTCCTTCCAGGTGAGTCCATGTGGAAAAATAACTGCTGCCTGCAGGCCTGGTGGACTAATTCCCCACTCAGATTTTTCAAAACCCAAAGAGGTTTCTGGTTACCTCAAAAAGATATGAAATATTTGGCTACATTTCAAAAGGTGAAAGTGATTGACAGTACAAATGGAAGTGTTCTCTCAAAAAATTCAACTGGACATTTGCCTAGGAGTTTTATGGTTTACAGAACATGGTAGATATGTGATTTTATTGGATCCTTCCAGTAATTCTGTATTTCCCCCATTATAGAAAGAAGAAAGAAGAGAGTCAAGCGTTGCCTTTTGACTTCTGCTTGTTTCTGATGTTTGCTTTTTCCACCATGCTGTGAAAAAGACTAGGATAAAAACATGAGATGGCGCAGCTTGTAAATGGGTAGGGAGACTGCTATAAAGCTTGGATGCAGTAGATTGATGTGAGGGCTGATCTGAGCCAAAACTGTGAAGAATCACCTTTGGTGACCCTTAGTCCCCTACCCTCCAATATCCAGGGCCCTCATTCTGCCTCTTTGCTGCCAAGGCAGCTCTTCTGTGTTGCCCACATGAGCAGCACCCTACACTCTGAGATCACTGACTCCTTCCCTCTCTTCAAAACTTACCTGTCCTTACCTTTATCTACTCCCTCACTTCTCTCTAAGTGACTTATCTACTCTAATCATTAAACCTCCTGGGAAGCACCCTTCACTCTGAGAGTCATAATTCTCTGCATGTGTGCTAATGTAGTTAAAACTGAAAGTCACTCCAGTGTTACCCTTCCCTGATAGCACTGCAACATTGACAAGGGTTCTGTTGACTCAACACAAGCCACACAGTTATGTGAGAGTTTCAGGCCAATTGGCATAGATATTAGTGTGTAGGGGCTGAGACTATTTCCAGCCTCCCTCAATCATAGCATCACTGCCTGTCCATCACCTGACCATGAGTTTGTAAAGTCTCATCAACATAGTCTTTGCTCCTTATGTCCAGAGGTATAAAGTCCACCTAAGTGATCTACATTACCTTTTCAAATACTCATTGTGGGTGATCATGACCAGGCCCAGCCAGGTGCTGGCCAAGAAATCAACACTTGACCAGGTTCTGGTAGCTAGAGCTGGCTCTGGGGAAGCAGTTACCTGAAATAGCCAGAAACAGGTAGAGGTGGGGGTGACTATAAGTCTGTCCTCAGGAATTGTTAAATCAAAGTAGGATTGGTTAGAGTTTGTCACCTTCCAAAAAATAAGGGAGAACATGAAATGGAGAGTAAGGAACAGAGGTAACAGAGAAAGCCACTGGAATGAAGGAATGCTCCATCAAAAAATGAAGGAGAGAAGTCAACAAGTCCAAGAGAGTTACTAAGGTCAAAGACCCATACTTGTTTTCCTGCCTGAAGACTGGGTGGTATGTGGGGTCAGGTTAGAGGTGTAGGGTTGGGGTTCAAAGACATCCTCCCTAGGATGGGCTAATAATAAGGCTATTGTCTTGCTGGGGGAAATGCTGTCCATTGAGAACCTTCCCTCCTTCCTCCAGGACTTAGTTCCCTTCCTCCCAGGACATCATAAGACAAAGGCCTTGCTAATTATCAGTACCAAGAGCCAGTCAATGTTGCTAGGAAGACTCAACAAAGTGGAGATGTGGAGCCAGTATAGATAACCCACCCTGACTGTGCTTCTGGGTTCTACCATGATACTGAGGCTGATGGCCCAAAGCCAATTGGAGAGGACTGCCAGAAGGTGGGATCATGAGATGTGAATGTATTCCTTAAGGCTCAGTGACCCTGGGAGTTCAGCAACCTCAGGAGACCTATGGAGGAGGCTCTGAGCCCACCCAGGGTATCAGAAACTTACCCCTGGGAGCACCTCTTCTTACCAGGGCTGACCACAGTCCCAAAGGACAAAGCCCAAATGATGGAATTTGTCTCCAACAGTGGACTGTTTTTTTCTTGGGCTCATAAATATGAGGACAACTTTTGTAAGGGAATAGTGAAGACCAGGAAACACTGGAAAGGAAACTGAGTGGTCTCAGAGTTCAAGGGCCTGTTCTCCAGTCTCAGCTCAACCACTTACACCCACAGTGGAGAGGCCTTGGACAACTCACAGAATCTCTCAGGGTTTCTCATTTCTCATCTGCAAAATGGGATAACAAGACCTTTTCTGCTCACATGTCTGTACTAAGCTGCAAACAAGATGGTGTGTGCAAAAGTGCATGGTGAACTCTAACACCACAACATACTTGGAAACTTTGCTATTACCTAACTGGTGAGAAATCTGTGGCCTGAGGAAATTAAATGACCCACTTGCCTATTCTCTTGGTTTTGGTTCCGCCAAGAAATAGACCTTGAAACAAGGGCTTGAATTCAAGTTTTCTGCTTATGTGCAAGTAGTTTAAGAAATGCAAGAAAACAGAGGCATGGGAAGGTGAGCCAAGGAAGGGAAGACAACCAATAAATGATGTGTTAGCAGTCTAGATAACCACTGTGGGTACCAGAAGATTATTTCCTTGAGGAAATTCTGGAAATGGAGAGAACACAGGCCTTAGAGTTTTCCCACCATGCAGTGAGGGATCTGGATTAGTTTACATGCCTACTCCACAGAGTCATTGGTTGAGGGCTGCTGGTACAGTGTATAAGCAAAGTGGCCTTCCATGGTATTTGGAGAAAACCTGCAGACAAATGAAAGCAAAGGCAGACATTTGGAACTTGGCCAGAGTGCACTGAAGTGGTAAGACACCCTGGATATGTGTGTAGCATCACAGTAATTGACAGCTAGTAACTGACAGAGCTAAGACCAGAACTCTGGTTGCCTGACAGGCCACTAGGATCTCTCCCACTCTACCATGTCATGCTCTCCTCTGACATTATGGATGAATATCCCGACCTCGGGAGGCTTCTGCCCAGACTGCTTCCTGCCAGGATTGCTCTTCCCATACACAGCAGCACCACTGGGTCAGAGCCTAGAGAAGGCATCTCTTGGCCACACTGTCCTCTTACAGCTTCTGACACCCAGCCCAAAATGCTCAGCCTTGCAAACCCAGAACAGAGTACCTGACATGAGAATTCGCAGATTTGGGGGCCTGTTTTCAGGCCCAAGGGATCTGTTACCAGGATACCAATCCAGGGACACACTTTGTAAGGGAAGATAGTAACCAGAACAAAAGTCAAGTAAGAAGAAAAGCAGGTTCTTGAGTGTAAGTGTCAGGACCATCAGGGCAAGAGAAGGTACGGGGGATTTAGCACCAGTTCCGGTACTAAATCTGCAAACAATGAGCATCACTTGTGCTTCACAAAAGCAACATCTCTGGACTGAACTCAACTGACCAGAGCAGGCCAGACATGAGCTGTAAACACATCCTAGGCACATGGGAGTGATCCAGTCTCCTGGAAGGAAAAGAAACAGGCCCTGGGCTCTCTCCAACTTACCCCACAAAAGTGATCAGTGGGTTGCTGAAGGCCTGCCTGGCCCTGCCAGTCTGAAGACTGGGGGAGGATAAGGAGACTCTTAAGGAAACATGCAAGGATTCTTCTGCTTGTGTTTTGGTGATGGGGAGAAACTGAAAGGGGAAAACAGAAACAATAACAAAAAATATAGAAAAACTCAAAAGCACTCAATAAAGACAATCCTGACCCCTTGTGTACTGACCCATAAGTAAAATGTCCTGGCCTCCCTACTGCCGCATGTCACCAATGTAAGGTGCATGTTTTTTCGCATTTTAACATCTCTGACATTGGGTTGCACCTTGCGGTGATGGTGGGTTCCATCTCCCCCAGCCAGGAGTCAATTATGGTGGAATGGTTATTGCCCACACACTCCAACATGGTCAGAGCTACTTCCATTGTTTTTGTTCATGTATTGAGTTTAATAACAATTTGAAATGTCTTCAAACCAGAACAGTAAAATGTTGGTAATTGTTGCAGTTAGATAAAAGATTCATGGGAGTTCATTATTCTATTCTTTCGACTGTTTTATATGTTTAAACATTTCCTTAATCGAAAGGGAAAAAATCCTCCAAAATATACAATAATTCAACACTGAAGTAAAATGCTTATTGTGTTTTCAGAAAAGGAGAAAACAGAGCAGCACAGTGTCAATGTGATATTAATAAGTATTTGGCATTGAAGGAATAATCACAGTTTTATATATATACAGTAAAACCTTGGTTTGTGAGCATAATTCATTCCAAAATCACACTTGTAATCCAAAACACTTGTATATCAAAGCAAATTTCAAGAACCTTTGGCTCAGTTGTGATCCTGTGACATTTGGTGTCACGTACTACATGTATTGCAAAACATCACTCGTTTATCAAGTTAAAATTTATTAGAAATGTTTGTTCATCTTGTGGAACCATCACAGAAAAAGTTACCCACAATCCAAGGTTTTACTGTGTGTGTGTGTGTGTGTGTGTGTGTGTGTAAACTCACAAGCTAGCTCTTTCAAAGACTAAGAAAGAAAGAAAGAAAGAAAGAAAGAAAGAAATCCATAGTGGATAAAGCCATGTACATTTTGTTACTGAGATTGAAGGCAGGAGAAATTGACCAGACCTTTGAACTTTGTTAAAGAAAATGTGAAGCAATGTGACCAAGTCATGGGTCATGCTACACTATCATGAAAACCTTGTGTCATAGTTTAAATGATGAAGAAAATAATGGTGCATCTTTCCATCAGTGGTATCTTAGAGTCAATAAAATACAGTATTTCCAGTCTTGAGTATTCCTACTGTATCCAATGCAAGAATGAAAGAAATGAAGAGGTTTTCACTCACCAAAGTCCCTTTTCTGGAGAGTTTTTTTATGTGTCTAGAAGAAATGCTTTACTGGGAAACAATAAAATGTCAGGGACAAGATCATGGGCTCTGGGATCTGCCTGCTTGCATTGGAATCCTAATTCTGTCACTATCCCACTGTGCAATCTTAGACCAGTTAGTTGCCTAGCTGTTCTGTGCCTCAGTTTTCTCATCTGCAAAATGAGGGTAATGAAACTGGATCTTTCATGGGGTTCCATGGAGATTAAATAAGATAATATATGCAAAGAACAAAGACTAGTACCTGGCACAGAGTTCATGCTGTGGGTAAGAGGAGAATAGAAATTTCTGTATTCCTGGAGAGGTATAGAGATGGACGGGAACTCAGAAAAAGGAAACCAAAGTGACAGTCGAGCTTCTACTGAAATGTGATGGTGCGGCCAGAATTCCCCAAGTAAAATCACACAGGTGTGTTTTATTAGGGAAAATGTGAGAGGTGGACACTGTCCCTAGAAGTGATGCCACTTTTCTTTGTTCATTGCTCATCTTTATGTGTGTGACATTCATGCATGCCGTTGTGTGCAGCTGCTGTGTGTAGCTCCTTTCACTGCTGGATAATATTCAATTGTATGCATATGCCACAATTTATTTATGCATTCCTCTCTTAATAGACACTTCAGTTGCTTCTAGTTTGGGACAATTAGGAACAAAGCTGTTATAAAGTTGCTTATCATTCATGTATGTTTCCTGGTGCACTTACACACACATTTCTCAAGGTTTATCCCCAGAAAATGATGTCCCAGGTCATAAGGAATGAAGATCTTCAATTGTAGTTTTCCAAGGTGTTTGCACCATTTTCCATTCCCATCAGCCTGAGTGAGAATTTCCTCTGCTCCACATTTCATCAACACTTGGTACTTCAGAGTGTTTAATTTTAGCTATTCTGGTGAGTTTTAATGATATTCCTTGGTGGTTTTATTTTGCATTTCCTGGATGACTAATGAAGTGAAGCACATTCTCACATATTTACTGGCCATTTATATTTCCTTTTTATGAAGAGTGGGTTGAAATCCTTTGCTGATTCTTCTTTTGAATTGTCTTTTTCTTATTAGTTTGAAGGAGTCGGTTATGTATTCTGGGCACTAGTCTTTTGTAATAATTGTTGGAAATATTTTACCCAACCCAAAGCTTGCCTTTTCACTTTCTTGATGTGTTTTGTTGAACAGAAGTTCTTAGTTTTAATATATAGTTGAATTTATCCATCTTTCCCTCAGAGTTAGTGCTTTGGGGGTCTGATTTAAGAAATCCTTCCCTACTCCAAGAATATAAAGATACTGTTCTGTATTCACTGCAATAAGATTTATAGTTCTGCCTTTCATTTTTAGGTCTTTCACTCCTCCAACATTAAATCTGAAAATATCTCCAACTCCTTTGTCCAATTACAGTGAGGGCCATAGCATCATGGTTTTGAGCACTGACTGGGAGGCAGCTGCTTTTGTTTATGTCTGTGTTTGGCTCAGTTACTCACTAGCTGTGTGACCCTGGGAAGTTGCTTAACTTCTCTGTGTCTTTGTTTTCTCCAGCTGTTAATAGTACCTACCTTACAGAGTTTTTTATGAGGGTTAAATGAGTTGATAAATGTAAAAGTGCTCAGAGGAAAGAAAGCCTGTCACACTAAATGCTTTATAGAACGTAGCTATATCTTTGTTCTGCCCTTTAAGTTCCTCCCCCAGCTCACTCAGACCCCATAATCAGTCCTTGCCACTCCCCAGCAACAACCAAGAAATAACCCTGTGAGGCTCCATGCTGTTGTGATAAATATTCTGCCTGTAGAGTTCCTTCTTACTCCTTACAGAATCCTTCTGCATGTGTCAATATTTATGTGTTTCACTTGCCGTCTGCAGGTGCCTCTGCCCCCCACCAACAGGACAGCCTAGTTCTGTAGACTTTAAGATCAGAGAGAGTGGAATTCAATTTTCCCTGGACATTTCTCATACTCCACGGGAAGTTAAATAGCTCTGAAAGTGGTAGGAAAGAGAAAGATTTCTCAACCTTTATCACTCTGGGATGTACACTTGAATTGTTTGGGACACTCTGTGTAATCAGTCTGTTTGTTTTTCCTATCTCTGGTGGCACCTTCAAGACACAGAAAGTGGCTTCAAGCCAGAGAAGGAAAGAAGCTAGCATTTGTTGAAAGACTTCAAAGTAATAACTGCTTTAGGGGTGCCTGGGTGACTCAGTCAGTTAAGTGTCCAACTCTTGATTTCAGCTCAAGTCATGATCTCATGGTTCACGGGTTTGAACCCCACACTGAGCTCTGCTTGGAGTTCTGTCTCTCCCTCTCCCCCACTTGTGCTTTCTCTCTCTCAAAATTAAAAAAAAAGGTAATAACTGCTTTATAAATGTTATTCATTTAATCTTCCCAAAAGTGTGAGAGGGAGGTAATTGATATGTAGAAATGCTAGAAGCACTGGGATTCAGAACAAGGTTTTCTTGGCTTCACTGTGAGAACCCTTTATATCATGTAACCTCCCATAGAGGCACTGTCCAGTAGAATTACCAAGAAGAATCAGTCTCACCCATATTATTTGTTATTCTTTCACCTCCTCTGTACCCCTGGTCCGTTATCCCCAAGCCAGCCCCTGGGTTGTACTTTTATCATCACAAACTGCTCTTCTAGTGAATGTCAGTGCCTAAACTTGACCACCCACCAAAGCTCAGACTGGATTTAGTCTCTCCTCACATATATAATGGCCATCCCTGTGGTGTCTCCCCTGGGACTAGCAGCATAGGAAGCTTCTCAAAACTCCTTCTTTTGCACAGATAAGATACAGGTCAGTGCGTGTATGTTTGTGTGCAGTTATATATGGAAGCAAAGGCAGGTGTGTAACAGTAATGACTTCACTAATAAGAATGTGTGATTATTGTATACAGCTGTGTGTGTGTTTGTGTGACACACACAATTAAAAGCATACAACTTAGGTGTACACACAAGAAAATTTCACAGAACCTAACTAACTGGCATTAACGAGTTAGAATATTTTCACTGAATCCACTTTTAGAATGTCAAGAATGCAAGTAACTGGGACACTGCTGTTATTTTCAAGAACTCATGCAAATGAGCCACTTCTAGGTTGAGTCTTTAAACAACCCATGGGCTATAAGCTCTCTGGCATAGCAGCCCTGGATTTGTGGTCTGTGGATCTTAGGGTTCATAGCACAAGTCTGGCACTCATCATGAGATCTTCAACAAATGCTTGTTGAGTAAACAGATGAAAGCATGAACTGGATCCGTTGACACGTGACTTGATCATGTTTCCAGGCTAGCTCCAGCCCTGTGCCAGTGACCACTAGAAGTAAGAATTAGTGCCCTGAGGCGTAGAAGAGCCAGGTCATCAGATTCAGTCTCATGATCCAACTTAGACTCAATTGGGCAGAAAAATTGACTCAGGCGTTTCAGAAATAACAGCAGGACCTAAGATTGGAACTTTTCTTCACAACCCATAACATAGGGCTTCACAGGTAGCAAACATTTAATAAATACTAACTGATCACCCTTCAGAAATCTAGATAATTTTATTATAAAGTCCTCGTTGGCTGCATGTGTATTGTCAACTGAGGTAAACGTTCATAGACACACATATGCACCATCCATCCGGCCACCACCTCTACTATCTAGCTTTGCAATCTCCATTTGGGTCTGGCTGCAGAAGCACCAGATCTCATTCTTAGAATTTGAGCAAATTCCTTCTTTCCAAACCATATGAGTTTGCTTTTCTTCTTAAGAGTTTGGCAAAAGTTACATTCCCACCCTGCCCCTACACAAGAGGGTATCTTCTATGGCAGGGACATTGTAGCATCAACAGAGATGGCCCTAGCTTGTAGTGTCCTCCACAGACCCTGGCCCCTTCTTGTCTCTTGCAGTGTGCCTCCACAGGATACTCAGGCAACCCCAGAATGCAGCCAGCAAAGACATAGTACTTGGGTGGTAACATATGCACCTGTCCTCCCTGAATTGTTTTATGGGTTTTGCACACCTGGGAAGGTATTGCTAACAATGGTAGTGGCCACTTCATGGTGGGTCAGTCCAAGCATGGCACAATTGCTTCTCCAACTTCCAGTAGACAAGAAGTGGATGGCAAAATCAGCTATGGCTTTGGCTTTAGGCAACGTTATAGGCTGAATGGTGGCCCCCACCAAGGTTCATTTATTGAAACTCTAACCCCCAGTATGTCATAGGGTAACTGTATTTGGAGATGATCCTTGAAAGAGGTAATTAAGGTACAATGAGGTCTTATGGGTAAGCCCTAGTCCAATAGGAAAGTTGTCATTATAAGCAGAGGAGATTAGGACACAGACACACACAGAGAAGACCAGGTAACAACACAGAGAGAAGATGATGTCCACAGCCAAGGAGAGAGGCCTTAAAGGAAAGCAACCCTACTGACACCTTGAATCTGGGACTTCCAGCCTCCAGAACTATGAGAAAATAAATTTCTATTGTTTAAGCCACTTAGTGGCATTTTGTTTTGGCAGCCCAAGCTGATTAATACAGGCAGCAAAGAGTCTGGGATCAATTGTGACCAGCTGAAGCATTGGTCAGCACCATAAGTGGACACCTGAGGCAACGAGTCACAATTATTAAAGAATAGAAAATATTGAGGGTCAATGCACTCCTGTTCTTTATATCTACCAAGAAGTTCCCAGTATCTCTGTGTCAGTTCTCTACCACTGCATAACAAACTACCTAAAGCTTAGCAGCTTAAAACAACAACCACTCATTTGCTCACAACTCTGTGGGTCAGCAACTCAGGTCAAGATCATCTAGGAGGCACTTCTGCCGGTCTCTCCCAAGGTCACCCACTTATCTGCAATTGTTCAGCATCCTGACCAGGAGGCTATTAAAAGATGGCCCTGATCACATGTCTGGCAATTGCTGCTAGCTGTTGGCTGCAGTGCCTGGGTTCCCATGCTCCAGCAGGTTGGACAGAGCTGCTTTCCATGGTGATCTTGGGTCAACAAGAGAAAAAGCCAAAAGCAGAAACTGCAAGGTTCTTTGAGGTCTAGTTCAGAAGTCCCACAATGTCCGTTCAAACACAGCCATTTGATCAAGGCAAGTCACAGGGTGTGATTCAATGGGAGGAGGATTAAACCCACTTCGTGACGGGAATAGCAGTGTCAAAGTGCAAAGGTATATGTGCACAGGAAGGGAAATATCACTGCAGCCACCTTTACGAACAGACTTCTCCACTCCCCATGGACTATCAGGACCATTTCCCCAATTACAAAGCAGGTGCATGCTCTAGGCCATCTATTTAGGAGAACAGGTGCCAGACACGAGTCTGTGTGTGAGTGCCCTAAGGAATGTGAGACTCCTTCACCCATCCATCCATTCTGGAAATGCAAAATGAAAATGAAAACAGAAAATGAATATCTACCCTGTACCCAGATACCAGGAATGCAAAGGTGAACATGATATAATGCCCACCTTCAAGGAAATCCCATTTACCAGGGTCATAGAGATACAAATAAGTGGATCAAAATAGAATTGCATATATAGTAGTCAAGCCTAGGAGGAAAAAAGTCAAAGATTTTATAAAGGGAAGAAAGTTCAGAGAGATGAGGTGCTTCCCAAGTAAACTGATTTAAGAAGGTAGCTTGAGAGACATGACTCTTGAGTAGGATGCTGAATTCACATCCTGGCAAGGTAAGGAGATTTCTCTGCCATGCTAAGAAGCATGAGAGAGGCAAGAGAGAGACACTGAAAGAAGTTCAGGTTTGGGCTTGTTATGGTTATACTTGCCGTCTAGGAAAATGTGCTGGATTTCTGGAGAAAAGGGAACTGGTGAAGGGGCTTTTGCAGTTCAGGTCTGGTGATCACGAATGATAGAATACAACTCTGAGCAACTGAAGCAGAAGAATTTATCGAAGGCTGTGGAGGTGCTTACAGGGTCGAGGAAGCTGGAGAACCAGGCTTGTAGCCCTGAGAAACAAGACAGCTCTAGAATGTATGAAGACAAGCACCAGTCAACTCTCTGCCCCCCACTGGACACTATCGCCAGATGCACAGATTCCCACCATTCCTCCTATTTTTATCATTTGGCTTCAAGTTCAGAGTTTGGGCAGAGAAAATCCAACAGCTCTAGCTTATGTTATATGCTTCTCCCTGGCTGTCAGGGGCTGAGAGAGAATCCCCAGGGATCACTCACAGGGGTCTGTGGTGGGATATTCAGTCCCTTCCTTTATTGATCCACCGACAGAGCAGCCATTTCCCCAGAAAGAAACCAAGGTGCTGTTAGGAGGAGAAGGAATGGAAGCTAGGCAGCCAAAAATCAACAATTTTCATTGCGGGGCCATTCTAAGATCCAGGTAACAGACATGGAGTCCCATGTGCCTCTCTGGGGCAGTGTAAGTCTAGACAATAAATACAAAATCTGCAGGTGGCCAGGGCCATAATTCAGCCCAGCCTAGATGCTGTGGCCCCAACTATAGCACCTTCCCAATGGCACTCTCCTCTCTGTGACACAGAATTTAACCAATTTGTTCAGATACTGTTTTCCAAACCTAAATATCAAATGAAATAGCTAATTCAATTGTGCCTCTGTACATAGTACTTCTTTTGACAAAGTTTGAAGAGGTGACCTACCCTCCTCACTTATTTTCCCAAACATCAGAGACAAACCTTGAACATGACCTGGGAACTACACACATACTCACACCCCAAGAACTCTACCACGAAGAGGTTTGTGCATAATATCTAATTTTTAAAAACTCTGTGACCCCCCCCCAATAAAACCTTTAGTTTTCCTTAAAATAGCTTCCATTAGCAGCTAGAAAGATAAGAGCTCAAGACCTTCCCATGAAAATAATGGCCATATCAGTTAATAGCCCAAAGCTATGCCATGGGTCATCAGCTTCCAGCCCACCAGTAATTCCCAGACAACACTACTAAGTATACTCTGCGATGTCAATCATAGGGTAAGACTTTCCAAATCATATCTGAAGAAATGGTCTTTCCTACGCTTGGCTAATGCTACTTCTGAAGTTGCAGATGCTTTCCCTTGCTTCAACACTTTCCAGATGTGACCAGCCTGCTGAAAGATGAGGGTGAAGCTGGTAGCAAGGGTAGATGTTATGGGACCATGCACGAACTTTAGATACCTGACCAACTTGTTACTAGTCACAAACTCTATGAAAGAATAGTGATGATGAATTTATAAATCTTGTTCTTTTTTTAATTTTTCTTAATGTTTGGTTTTTTTTAACGTTTATTTATTTTTGAGAGAGAGAGACAGCATGAACGGGGGAGGGTCAGAGAGAGAGGGAGACACAGAATCCAAAACAGGCTCCAGACTCCGAGCTGTCAGCACAGAGCCCGGCGCGGGGCTCAAACTCACGGACCGCGAGATCATGACCTGAGCCAAAGTTGGACACTTAACCAACTGAGCCACCCAGGCACCCCAATGTTTATTTGTTTCTGAGAGAGAGGCAGAGCATGAGTAGGGGAGAGGCAGAGAGAGGGAGACACAGAATCCAAAGCAGGATCCAGGCTCTGAGCTGTCAGTACAGAGCCTGACACGGAGCTCAAACCCACAGACTGGCCGTGAAATCATGACCTAAGCAGAAGTCGGACACCTAACCAACTGAGCCACCCAGGTGCCCCTTACAAATCTTGTTCTAATATTTAAGCTTTAGCATGGAACCCTAGAAATTACATCAGAAGTTTTAGATTTGTTCTCCAGTGACCTCCCCTTAATAGCAATGGAATCTTTGGATAATTGTTTTGATTTTCATGTGCCTCTATTTACTAATTTATAAAATGGAGATAACAATATCTATCCTGCCTACCTCAAGAAGTTTATTAAAAGAGTAAAATAAGGGGTGCCTGGGTGGCTCAGTTGGCTAAGTATCCGACTTCCACTCAGGTCATGATCTCATGGTTTGTGGGTTCGAGCCCCACATCAGGCTCTGTGCTGACAGTTTGGAGCCTGGAGCCTGCTTCATATTCTGTGTCTCCCTCTTTCTCTGCTCCTCCCCCACTCGTGCTCTGTCTGTCTCTCCCTCTCAAAGATAAATAAACATTAAAAATTTTTTAAAAAGAGTAAAATAAAATCACAATATACAGACTTTATAAACTATTTCCCAGGTGAGTGAATGGGAAGAGGCATCTGTGACCGTGCTGAGGTTCTCATAACACTACTGAGACTTTTTTTTTCAAGTATCATCTTGTTCTCACTGAGCAGAAACCACTTGTATCAATTTCTCAATCTATCTTGCATTGGTTAGCTTGCTAAGGAGCAAACTCAATGACCCTAAGAATCTTGAAAGAAAAAGTGTTTTAAGGTGAATTAAGTCTTTTGTACTTCGAACAGCCTCCTATGAGAACTAACAATAATGATGGCCCTCCAAATGGGTCTGCATTTCATTTCCTTTTCTTTCTTCCTTTTTGTTCTTACCCCCATTCTCCCCTCACTCTTACCTGGATTTCTCTTGTTCATTCACCAATTTCTTTATCCACTCATTTTCTCTTGCACCTAACCATCTGTTGAATCTCTACCATGCCTCAGGCACTCTGCCTAGACAGATTTTCACAGAATGGTTCAGATCTTTACCAGCTGAGGGACTATGCCTGAGTTTTTACTGAGCAAGTGCTCCAGAAATACAATGCTTTATTACTCCTCCAACCCTGCCCTGTGCTTTGTGCTTGAGGATGCCAACATGGGGCCTGCTGTTAAATCTTCCATGTATTGACGTTCTAGGCTTCATATTTTTGCTTGATAGAAGCTAAGTGAAATCCTTATTTAGAAGTATATACATGGGTACCTGAGTGGCTCAGTTAGTTAAGCGTCTGACTCTTGATTTCAGCTCAGGCCACGATCTCATGGTTCATGAGTTTGAGCCCCATGTCGGGTTCTGCACTGACAGTGCAGAATCTACTTGGGATTTTCTCTCTCCCTCTTTCTCTCAAAATAAATAAATAAACTTAAAATTTTTTTTTAAATGGTAATATATTGGGGCACCTGGGTGGCTCAGTTGGTTAAGCGTCCCAACTTCAGCTCAGATCATGATCTCACGGTTTGTGAGTCCAAGCCCCGCAATGGGCTCTGTGCTGACAGCTCAGAGTCTGGAGCCTGCTTCGGATTCTGTGTCCCCTTCTCTCTCTCTGTCCCTCCCCTGCTCACTCTCTGTCTCTCTCTCAAAAATAAACATTAGAAAACTTTAAAAAATAATAGAAATATATACAAAATGAAGTTAAATGCCATGGAGTGTCTGCTGTTGGAGTCTCAGGTAGTTTCAAAAAATAGTACTCACATGGGTGCCTGGGTGGCTCTATCAGTTAAGCGTCTGACTTTGGCTCAGGTCATGACCTCATGGTTCATGAGTTCGAGCCCCGCGTCGGGCTCTGTGCTGACAGCTCAGAGCCTAGAGCCTGCTTAGGATTCTGTGTCTCCCTCTCTCTCTGCCCCTCCCCCACTTGCTCTCTGTCTCTCTGTTCCTCTTAAAAATAAATAAACATTACAAAAATTAAAAAAAAAAAATAGTACTCACCTTCCCTACCTGGGTTTTGATCAAGTTGAGAAATAAGATACAAAACAAAATGGTGGCCAAAATATCAATCTAATACTGACAGAATCTAAGTTGAGAGATACAGCTTCATATGAGAGCCAACAGGGCCTCTAACTACACCCCAGGTGATGATGACAGACTTCCTCATGCTGTCACAGGTGACACTAGGCCTCGGCAGGCCTCCCTGCACAGGAGAGGTCCCTGCCAAAATGGCAGAATGGAGCAACAGAGAAGAACATTCTTTACACTCAGGAAATTCAAGAAGGATGGGAAGAGCTGAGCTACTTCTGCCTAGTTATTCTTCTCTGGTTTATGAATAAGCACTCTACCTGCTCAGGGTTGAAGTGAATATGGGAATGGAGAGACACCTAGACTTATGGCAGTCAAGCTTTCTTAATAGGAAGAAAGAGTAGCAGTGTGGAGAAATGTGCCCATTAACATCCACTGCAAGAGAGATGGGTGTAGCTACCACCTTTCCATTTAAACAGAATAAGTCTTTTCTGTAAACAATATTCGTTCACTTCATTTTCAACTATGAGCAGCACCACTGCATTCCCTACACAAATGGCAATTTCTAGAGGATTTTTACTCTTGTAATCACACTCAGCATACACAGATTAATCCAACATACATTGTCGATGATGGGGAAACAAATGACTAAGTCCAAATGTAGGTAAGTGGTAGTGTCTCCAGTCTCTAGAATAAGCATTCTTGTAGAGCATATTCAATGATTTAATCTAACTTAGAAAACTAATTCAGGACCTATTAGGTGCTAGGTACTAGGTACTATTTTAGGGACTGAACATACAAAGATAAGTGACTAAGAATCTCTTCTCCAAACAAGCTCATAAAGTATTATAGGGGACAGGCAGGAGAATCAGCAACATAATGTGATAAGAGTTACAGCAAAGATATGTATAGAATGACATGAAACGCAGGTAAGGGGACTAATTATTCTGCCAGGAGGAATCAGAAAAGGCTACAGAGAGAGGATAAACCTAGTAAGGTAATTAAGAATGAATTGAACAAATGAGTGAATGGGCTCCCATTTCTGTGGTTGAGATGGTTCCTTCCCTGGGTCTGTTCTTCCCCCTGAGCAGGCTTGGAACAACACATCCACATCCCATGCCCTCTTCCTTCTTTGCTCTGCCTCTGCATCGAGAGTCTAGAGCCCAGTTGGCCCGTGAACTGCCCCCTGAAAGGAGAGGGTGCACTGAGAGAACTAGGTTCTGTGCAGGAGAATCTGGCAGGAGATGGCCAGGTAATAACAGTGCTTACCATTTTCTGATCACCTACTACATGCACAGTGTTGGGAATCTTTAAAATCTAGATTCAATCCATTCTGTGGCAATGAATAATTAATAAATTAGTCATTAATTGAACTAATGCTTATTGATTATCCTGTGTGCCAATACTAGATATACTGATAAACAAGACAGGTGCTACCACTGCTCTGATAGACTTTATCCTCTCGTGGATTTTGTGGATAAAGGATTCAAGTAATTAGTCCATATGCAGAAAACTAGAAAGTGGTAGACCTAGGATTTGATCCTTGCTCTTTCTGATTCTGAGTTCTACACTCTCTCAACACTATTCTAAAAGAAAGGCAAAAATCAAACAAAATCACGTGTGAGCTCTCAAGAGAGCAGTAAACAACCAATGGAACCAGAGCATAATGGGCCCTTTTCCCCTCCAGGCATCAGCAGCTCATGGGGTGTGATTTGGATGTCTGGGGCTTTAAAGCTGCCCAGGTGATTCTAATATGCAGCCAAGGCTGAGAGCCACTGTCCTGGGCATTGCGGGGAGCTGCTTTAGGATTCCTTGGAGGAAACAACAGAAGGCAGCCAGGCTCAGACTCCTATCTCCCCCCTGCTCTGCTTACTCCAGTTTGAATGGAGCAGCCCCACTTTTATCTTGTTTATATACCGGGTCTCTGCCTCAGATCTCCACTGAAGAAAGAGCTCGCTGCTAACCAAATAAACAAGTTGGAACCACTGTTTTAAAGTTCTTAGATGTAAAGAGTCCATGGGGTTTTTGTACCAAGGAAAATTTTTCTCAGCATCATTGTAGATGTTCCCTACTGGCACACTGGCTATTGGAGTTCTTACATGCTGTTGCTGAAAACACTTGCTTGAGTGTTTGGAAAAGTACCCTAACTTAATGAAAGTGTCAACGCATGCCATAAACATAGCGATTATGATAACCTTCACACAGTCCTTCGGTGCACATTTATTGAATACTGTCTACTATGTTCTAGATGCTGAGGAAACCACCTTGGAGTTGAGAGACAAGGTCTGGCTTTCAGGAAGCTTATATTCTAATGAGGGAGATAAGCAAGAGGCCAGTGTGTATGTGAGATGGTGTTCAGTCATACACATCTTTCAGTCTTGGGTCCTAGGTGCCCAGAGTCCTGTAGCGGAGGGCTCAGTGTTGCTGTTCATTCCCCCCAGACTCTGAGGAGCCACTCTCCCTTCTGGTAAGAACAGGGGGCTCCTCAGTGGCATAGGTCATGGGGGTCAGCTGGTCTGTACTGAACTGCTATTGCTGTGGCCCTCTGTCCTCAAAGGCTTCCGTGAGGTCCAATGGGAGTCTGGGAGCCAGCTTGCCTTTGAGGAGGGCCAGGCAGTGGTTTTTGGACATCAGAGGAAGGGTGCTTGGAGAACAACGAGTCTGCCCTTAAGATATCCTCTCCTCCCCAGGGCTGTCCGGCTTCCAAAAAGTTTTGCAATGTCCAGAAGCCCATTCTCTGAGCGGTGGTCACTTCAGTAGATCTTGTTGCTCTGGTTCTTCTGCAGCACCAAACATCCAGCCCATTGAATGTGTGGGATTCAGCCTGGAGACAGGATTTGCGGATCTGTCAGGATGAACATTTGTAAATATTTAGAGCTTGATATACTGGTGTACTTGATAGACGGGTATATCTTACAATCTGATTCCAAGGCTAGAGATAAGAGCTAATGCAGAGAGTTACTACCTATGATCTGACTAATGAATATGTAAGAAAAGTGTAAAATAAGCATATCAACTGCTGGCACGTAAATGAGAATGGCGACGGTATTTCAAACTCCACGTAAACATTCTGTTCTCCTAAACATTGTCCTTAATGCGATGTCCTTTTGTAGCCTCAACAGAAGGGCTTCTATCTCCTATGGATGTGATCACAAGTTTCAAATGAAGAAAGTGAAAATTAATGAGATCTTCTTTAAATGATTACATGAAACAGGCACCTGGGTGGCTCCATCAGTTAAGCATCTCACTTCAGCTCAGGTCACGATCTCACAGTCTGTGAGTTCGAGCCCTGTGACGGGCTCTGTGCTGACAGCTCAGAGCCTGGAGCCTGCTTCCGATTCTGTCTCTGTCTCTGTCTCTCTCTCTCTCTCTCTCTGCCCCTCCCCTGCTCATGCTCCGTCTCTCTCTCTCTTTAAAAAAATAATAATAATAATTAAAATTAAAATACAATAAAATACAATAAAATAAAATAAATCATCAAATGAAAATTTCAAACAGCTCTTCCCTAGTCAAATCATCCCCACCAGGAAGTTCAGGCTCCTAACTTTCATTCCACTGGGTTTATCTTCCAGATTAAAAGACTCATTTACAAATCAGCATTTATTATTTTCTTCTCTTCCTGAAAAAGTTATACACACTTCAAAGTTAAAAACAAATAAAGATACAAAGAAACAAGTTACAATCACCTAGAAATTCCTAGCTAGCCACACAAGTATTAATACTGTGGAGTCTTTTCCTCCAGTCTTACATATTATATAATATTTTTAGATGAATAATGATTTTGCTAAGAACCTGAACTACCGCACATCAGGGCAGAGTTCCATAATTAGTGGCAGGGGCGAAGACAGAAGACACTCTCTGGCTACTGAATTGGCAAGATCAGAAATGAATGGCTCCATAAAGATCCCATGTCTTTCATTAATGCTTAAAGCTAAGACTTTATTTATAAGGAGATTCTAAATTCCAGGCTAGTCTCACCCGGCTGCCCTTGATAGAGGGAGCCTGTTTGTCATGTTAATGAAGAGAAAAGTTCCAAGTTCCACAAAGATTTTTTTCCCCCACAGCTGAAGGAGAGAAAGAGATGTTGGCAAGTCAGGGGCAGAATTGGGACAGCCCTAAAATAACTACTTTATCTTTTGGGGCCAGCTGGCCTAAACTCAGGAGTGAGGTTATTCCAGCTCAGGTCAGAGCAGTGACTACACAGTGAGAAGTGCTCCCAAAAGGAAAGCCACAGCCCAGCATTGAAGCAGGTTGGACTAGTGTCTATATTAGTGGTTTCCAAACTTGAACTGGCTTCAGGATCCCTCAGAGAGCTTTTAAGAACACAGAATGCTGAGCCCCATTTCAGAGTTTCTAATTCAGTAGACCTGGGGTGGGGCCTGAGAATTTGCACTTCCAACAAGTCACCAGGTAATGCCAATACTGGGGGTCCCAGGACCACACTTTCAGAACCACTGATCTATCCTGACACTTGAACTTTTTAACACAGGTTCAGAGCTCGGGCTTTAAAGTGAGACAGACTTGATTTTATTCCTGGCTCCTAATAGCTGTGTGACCTTGGACAAGTAGTTTAATTAATCTGAACCTCTATTTCAGTAGCATAGGGATAATTATAAGGATGTTCTAAGAAGTGAGCCGAGCTCATAGTAAGCATTCAATACATGATTATTAGACTTTCTATTTAAGTCTCACCTCAACACCATCCTGAAATCTTTTGACACCTGTTAGAACTGATGTCCCAGCCCCCTAAAATGCTGGCTCACTCCCTTTCCTTTCCAACCTGCCCTTGTGATAAGGAAACTCTATCTCCCTACCCCCATGGGGTCTCCCTGCTCAGTCTGCCAGTAGCCTCGGACCAGGCTGGTCCTCTGCTGCCACCTTGTGGCCTTCAGTCCCCTAACACCTTTCAAGATAATCTGTCAAGGTGGCGCTCCTGGGGCTGCAACCAAAAATGAAGTATAAGGAAAAGAGCCAGACAATGGTACCCGCTCAAGGCTGCTCCTTGGTTAAGGGACGATGGGAAGGGTTCCCAGCCGGATCATTCTGAAGGACAAGCGAAGTTCTGAGGGCTGCAAAATTACACATGTGCTTATATCAAGATCAAGAGACCAGGAGAGCTATTTGACAGCTGATTCCTGAGCAGAAGTCTGGAGGCTTCCACTGACCTCACATCTGGCCTGGACAGTGACTTTCTGAGCAAGACCTCAGGACATCGACTCATAGACATTTCTGAGGGCTCCTGGGACCTCAGGGCTTATTCCTCTTATTGCTGCTGCCAAGGACATGTCAGGGGCAAGTCACACTGATAGTCCCATGTGCTACAACCCACTTCCGGTGGACTGCTCATTATACTAGGTCTTAGGGACAAGTTCAGTGCTTTAGCAGGGAAAAAGGCAGGACACAGAGGCATGTGGGCAATGAAATGCCTACCCAAGATGCTGTTTCCATTTTATCTCACTCCCACTGCCCGTTTCCTCAGTGCAGGTGGTTTCCTGAGGTGTCACAGCTCAACAGGAGGTGCAAGCGGCAAATTGTTTTTGTTTTTAACCACTGTATCCCTTCCCACTGGAAAGCAGACCTCTTAACGACAGCTGAACACTTACAACTTTGGGGACTCTTCTGGTTATTGGAACTTGTTTGGTCCAGTTTTAAACCTTTCTCACAGTCCATCTTTCAGCTAAGTACTGGACTGAGCAGGGACCCTGACTCTTGGAGCAAAGGAGGAGAGGAGGGCCTGGTCTAGCTCTGGGTGCCTCCTTCCCCTTCATTCTTCAGAGTGCAGGATGGTGAGGTCAGGTTCGAATGTCTCTCTACTCAACTGCGATTCACAGAGCACTCTCACTGTTGGTTGTAGCTGCACTCCTGGCAGAGATTGGCCCCCACGTGGCAGGAAACCAAGTGCTTGCTCTCCCATAGGGACCCCACACAAGGGCTTCTTGGAGGAGGCTATAAAGACTCCCTGAGCACAGTTCCCTGTGGGAGAGGGAGCTCCAGCTCCCCATCATCCACTCCCTGCAGACCACCACCAGAGCGAACCCAACGGTGTCTTCTGCTAGGGTCCTCTGGCAGCCCTGTTTGCTGACCCCTCTGTTCAGTTCCCTTTACTCAGACGAAAGCCTCACGTCTTTGCCCACCAAACAACATAAATGCAGACTTTTCCACGACATTTACTCTTGTCCCCTGCACACATGGCCAGGAACAGATCAGCAATGAACATCCCTCTAGAAAATGAAACATCATCTGTCCCTTCCTGCAGGCACCTAAAGTCTTTGCACATGATACTCTTGGAGCCCTCCCCTGTCTTCCTGCAGCCTGAGGGAGGGGAAAATACACTCCTTCTTCTCCCCAGCAGGGAGAGCAGGGAAGCACCTGAGGCTCTGGACACTGATAACTCTCTCCCCTCCCCGTTGTCCTCTCCTCTCAGAGCCATGAACTCCTGAACAGCCAGGAGCGGGCAACATTGCCCATGACAGCTGCCACCTCTCAGTAAGGCTGGGCCGAGAGGGGGGTGCATTTTTAACTTCTCTCTTAAGAATGTGGCTTATTTGGTGCCTCTTCACCCTCATTTTTGGACCCCTAGTGCCAATTCTGGGCAATTGAAAAGTCCTGTTCAGCATCTGCTCCCAAGATAGTCCAGCCCATCGTTCACGCAGACTCCTGGAAGGACTAGCAGACAAATTCCTGTTTCTGCCCCCGGTTCTGCTCATGTAAGACTTGCTTTAGCTTGTCATTGCTCCATCTCTCTGTCAGTATGCATGAAGGGTTGGATCACATTGGGCACCCCCTCCCATCCCATCCCTAGAGAAAGAAAGACAAAGGCAAGGTAAACAAAGGAGTAGGGCAAGACTTAGGCACAGGCAGACAAACGCAAGGCCTACGTGGGCAAGTCAGGAGGTGCACTGGTGGAATGAGGGTGGGCGACTACCAAGTATCTTCCCCTTAACATGACATGAGCTCAGAGAATTACTTCTTTAAAGTACTTAATAACGCTATCTTACATTTTATAAGGCATGCTACAGTTTGACAAGGACCTTTCATTCATCAGTTCACATGGGTTTTGAATTTTGCAACCATCTTTAGGTTGGTAGAGTAAGGCCCAGTTATTAATGGATTTTAAAAAAATGGAGGCTTCTGGGGCACCTGGGTGGCTCAGTCGGTTAAGTGTCTGACTTCGGCTTTGGTCATGATCTCACAGCTTGTGGATTGCAGCCTCGTTTCAGGCTCTGTGCTGACAGCTCAGAGCCTGGAGACTGCTTCGGGTTCTGTGTCTCCCTCTCTCTCTCTCTCTCTGCCCCTCCCATGCTCATACTCTGTCTCTGTCTCTCAAAAATAAATAAACATTAAAAATTTTTTAAAAGTATGGAGGCTTCAAGGTGGTAAGTTACTTGTCCCAAACCACAGAGCATTAGCCTCTCTTGTGAGGAAATCATTGATATCCATCACAACAAAAGAACAGGATCTAGCTAGCTAACCAGCTTCAAGCACTTGTGTCTAAGGCTGTGAAGGAATGGGGGTGAGGGTGAGGATTGGTAGACAAGGCACACATAAGTTGGGGTGGAAGGAGGAAGGTTCCAGAATGACAGCTCAGTCTCAGGAAGAGTGGACTCAATTTGGTAGCCATGAGCAGTCAGGAGCATGAGTCCTCAGTGCCAGGATAGAAAGTGAAAAGGAGCTTTCCAAATTAACAATCAACCAACAGAAGGCAAACCCATTTACCTTCATGTTTCTTTCCTCCTCATAATGATCCAGTTATGCCCAGAGGTACTATGGGAAAATCCCTTCCCAATGCCAAAACTATCTGAAGGGAAAAAAGAAAATTCCTGAACTAGTTTTAACCATTTTTGTGTTGTTCTAACTTGTCTTAGCAGCAAAGAAACTTTCCTTTGTGAACTCAGAGTTTTCAAAGCCTGCTTTGTTTTCATGTGTGGTATTGATTTGGATTCTCCAGAGGGTCTCTTGTCTCTCCACACCTTACCTGATTTAATCCAGCAAGTCCAACAGGCCCCTCATTCACTGACAAGGAGAGGGAGGTACAGAAAATTTCAGAGCCTCCTCTGAGGTAACAAAACCTTTCCGTGGTGGAGTGTGGAGCTGAATACCAAATTTCCATCTACACCTGTGTGATCTCCTCCACACATCACAGCATTCCTAGCTCAAAGCAAGGACTGAGATCTTTGATGAAAGCGGCTATGAGATTTTTATGTTCTCTGCTTTCTACCTGAAGCACCTCCCTGAAGGCAGCCCCCTGCCGTCTCTCCCGGAGACAGAGCTGGGCCAGCCTTCAGAGATCCCACTTTCAGCCTGGCCTCACCTACCACATGGCATGTTACTCTGCCAGTTCCCCTCTTCTGGCCTCAGTTTCCACATAGGTCAAACAAGGGGCAGAATGGACAATTTCTGTAGTCCTCCTTAGCTGCCTTTTGTCTTTGATGGTTGAACCCTTCCTTTCCTTCATGCTCACCTTGACATGGTATTTAGGTCTTGTCTTCATCAGCTCAGACTATCACAACAAAATCCCAAGAGTGGGTGGCTTAAACAACAGACATTTATTTCTCACAGTTCTGGAGGCTGGCAAGTCTGAGATCAGGGTGCTGGTGTGGTCAGGTTCTCCCAGGCTTGCAGATGACTGCCTGTTTGCTGTGTCCTCACATGGAGGAAAAAGGGAGCTCCAGTGTCTCCCCTTCTTATAAGAACCCTAATCTCATCATGTGCTGTACCTTAATGACCTAATCTAAACCTAATTCCCTCCCCACCTGCTAATACCATCACATTAGGGATTAGGGCTTCAACATATTAATTGGGGGTGGGGGTGGGTATAAATATCCAGTCTGGAAGAGGTCTTCAGGCATTAAGCCTTGGCATGTCTGAAGGAGTGGAGAGGAGAGGTAGATTTACCAGATGGTTTCAGCAAAAATACCTCACACACTTGATAAATATTTATCAGCCAAAAAGGTATAAACTTATTCTACTTATATGTCTGATATTTTCACAGTTTGGTTCCTGGAAATTCAAAGCTGACTTCTCAGGGCTGGATTCAGACATCTGGCAGCCGGAGTTCAGAAGAACTGTGTGCTCTCCAGGTGCTCTGGTTGGCCTGGAGGATGGGGATTATGGTGTATTATATGATAAACTAGAGGAAATTTTACTTTATATCATAAACATATTTGTAGTCAGTCTCCGAGACGCAAAGTCAGAGAAGAAAGAAGAATAAAAATAAAGAGGGTTGTGCTGTTAGCAGTTTTTCCTCCCTTCACCTAAAAAAGCAGCTGTCTGGAGGAGGGTGTTTGGCAGGATTTGCTAAACTTGCTCGCTCAAGACCTAACCTCCATCCCTTACCCCTCAAAATACTAAGAAGGAAGGGGGTGCTCAGAACCTGTCCTCTCCACCTTTCTCAATCCCTCCCTGTCAGGTTAACTACCATGGAACTTCAACAGAGGGGAAATGGAGAGACTAAGCAGAGGGTGTTAGGGAGAGGCTTTGGAGAGGATAAGACTACGAAGCCCTGGTTGATGACCTGGCGTTTAAGAACATCTGGAGCAAAGAATTTAACCTGAGTTTTCTCATCCATCAAATAGGGACAAAAATACCTATCTCACAGAATTATGGTGTTTTCCTTCTTCCTTTTCTTCCACCCCCAAGCAGTGCCTGGCATGGGGAAATGATTTGATACCTGTTTACTGAATAAACTTCACATTTTGCCTAGAACCAGCTCACAGTCTACAGGTAAAATCTCAAGTTATTCTCCCCTACAAGGTCTTTCTCTCAAGCTGAAAGACGAATCTAGAGTACACAGGTTGAAAGGCTGCGTAGGTCTCTGGCCCCCGTCTCATCCTTTTGCCTTTTGTAGTCCTGGGACCTCCCAGGGGACCCCGTGTTTTCCCAAAACAGAAAAGAGATGAATAGACCCACAGGCAACAATGAGGGCAGACGATGCTCTACCGAGAGATGGGCCTTCCCTCCCACGTGCGAGTCCACAGTCCTGTTACAGATTTGGAGGAGACGTTCCCCATGTACTGTAACTGTGCCACACCTCAGAAGTCTCATCTACACGGGAAACCTGGGATCTCAAGTGTCAGGTTTTACCTAAGGGGAAAAAATGAGAGAGAGAGAAAAATCCTGGCCTCCCCCGTCCTGCCCTAAAGTCACAGGAATCAGCAACTTCTGCCTCTTTCCATTTGATTATAATTGATTTTAAGTCACCACTTAGCAGACACAGTGGAACAACACACACAAACCTTGAACTATCCTTAGCCCTTAATCTGCAGCTGGAAATGAATTTTATTTCATTTTCTCACACTGCAGCCTGAAGCTGGAAACAAGGTCTCCACTTTAAGGAGAGTGCAGGAAAGTGAGGGTGATTCTTCAGAAAGCCCTGTAGTGGGACAACCAGGCAGGGGCAGGGCTCAATTCAATACTAGAATTGGCAGAAGAGCTAATGCTGCGGCAGGACACATCATGAAGCTTCCCATCATCCTCCATTGCTATGTGGTTGCTGGTAATGGAAAAGCAATAGTTCTGATAATCCCCTTTCAACTCAACTGCTTTCCTGGCCACTAAAGCCATAGGGAATTCCGTCCTTTACCTGGAGAACTCCTATTGCCCCTTCACCCTTTCAAAACCTTCCCTCACTCTGTGGTTCTACTACACTCCAGAACCCATATGGAGCACTGGCCAATAAAAGTATAAATGCCAGCCAAGGGGTCATTTTAAATTGTCTAGATGCTGGATTTAAAAAAAAGAGTCAGGTGAACCTAATTACAATAATACATTTTATTTAACCCAATATATCCAAAAGAGTATCAATTCAACATATTATCAATATTTCTAAAATATTGAGATATTTTACATTCTCTTTTTTTTCATTCTAGCTCTTTGGAATAGTGGAATCTTAATTCACACCAGCCACATCTCAAGTGCTCAGTGGCCACATGTGGCTAATTGATGCTGAACTGAACAGTGTAGCCTAACCCTAACTCTTAGCACATTGCAGTGTAATTGTGTGTTTGTGTTCATCTGCCCTGGTAGGGTGTCAGTCTTTAAAAACAGGATTGTCAACAGTGACCAGTTCATAGCATCTGCATAAGAACTCCTTGCAGAATGACTGACTGGATTAATAAATAAATGTCACTGTTGGCCACTAGTAAAAATACACATGTAGAAGGAGAGGAGGAAAGGTGATATGGTTGGAGTTAGGTATTTTGAGTTACAAGCTTCTATGAGACCGTTGGGTTATGATGCTCAGAAATAAGTCACAGAGAGATTGGAGCTCAGGAAGAAGACAGGATGAAAAGTAAATGTGAGGCAGGCATAGTTTGGAGAGGTCTTCTACCCATTTCACATGAAAATGCTGCGGGCCGTTTCTAAGGAAAAATCACAACAGGCATTATAAGGAAATAATTGCAGCATGCATATGCACTGACTACTTCCCTCCTATATTAGTTACTTAGAGCAGGTCCCAGACATCATAGCGATGTGGATAGGAATAATATGCAAAGTTCTTCCATAAAGTAGACCTCTCCCCTCTGCTGAGTTTCTCTCTCTCTCTCTCTCTCCCTCTCCCTCCACACTCCTCCAAATGATCAATACCCTCAAACAGAAGTCTCTGGCAAACTCCCTCATACTAGAACTTGAATGTGCATGTACATCACCTGGGGATCTTGTTAAAATGTGGATTCTGAGTAAGTCTGGGGTGGGGCTTGAGATTCTACTTTTCTAACATGATCCCAGTGATGCTAATGCTACTGCCCCACAGATCACACTTTGAGTAGCAAGGCATTAGGAGTTAGAGACTCGTAACTTGCATTTTGATTTCCACAAGAGAATCCCAGAAAGAAAACACTTAGCCTACAGGAGTACAAGAAGTGATAGAATGTGAGGGATCGGCTGGAAGAAAACACCTCCCCAGAAACCTGTAAACAATACTCCGGAAGTAGCTCTGTTTATAGGTAAGGCCATCGAATTAGTAGGTGGTAGTTGTGATACTGTACAAATCATGCTGGAATCAAGGTTGAATTGGAATCCCATCCATTATACTTACTAGCTATGTGATCTTATGATTTTCACTTCACTTCTATGAGCCTAGGTTTCCTTATCTGTAAAATAGGTATAATATCCCATTACTCCCAGGGGTTCTCCAAATTCAAATGAAATAGCATATGTGACATTATCTGGTAGAGTTCCTGACCAATGCTAGAGGCTCAACAAATGCTTATTAGGTCTCAAAATATTTCTCAGTTACCTCTGCAAAGATAGCACTGGAATAAACCTGGTGGGATGACAAAAAATTTTCTTAAATGAGATACGTCTGCTTTTAGGTTGATTAAGCCTCAGTGGTTAGAGTATTTATCTCGAACTAAATGCATCCCCTTGTATAAAAGCAATGCAAATACATTCCGAGAAAATGCCTTCAGGGAAAGAGTATAATTTCATCTTTACCTATTTTTATATTTCTTTACAGTTGCCATGAGAGCATTTTAATAACCTCCATGGAGTTGAAAGTGAGGCAGGTAATTGCCATAAGTAATTTAAGGGCTATTAAAGCTAACAAACCTCTCCTGTGAAATACCTTGTTAAGCAGTGATCAGCAGAAAACATGTAAAAATCGTGTGCAGTGTAAATTCAAGCTCTTTTTCCAGTTACGCTGAAGTGAAAATGTAATTACATTACACATAAGAGGGGTGTGGATATTAAACCTCCTCCTGTCCCAGCCTTGGGTTGGCTCAAGCTGAAGATACCCTGGTATTTTAATGAGATCCACGTTCCTCCTTCAGAAGAGAGAGCCCCATCGCTGGCATGATTCCCCACTATCTGAACTCGCAGCTAATTTTCCATGCATGCTTCTTAAGGTTATAAATCTGAGCAGTTCTTCATGCAAAGCCCCCAAGGATCTCAGTTCCAGCCTTGGATCAGTCAATCACTAACCACGTGACCTTGAGCAATTCTTTTTACCTCTCTAGGCATGAACTACTATAAAATAAAAAGATTTTATTGTGTGCCCTTAAGATATCCCCCAGCTCTAAAATTCCATGATCCTAAACAATTTCTATACTCAGAAGCCCCTTATCTGACTATTTTAACCATCAAAAATACAACCATGAATCAAAAGTAGGGCAGAAAGAAAGAACCCATGAAAAGCATAAGTCGATGTTACAAAGTCCATACACTTTATGCCTCCCAGAACCTGGTAGGCCCATGCTCACAATCAATTTATTCTAACTTCCTACACCAGCCTAGTAACTTGATTGCTCTATTTGCTGGGCTCACAACACATTAGAAGGGGAAAATTAGATGAAACAGGAAAGAACGCTGACAATGATAAGAAGTGAAAGCCCAAAGGGGAGAACAGAAAACTTCAAGAAGTCAGGACTTTATCTGTTTCATTGCTGTATACCCAGTGTCCAGTACATAGTATATGCACAATGAATAGTAAATGAATGAATATTTGGATGGATGAATGAATGATTGAATGAATGAAAGTACTACCTACAAAAAGCAGATACAATTCTTTTAAGTACAGTGGTCAGGGAACACTTAGTACAGGTTCAAATGACCAAACACACCTAAAGAGCCTCTCAAAGACTTGTACACACTGCAGTTAATATCCATGTGGGTGGCCAAGACAGCAAAGGAAATTTAAACTAAGCTCAGTAAGCCCTCATTGAGATAGCAAATGATTACATCTGGTTCAACATGGGAGACTGAACACAGGTGTTATCTCTGCTTCCCTCCCAATACCCTACTTAAAATGACAGTGAAGTGATATCTGTGTATGTGATTTCCACAAGGAAAAAGAGAAAGGAAAAGATCCACAGTGGACAAGAGATGTCAGCCAATAATTCTAGGCCAGAAAGTATCAAATGAAATGATTAGAGCTGATAAAGCAGAACAGCAAGGGACCACAGAAGGAAGCCAGTAAGAGGTCAGCCAGGTCAGGCCTCAGATCCCTGAAAAGACTCAAATCAGAGGCACTGGAACAAGGCAGGAAACTGGAGGATTCTTATCTGGGGAAACAGAATGTACCCAGAGAAAAGATCTCTAAATACTGACGCTCAGTATTTACAGATGCTACACTCTCATGTAGGGTTTTCCTAGGAGCAACTGGATCCCCATCCAGCCACATCATAGTTGACAAGCCTTGCTTCTCCCCCACAAAAGCGACTCATCTGCTCCAATAAAAACAGACCAAATATATTGGAAGTATTATTGGAAGCCTCCAATAAGGAAAACCAAGACCAGGGGTGCCTGGGTGGCTTGGTCAATTGAGCATCTGACTTCAGCTCAGGTCATGATCTCGTGGTTCATGAGTTCAAACCCCACATTGGGCTTGCTGCTGTCAGTGCACAGCCCGCTTTGGATCCTCTGCTCCTCTCTTTCTGCCCCTCCCCCACGTGCCCTCTCTCAAAAATAAACATTAAAAAGGAAAAAGAAAAGCCAAAAGAAACTAACAAAAGGAACTCAGAGGAAATCAAGACAGTGAAGGGAGAAGAAACCTTTGAACATATGTAACCGATATCCTTAGAGAGATAGGAGGAAATATTCTTCATGGAAAAAAAGGACAGAATGCTGTATGTTTTAAGAAATAGAAAACAAATTAGAAGCATTAAAATTTGACAAGATGATAGCTGAAATAAAAGATTCAACAGAAAAAGTTCAATAAAATTTTGGGATGTAAAGTCAAGAGACTTTCTCAGAAAGCTGAACCAAAAGACCGATAAATAATAGGATAATAGAGAGAAATTTGAGTATCAATCAGCCCAGGAAGTCTAACCACTGTGTAATAGAGTTCCAGAAAAATAAGACATAGTAAAATAAAAAGAAATTATCAAAATGTTGATGCACAAAATATTCTCATAACTGGGAGAAATAAATATTCAGACTAGAAGAGCCTATGGAATGTATAGCACAATGCATAAAGAAACCACCATGTCAAGTTGCACTGATGTAAAATTTCAGGCCACTGGGGATAAAGAGAAGATACTAAAATCTTCATAAATAAGTAGTTCACATAAATGACTGTAAATATGTCATCTGACTTAACAACACAAAGTGAAACGTCAATGGAGCAACAGCATCAACTCGGAATAAATATTCGCATCCCAGAATTCTACATCCAGTAAACCACCAATTAAGTGTGAAGAGATAATAATACATAAAAACACTTTCAGGGTCTCAGAAGATGTGTCTCACGTGTGCTTTCTCAAGAAATGACTGAAGGATGTGCTCTATTGAAATTAGGGCGTATACCAAGCATGAGAAAGAGGTGGGATTTGGGAGACAAGAAACACATCTCAGGAGAGAAGCAACTAGAAGGGCCGGGAGCACATCTGTACAGCGTGTGGGGAGCACAGCTTGGTCAGACAGGAGCAGGAGGACAGAGGACTCCCAGAGGAACATCTCCAAGAACAAAGAAAAGCTGATGCTTTGGGCTGGACAGGAAATGATAGTCATTGGAGCTGGAAAGTCTGAAAATAAATGGTGATAAGAACATAGACAAATAAGTAGGTGGAGAAAATAATTGTTAATTCCAGGAAACAAAACATTTTGAATAAGAAAGGAAATGTCATCACAAAACACTAGACAGAAAATCAGGCAAACATTGAACATTGCTTTAACTAAAACTTTGATGTAATTATCAAATTATTTTAAAAATATGAGGGAAAGCAAGGATATTGGATCATATAAGGATGCAAAGCCCTCATCTTCATAATAAAAAACCAGTAAAAAGTGTAAAATGATAAAATTTGATAAGTCAAGGACTAGCATGAGTTTAGGGAGGAATAGAGCAGGGGATTTCTGGGTTGGTTGGTTTGCCGTTTTTCCTTTTTTGTCTGTTTGTTTGTTTATTTATTTTTGAGAGAGAGTGAGTGAGCTGGGAGGGGCAGAGAGAGAGAATTCCAAGCAGGCTCTGCAGAGCTTGAACCCACAAACCGTGAGATCATGACCTGACCTGAAAACAAGAGTCGGACGCTTAATCAACTGAGCCACCTAGGTGCCCCTGTTGATTTTCCTTTAAAAACCTTCTAACTCCATGTGATTTTGGTAAAAAAGAAAAAAGAAATTATCTTGATAAAAATTGTAAGTGACTTTAAGAATAAAATCAGATTGTCATAAATAGCCTGATCCAAGCCAGTGGTTTTGCTTGAAGTTTTCACCTAAAGAGTAGAATGACCATAGTGTGAGGATGGAAAACTGACCAGACCTACAAACCCAAGATGACCTGAGCCACCACCAAAGAACAAGGGGTCATGTCCAATGGGGCAAGGTGAGACACAGTGAAGATACTCTGGGGTGTGTGCTTCTTGACATAAGGTGGAGGCACAAGTCTTTAATTAAGAGACTCAAAACTATCAAGAATATTGAAGCATGGCTCTATCTTGGGTAAAATGGCAGTGGAGAGTACGGGATGGGCTTCCAGTTCTGCTACACAATAATCAGCCTGTACTTCAGCCTCCATAGTCTCAAATAGATAACTGAGCAGCAGATGCCTACAAAAAACCCTCAATAACATCTGCTGTCCAGGCACATGATGGTGTGAGACTGTGTAGTGACAGCTCAGTGATCATGAAGGCCCTCAGGCTTAAATCTGTCCACATTTCAGTAAGCAAATGGAAGCCCAAATTCAGGTTCCCATTTCCACAGAGGTAGGGACTATCCATGCACACCCAGGCGCATGGTTTCATTGGCCCCAGGCCTGGGCAGGGTTGGCTCTGCAAAAGACAAACAACACCGGGACAGAGAAGATGGGGCTGGCACAGGAAGTGACCTACAGAACAAAAATATCTAATACAAACCAGAAAGATTCCCTTCAAAATGGCTAAGTTTTATGTTAAACTTTAGTGCTTAATGCTTCAATTACATGAAATATTCACTTATGTAGAACAGCTCATTCCCCAGTAATATGAGATTAATGAGGCATCACTGTACATAAAAACTACCGAACTGGCTCAGATCAATGGTCTGTCCTGTCCAGCAGTCTGCCTTTTAAAGGGCACAAAAGAATATGAAATCCAGAGATAGAAGCATCTGGATGAGGGGCCTATTTTCACCACTCTGAATTATGTGACTTTGGGCAAGCTATTATTTATCTCAATTTACTCATATATAAAATAGTTCTCTGAAGACCTTCTTCTTAGTGGTGGTATAAAGGTTCAATGAGATGACATCCTTAACTGTGCCTTACAGACTGTAATGCTGTCTAAATATGCTCATTAATTTAGCTGAAGATATCTGAAAGCTTAATAGCTACTGTCTACCATAGTTTTCTTCCATATCCTGAAGATTGTTAACTTCTTTTAAGAAATCTAATTATTGACTTTTCTATGAATATATTTTTTTAAATCATGAATCTGCCTAGAATCTTGGTCTGATTTTTGGATGAACTATTTGTATATGCAACTTCAAAAATTTGGTAGAGAAGTTCATAGAATCTTTTTTTTAACCTAGGAAACCATAAAACCTAACATGTTTCTAAACCTTCTCACCCATACCTGAGACCCTCAGACACCACTCCCCCCCCCCCCCCGCCCTGCCCCACCAATGCCCACCATCCCCTGCTCAGTTATACTCTTAGCAAAAACTTCCTGGACTGGGATGTTGTGGGTAAGTCAGAGACTGGAAGGAAGAACTGGGCTAAGTTAAATCGTTAAGCTTTGATAGGCATTCAGTGACACAATTTCTGGAAGCCTGAATAAAGCAGGTGTCTACAGGAGGTCGTCTGTCCCTAAGGACTAAGCTACTGGGTTTAACAGTGGCTTGAGCAGGCTTTGCTACTAGGGTTCACCAGAGGAGGAGGTATATGGAGGTATGGCACAAAAAGAAGAGAGCACTCCATAAAATTTTGACTAACAGTTCAACTTAAATTTTTGGTTTTTTCTACCTCTGTTAGGAGACTCTGGTTGAGTGGAAAGGGCAGTAAGAAGGAAATCAGATGAAGAGCCAGTCCTATATCTTGACTCAGCTACCAGCCATGAGACTAAACAAGAAATTTTTCCTCCATAGGTCTGTTTGTACAAATAAGGGATATGGCGTAGATCAAGGTTTTTAAATATGCTTTGCGGATTCTGGGTTCTCCAGGTACACATTGGGTCACATCCCAAGAGGTGGAGGAGAGAGTGGTAAGGGCCTGGAGGCAAAATGTGTCTATATCTTTCCCCAGGATCCCACGTAAAAAGAACAGGTTTACCACCACCTCTTTTATCCATTTTATAGTAGGGTTTTTTTAAGGCAGTGCTCCCTGACTAAAAAAACATTTGAGAACCACTGGATTGGATGTCCCTTCCAATCCTATGATTCTCTGATAAAATAACACCACATGGCACTGGATACATGAAATAGATCACACTATGAGATGCATTCTGGTCCTAGAGGTACTTCTTGAGACACGTATCCAAATCAGCACACCCAGGGCAGCATTGCTGGCTGAAGCCATTCCATTCATTTCCAAGAAAATAAGTCCTTGCTCAATACCCACTTATTGTTACATAAACCATCACAATGTGTTCATGGAAGTAACAAGACACAGTCTGCCCTTGCAGGACTTACACTATTGAAGAGGTAAGACTGAAATACACATAGAACAATTACAGCTCAACCCCCAAAATGTGCATAATTAAGTGAGACACTATATGGTACAAACTCTGATTGCATCTGTATGCAGCAGTAGGGGAAAGCATAGGAGGAGATGGGTCCAAGAAGTGACAAAAGGCATCATGAAGGAGGCAAAAGTCTGGAGCTAAGCCTTCAAGACAACAGCTAAATCCAAGACCTTTAAAGGTTTCAAACTGCATAAGTTCAGAAATAAAATCAATGTTAACTAATTGTGCTGACCTGAAAAACACTTAGTTTGTGGAAGAACAGTTTCATTATCCCCTTAACTCCCTATCTACTTGAAACTTTATTGCAGAAAGCTTTGAGAAGGGATCTATGGTATAGAGACCTGAGCTCTGTTAGCCTAATAATTCAGTAATTTGTGAAAGTTATGCTATAAAAGACGTAGATATTAGCAAAAAGGAGGTGTGTCTTGTACATTGTTATACCACAGAATCAAAGGACGTGATTTGGGGGCAAGGTGGTACTACGAATCACACAGAACCTTCATCTACCCCCAAAACAATGATCAAGTCTTAACCTCACTCAAAAAATATAAATAGAACAAGGCTTACACTACTGAGAAGGTGAGATTAAAACACACAGAAACCTTACAACCCAATACAAAAACAGCTGCTGCTCTAGGTCTATTGAGCTTGGGCAAGATAACGGTCCCTGAGGATGCTGGGAGACTAAAGCCATGCTCCTGCAGTAAAACAGGCACTGGGGTTGACATCTGCCCCGTCACCTAGAAGGAAGGCAAGAGGAAGCATAGGAAGCTGCCTGTGATCTTAGGAATCCAACCTACAACACCTCTGGAGAAGGAGAGCTCTAAGTCATCAGTATAACTCTGGTTCTGACCTGTGGGTCCTCTGAGGGGAGTAAAGGAAAGTGTACGTGCAAGCACAATGAGACTAAGATGAGACACATAAACACTGCCCCCCATCCTCAGCTCACAGATACTAAAATTCCAAAACAAGTCAGTAAAACTAATGTCAGAAAAGATAGTCACATCAAAAAGACAGGACATAACAGATGTTGGTGAGGACGTGGAGAAAAGGGAACACTTGTGCACTGTGGGTGAGAATGCAAACTGGTGCAGCCACTGTGGAAAACAGTATGGAGGTTCCTCAAAAAATTAAAAATAGAACTACCACATGATCCAGCTGTTCCATTTCTAAATATATATTCAAAGGCAGTAAAAATAGGATCTTGAAGAGATATCTGCACTCATTGCAGCATTATTCACAATAGCCAAGATATGAAAACAACCTAAATGTCTATCAATGGATAAATGGATAAAAATGTTACACACACACACACACACACACACACACACATATATATAATAGAATATATATATTTAATAGAATATTATTTGTCCATGAGAAAGAATGAAATCCTGCCACTTAAGACAACACAGATGGACATTGAGGGCATCATGCTAGGTGAAATAAACCTGACAGAGAAAGACAAATACTATATTCACTTATATGTAGAATAAAAAAGCCAAACCCATAGAAACGGAGAGTAGAGTGATTAGTACCAGGGCCTAGGGGGTGGGGGAAAAGGGGAAAGGTAAATCAAAGGGTATTCTCAGTTTTAAGATGAAGAAGTTCTGGGGATCTAATATACCTCATTATAGTTAATAATACTGTATTATGTACTTGAAAGTTGCTATGAAAGTAGATCTTAAATGCTCTCACCACACAAAAAAAGGTAATTATATGATGTGATGGAGGTATTAGCTAATGCTATGGTTGTAATCATTTTGCAGTATGTAAGTGTATCGAATCAACATGTTGTACACCATAATACACAGTGTTATATGTCAAGGTATATCTCTATAAAACTGGGTGGGGGGGGGAAGCCAACAAACTGAACAAATGAGAGATTTCCATTTTACAGGATTATTTTTACTTTTATTTATTTATGTTGAGAGAGAGAGAGAGTGAGAGAACATGAGTGGGGGAGGGGCAAAGAGAGAGAGGGAGAGAGAGAATCCCAAGCAGGCTCTGCACTGTCAGCACAGAACCCAAATATGTGGGGCTCAAACTCACAAAAGGTGAAATCAAGGCCTGAACCAAAATCAAGAGTTGGACACCTTACCAACTGAGCCACCCAGGTGCTTCTCCCTTTTACAGGATTCTAAATAATAATCCAATTCTCTGTAAAAAAAAAAAAAAAAAAATTACTTTAAAATAGTATGGTCTAGCTCATGGATTGGAAAAACAAAATTGTTAAGGTGTCCATATTACCCAAAGCAATCCACAGATTTAATGCAATTTTACCAAAATACGAACAACATTTTTCACAGAATTGGAAGAAACAGGCCTAAAATTTGTATGGAACCACACACACACACACACACACACACACACACACACAAACCTGAATAAACAAATAAATATTAAAAGGAACAAAACTAGAGATATTATAATCCAAGATTTCAAGATATATTAAAAAGTTGTAGTCATCAAAACAGTATGGTACTGGCATAAAAACAGACACATTGTTCAATAGAACAGAATAGAGAGCCCAGAAACAAATTTATGATGATATGGTCAATTAATCTTTGACAAAGGAGACAAGAATATGCAGTGAGAAAAAGACAGTCTCTACAACAAATGGTGCTGGAAAGACTGGATAGCTACATGTAAAAGAAGGAAACTGGACCACTTTCTTCCACATACACAAAAATAAACTCAAAATGGATTAAGGACCTACATGTGAGACCTGAAACCATAAAAATCCTAGAAGAGAGCATAGGCAGTAATCTCTGACATAGGCCACAGCAACATTTTTCTAGATATGTCTCCTGCAGCAAGGGAAACAAAAGCAAAAATAAATTATTGGGACTACATCAAAATAAAATCTTCTGTACAGCAAAGCAAACAATCAACAAAACTTAAATACAACCTACTGAATGGGAGAAGATATTCGCAAATGACATATGTGATAAAGAGTTAGTACCCAAAATATATAAAGAACTTATAAAACTCAAAATCAAAAAAACAAATAATCCAATTGAAAAATGGAAAGAAGGCATGAACAGACATTTCTCCAAAGAAGACATACAAATGGCCAACTGACAAATGAAAAAATGCTCAACATCACTCATCATCAAGGAAATGCAAATCAAAACCACAATTAAATATCATGTCACACCTATGAGAATGGCTAAAATCAACAACACAAGAAACAAGTTTTGATGAGGATGTGGTAAAAAAGGAACGCTTGTGCACTATTGGTGGGAATGCAAACAGGTGCAGCCACTGTGGAAAACAGTATGGTGGTTCCTCAAAAGTTAAAAATAGAATCACCATATGATCTAGCAACTCCACTGCTGGGTATTTACCCAAAGAAAACACTAATTCAAAAAAGACATACACCCCTATGCTTATTGAGACATTATTTACAGTAGTCAAATTATGGAAGCAGACCAAGTATCCAGCAATGGATGAATGGATAAAGAAGATGTGAGATATACAAACATACACACAATGGAATATTCCTCAGCCATAAAAAAGAATGAAATCTTGCCATTTGCAACAACATGGATGGAGCTAGAGGGTATAATGCTAAGTAAAATAAGTCAGAGAAAAACAAATACTGTATGATTTCACTCATGTGGAATTTAAGAAACAAAATAAATTTTAAAAGGAGAGAGAGAGACAAACAAAAAAAACAGACTCTTAATAATAGAGAGCAAACTGATGGTTATAAGGGAGGGAAGTAGGTGGGGAAATGGGTGAAATGGATAAAAGAGATCAAAAAGTTCACTTACCATGTTGAGCACTGAGTAATGTGTGGAATTGTTAAATCACTATATCATATACTTGAAATTAATATAACACTGTAGGTAAAGTATACTGAAATTAAAATGTTTTTAAATAATAATAAAAAAAATAGTATGGTCTAAATTCTCAATGAGATATAGTATGGCTAATATCAATATACCCCCCAAAAAATTATGCAGCAAAAACAGGCAATTATGAATCAAGAACAGATGAAGATTTTTTTAAAAATTGGATTCAAAATACTGAAAATTAAACTCTAATCACAAAAGTAAAATAATCTCAATAGGAAAGAATAATTCAGTGAATGAGAAGCAAATATTAAGAAACTGATTGAGAACACACTGGTGCATAAAATAGATGTTTAAAATGTGAATTGAAAGTTGATCTCCATAGAATAGACCATGAACCACCAACACATTCCCAAAAAGTGTCCCAGGAACAGGGAAGAGCAGGGTGGGAAGAAAGATTTTTTAGAGTTAATGATGGCTGCCACTTGAAGAGACCCCTCTGCCCCTTTAAAACTCTCCTGATATGACCAGAGATGGGTTTTTAAAGGCTTAACTCCCCAAAATAATGGGAAGAGCAACCAAATAGAAAGAATACATACATTCGTACATACATACATACACATAAAAGCTGAGAAGCAGAGCAGCATGTGTAACTAACTTAGCAGGCCAAAATGCTAAAACCAAGGGAAAGTAAGAAGCAAATTCATTTATACAGGACTCCAAAACGCTCAGGACCTGGTAGCACCCAGTGGATGTGAAAGAGGAGGTAAAGGTGGTGCTGAGAGCAGGAAGCCTGGTTGAATGTTCAGTTAATGTGTAGTCAGTGGCTCCGGTGTAAGAGGAGCTGAAGGTTGGCACTCTGAGAGGGCTAGCTATCGGGATAAGGTGGGCTCCCATGTCCTCAGAGCAACCTAGTGGAGGGAAGGGTTAGCGAAGGAGGGGCCCAGTTTCAGTAGCTCCACTATTATGCCTTCCATCTACTGGGTACCATACAAGATATTGTTTGAAGAAGGGTATCCTCATTGAGGAGGGGTGGAAATGTTCCCTAAATCATCATCTTACACCATCGCAGACTGAGGGTATTGGCCTAATAATTTGGCTAAAATATCTTACTGAGTAATTGAGCAAATATGGGAGGGTTCTGGCCTTAATTAAAAACATCAGAAAAGAGTTAAAGTAAGAGCATGAGCCTGGGAATGTCGCCCAAAAGATGAAATTTCCCCATTTTGTTCTAGAGTCAAAAACAAGTTAATTTTAGAGACAAATCTACCTAGGGTTATTCTTTTTTTTTTTTTCAACGTTTTTTTCTTTATTTTTGGGACAGAGAGAGACAGAGCATGAACGGGGGAGGGAGGGGCAGAGAGAGAGGGAGACACAGAATCGGAAACAGGCTCCAGGCTCTGAGCCATCAGCCCAGAGCCTGACGCGGGGCTCGAACTCACAGACCGCGAGATCGTGACCTGGCTGAAGTCGGACGCTTAACCGACTGCTCTACCCAGGCGCCCCCCTAGGGTTATTCTTACAGTGCCCCCTGCTGCACCTCATTCTGTCACCTAATGACCCTGTTCTGGGGCTTTTGACACAAAAGGGGGTATTTGAAAATGCCTAGAAGGAAGGAGAGGATTTAAAGTTTAATTGTAAGCCTGACCTGGGTTTGTTGCCTGTTATTCACATGATTAACAGCCTGGAATCAGACAACCAGAGTTTGAGCCTCAGAGCTGCCATGTGCTAAGAACCTCCGAGGATTTCCTTGACTATTAAAAAAAAAAAATGAGAATAATAATACTTACATCAAAGTGTTGAAGTTAGGATTTAATAAGATAGTGAGTAATAAAAAGTTTTTAAAATTCCTTTTAGGTTTGTTTATTTATTTATTTAGAGAGAGACAGAGATAGCATGAGCAGGAGATGGGCAGAGAAAGAGGGAGAAGAGAGAAGATCCCAAGCAGGCTCTGCACGGAGCTCTATGAGGGGCTTGAACTCATGAAACCATGAGATCATGACCTGAGACTAAACCAAGAGTCAGATGCTTAACTGACTGAGACACCCAGGCATCCCATGAGTAATAAAAAGGTTTAACTGGTATCTGGGATGTAGCAAAAGCTAGTTGTCTTTATTGCTCAAAGGGCCACAAACTTTAGAAGGAAAATAAGCTATTAGTTAAAGAGCATCAGTGTTTAGTGTTCCTACAGGAATGGCAAGGAAACACTTGGACATATAAGATATAGTTGATTTTTGTCTGTGCTTTAAATGAAATCATCCCAATATCTGCTGTTTTGTCATAAGAAAATCAACAGACCTGTATCTTATGGCTAACTCAACATGATCCAGAAAAAAAAAAAAAAAAGAAAGAAAGAAGAGAAGAGAAACCAACATGACTCAACTAGATGTAGGAGGTTGATGTTCTGGGAAGGATTGGGTCCCATTTTTTTCTGCTGAGATCAGCTCTTAGGGTCAATGTGGTCCCCTCACTAATCAATAAAATCAGTATTGAACGGCTCCCTGGACTCAGAGTCCACCTTGGGGGCTTTGCTTGCCTTTCCCTGCTGTCATCACAAAGCCCCCAGGGTATCTAAATGTCACCACTCCCGACTCTGTGCTTTTTCTTCCCAAGTGGCCCCCAATATTCTATCCCTTCCTGGTATTACATAAACACTTCCCATGAAGACTAGAGTCAGACCTAACATTAACTAGTGAGTATATTAAGACTGAAAAAGATGAGACTGCTCCACTTCCTCAATAACCAGTAAATAGTGGTTTTCAAAGTGTGGTCCCTGGAACAGTAGCCTGAGCTTCATCTAGGAGCTTGTTGAAAAAGAAAATTCTTGGCCCCACCCAAGACCTACTGAATCAGAATCTCTAGTTATGGAACCCAGCAGTTTGTGGTTTAACAAGTCCTCTAGGTGATTTTGATGCACGCTTACGTTTGACAGCCTCTTAAGTAAAACAAAGATTTTTCATGGCAACTAAGAAGACTTATGTTAGGCAAAGAGAAGCTTTATGTCAGAGAACTAATAGCAATTTGACAGTATTAAAAGCTGAATTGTGAGGAAAACACAAAGCAAGAGCTATTACAGTCAGAAAAGCCTTGTATAATTACTTTCCAACGTTTATCTTCTCCACTCAGCTATAAGCTGCAGCTGCCTTGTTCTTAGTGCAAGGATGTAACAGTCAGTATAAGCTCTGTTATGCTACAGTACCAAAACAACCCTAAATTTCAATGGCTTTAAACAACAAAGTCTTATCTCTCACTAACATTACACATCTATCAAAGATTGCTGGAGCCCTGCCCCATGTCTGACACCAGAATGACAGAGAAGTTACCATGGGAACATTGCCGGTTGTTGTAGTAGAGGGAAAGGGATCATGGCTTTTGAAGGTTCTGTGAGCATTGACAATTGTCACTTCTACTCCCATTTTAGGCCACAGCAAGTCATACAGCCAACCTGAGTTTAGTGGGCAGGGTAGTACAGCCTTCCCATTTACCTGGGAGAGAGAACTAAATATTTGTAAAGCAGGTAACAACTACACAGGAGGCCCTCCAAGGTAGGTGGTGTCATTTTACAGATAAGAAAAGAGACATACACATTGATGGATGAATGGATAAAGAAGATGTGACATATATATACATACACAATGGAGTATTACTTGGCAATCAAAAAGAATGAAATCTTGCCATTTGCAACTACGTGGATGGAACTAGAGGGTATTATGCTAAGCAAAATTAGTCAGAGAAAGACAAATAAATGACTTCACTCATGTGAGGAATTTAAGACACAAAACAGATAAACATAAGGGAAGGGAAGCAAAAATAATATAAAAACGGAGGGGGACAAAACAGAAGAGACTCATAAATATGGAGAACAAACAGAGGGTTACTGGAGGAATTGTGGGAGGGGGGTCGTCTAAATGGGTAAGGAATCTACTCTTGAAATCATTGTTGCACTATATACTAACTAACTTGGATGTAAATTTAAAAAATTAAATAAAAAGAAAAAAGAAAAGTATCCTTTAAAAAAAAAAAGAGAGACATACAGAGCTTACATAATATGCCCAAAGTCCCTCAACAGGTCAATATCAGAACTGGATTCCCATTTGTCTGATTCCAAAGTTCATGCTGGAAAACATTGTGCACCCTGTTGGAGATGGAGGCAATGGGAAGGGGAAGTGGTTTTGCAGAAGATGAAGTCAGCTTTAAGTGGTGGTGGGGCTTTGAAGTAGAAAACTCCCAGAGCAACTCAGAATGTGGAACTAGAACAGAGGAGAGACCAGAGAGCTGGACATGCATGAGGACCAGTAACTTAACACAAAGAATAAAGACTCGGGGAAATACTCCTGTGCTTTTTCTCTCAAGGCAGAAGGAAGAGTGGAAAGAAAAAAAAAACAGTCCTCAGAATATTTGCAGTTTGCAGAAGAGAGAAAAGCTACTAAGAAAGCAATTATGAAAGAAAAAGGAAAACCCAAAAGGAAAGGCCTTCAGGAAGAACACAAGGTCAAGACTATCTGTTACAAAAGGAAGTTGGTTGTTGATAATAAAAAAAAAAGTTTTTTTGATCCTTTAATATTTGGATAGGAAGAAATCTAGGGTGTCCTCTAAGGAGTAGATTTAATAAAGTAGCAAAATGGCAAACTCCAAATATCAAGGGCAGGAAAGGAAAAGAAAACTGTATATGTGAACCACAAAATTGAAATCTTTAGTATGGTGTAATGAGGGAAAATATATGGGTGGATTAATGTCGGACTGAGGTCTCATATTTTACAAAGGGGAGTGTACAAATGTCTGAGTGAGGGAGGATAGGAGAGACGGAGAATCAGAGTTGGAGGCACACAGAAAGACAAGGATTCAGTAGAGACGAAATGGATGTGGTCCACAGGGCAGGCGCAAGGATGCTTCAATAGACACAAGGTCTTTGCTTCCTCTGAGACAGACGAAGTGTGAGAGACAAAAGGGAGGGAACTTGCAGAGGCAGATAAAGTCAAGGGCTCTGAGGGTGCACAATTGATAACTATATCTGTCACAGGCCAACCCAAGATCACAAAACATTGCATCTTTCTGTGCCCAAATGCTCTATTTGCCTGGTGCACAGCAGAGTAAGTATCTCCAGGGATTTTTCCCTCTGTGCACCAGTTTTCTTTTCTTTTTCCCAATTGGAAGATTATACCTTATTTGTACAATTGTGTCTCTCCAGACACAGCTACTGGTCACCCAATATCCATTTTTGTCTTCCTTATTAAATGGTCCAAGTTTTTTCCAAGAGGCAATAACACACATAAGTTCTTGCTTTCCCAACCTCCTTTATATTCCTAGCCAAAGAGACATCAGTGGCAGTAGATTTATTCATTAGTTGGCAAATGGGATGTCCCCTGGGAACTGATGTTGGGATTGGCAACTTTCAGGCAGTGAAAGGTATGATTTCCATATAAAGATGGTCATATCAGGGGGTAATCCTGACTGACTGAGTTAACTTAAACTTGCACCCTTCTATGGACAGCTCTGAGCACAATCTTCCTGGTCACTTGCCTGATCCGGAGGCGACCATTTTGTGACCAGTAGGAAAAGGCCAAGAAAAACAAACATCATCTCCTCTAACATAATTATTATTTGTGGAATCACAAGGGGATTCATCTACAGGGGATGTAGATGAAACACTGCTCTCAAAGAAGAACCTTCATTCTGGAAACTTCTTAAAAGATAATGAATGAATGTTTCTTCAACACCGTGCTTTTCAGTTCTATTATATCCTAACCCCTGCTCTGTTGGTAGATTCTCTGATGTCTGAAAAAAATTCTGTACATAAAGAAGAATATTCATTACTATTTCATAATGCCTAATTTGTTAATTGTATTATTTCATTAAAGGCGTATTGTTCTACAGGTGGTAGCTGCACTTGTGGTAAGCATAGCATAACATATAGACTTGTGGAATCACTATGTTGCACACTTGAAATGAATGTAACATTATGTGTCAATTATACTTCAGTAAAAAAAAGGTAACATTCTTTTTAAATGCGTATTTATTTATTTTGAGAGACAGAGAGATAGAGAGCAAGTGGGGAAAGGGCCTAGAGAGGGAGACAAGAGAATCCCAAGCAGGCTCCAGGCTGTCAGCACAGAGCCTAATGGGGGGCTCAAACTCATAAACTGTAAGACCACGACTGGAGCTGAAACCAAGAGTCAGACACTTAACTGACTCAGCCACCCAGGCGCCCTAAAGTTAACATTCTTTTTAAGGAGTAAACAGCCACTATTCTAAGTTTTCACATGGTATCTTTATAACTAATGTCTGGATTTGGAATCTAACACATTAAATGTCCCCAAACTTATTAATTGGTTATGAACTTATTTAATAAAATATTCTAAATAGTTTGGTTTAAATTATGATTATAATATTTCATATTTTTCTGAAAAATTAAATTACAAAAAATAAAGTAATGCTTTAAATAACTTTTATTATGCTTTTACTTTAAACCATAACAAATGTGCTGAAATCATGATGGATTTTAATTTCATCATATAGTCTTATGCTGCTTCCTCCCTCAGATTTTTGTTTTTATGTTTTGTCAAAGTTTCTCAGAGCCGAAGTAATTTTACCAGTCACAGGAGAAAAAGAATCCCATCTCAGATCAGCTAAAACGGCAGGTTCTGGAATTTTGCCACTGATCTTGGGTGGCTAAGGGTCCCGACCGTGTTGACTGCTGTCATTTCAACTCAAGCCTTAGGGTATTAGGCAGAGTCCCTTTTTATAATAAAGGTTTACTTGATACATCATGAGATTTTTAAGTGTCTGCCTTTCATATAGGTTTCAAACTTTTGAAATGTATTGCTTTCCCAGAAATGATGTGTTATTTAATGTTTGGATGGATGACATTTCTTAACATTTAGGTACTAAACTTCTGTCTGTGGGTATTAATTGGAAACATGGAATCAATAAAAATTAAATATATTCTATTGTATTTACCTTTTTCATCATAGCTATGTTTTATATACTTGTATTAACCTGTAATTTTGAGTATCTTAATGACCTCATAGCCTTAATGACTGTAATTATCATTCTCTCTCTGATGCTCATATTGTCTCAACTTGGCCAATAGGAAACCCTTTAAGTTGGTTCCTTTATTCTTTTAGCACTGCCTTGAATATTTTTAAGAAAGTGAAAATCATCCCTGTTGACCATAAGCTATGATAAACAATTTCTGACATAATTAAAGCCATAATGTGGTTGGAAGGAAAAGATCTCTGAGTAATTTTTGCTTCCTTACCAATGAGATCACCAACATGGCTTCATTCCTCCTACCTTCTAAACAAAGATTACTGAGAACTGCTCCTAGATTCTTGAAACCATCCAATCTAGAGATGGTCCCTGCTTCCCCAATCTCTCATAAAAATCATTCAGCATAAGCACAAATCTTATAATAAACCTTTCCCAAATCCCTTCTACCCAGACACAAATGGTTCTCCTGGAGTGTGTTCTTCCTTGCTTAGCAAGCTAAATAAGTTTAAATATGTTCCTGATATGCTTTGACTAGTGGGTTGACACCTTAAAAGCATCCTTACTTTCTAGCAACAGCAAGATGTTCTAGACCCATCTGAATTTTCCTGTGAAGACATGGAAATCATCTACTTTTAAAGAAAATCTAGGGGAACCTGGGTGGCTCAGTTGGTTGAGCATCCGACTTTGGCTCAGGCCATGATCTTGCAGGCTGTGAGTTCAAGCCCTGCATCGGGCTCTGTGCTGACGTCTCAGAGTCAGCTCAGAGCCTGGAACCTGCTTCGTATCCTGTGTCTCCCTCTCTCTGTCTGCCCCTCTCCCACTTGTTCTCTCTCTCTCTCTCTCTCTCTCTCTCTCTCTCTCTCTCTCAAAAATAAATAAAAACATTAAAAAAAAGAAAATGTAGTTCTTTTAGTGGATAAAAACAAAACAGATGAAAATCTGACCCTAGACACATGAGAGTAGCAATAGCAAAATGGCTACTGTTGAAGTTATTATTGCCATGGGCTACTTTTTTAGCTAGACTATCTATTTCCTTATAAAGTTATGGGTTCACATCGATCTTTCCAAATCTGGCATGTTTTCTTACTGTATCCAACTTTCTTTTAGTTCATAGTCTTATTAATTACTAAGACTTTTTCCAATATGGATGTTTGGAGGTTTGGGTCTGGCTGATCATCCACTATCCTCTACTCAAATTCTCATCAGTTGAGAAAAACAGGGACAAAATACAGTATTTACTTTTTTTTTTTTTTAAAAAAAAGCTATATTATAGAACATATTCTATGGGCAAAAGGGAGCTTTCCTCTCCTCTTCCATTCCTTGAATTGAATCTAATCACATATGTTAAGTAAATGTGAGACTCCATGCTAGATGGGAGGTCCTATTCTGGTGCTCCTAGCATATAGGAAAAGAAAGTGGTGGAAGAGGGGAGAGAAGAGTAAGTGAGCAGGGAAGAAGGAAAAGAGGGGAAATAGTAGAGAAGAAGGAGAGAAAAAACAAGAGACCTATTTCCTGGTATACAAAGAGGAATCTACAATATCTAGGCAATTGTGCTGCCATCAGAATTCAATCAGATGCTGTCCATTAGTGCCAAGCATATGAAAAGGCTCATCATAAATGGCAGCCGGCATGCATGCTTATCGTAGAAAGGTATTGATCATGCCTTTAAACATACTTATACTTTACTCTTTAGGGTCAATGTCCAGAACCGGGGGTTCAGAGCAAAAAAATAAAATTATATAACTTACATTTTTAATATGCATTATCAAACAGCCCTTTAGAAAAACTGTCAATATTTTAAAACTTTTCCAATCTGATAGATGAAAACAACTCACTATTTTTATTGCCACTCTTTTATGAATTTAATCTTTAATTTTATCAAAGTTCCTTATGGAAACAATTTAGAGAGTCAAGTAGTTCTGTGAATTTGTTTCATTTTACAAAAAGAGCCCCTTGACTGACCTCTCCCTCCCAACCCCCACCCCACCCCCACCATTTCCTGCTCCTTATAGGCAATAACTTTCAGGGCAAAATACTCCATTGAATATTTTGATTATTTTCCTCCATTTTACTAAGTAATATAATCACATTAGGAATTTTGGAGGCTTCCTTCTCATCACTGTCCATTGATTTCCTATATTGGCTCTCTTTCACACCATTGCCTCTCTATCTACACACACACACACACACACACACACACACACACATAAACACATACACACACACACATACTTCCCTACCTGCCCACTAGAGATCTTCATAGTTTTCATTCTATCAACATTCTGTGTTGACATCATTATAACTTTGCAAACATACTTGATGGTTATAGGCTCAGATGAAATTAGTCTGCCTCCCTCCTCTTTACATTGAGCCCCCACACACACACCCTGGGGCCATCTCTACCTCCCCTCACTGTGTACCCTCCACTCCCTTCAGTCATCCTTTCCTCAAAAACATTCAGTTGTGTTCAGTAATCTCTAGGATAAATAGTGCTGCCTTCACAATCCCATCCCATCCCACATACCACACTCCTCCCAAACACTAAAGGAAAAGCTTACTGTATCCACACAAGTCTCCTTATGATCTAGTCCCCAGAAACTCTTAAGGGAGTGTGTAAATAAGTTTTTTGTCTGAAATTCTCTCTACCATCAACTCCTTCCACAACTGTTTACATCTTAATCTGTCTTCCAAAGCTCAAACACACCTCTTTCAACATGTTTTTCCAAATGCATATTTATCCTTTCCTGAGAGGCTATCTCCTTTAGTAGTTATGCAACTTGTACTGACACTTAGTCATGACCTTCTTTGTTGTTTCTGTAAATTCTCAAGGTTAAAGAGTGTATTATTCATCTTTTTCTAGTAACTGGAAGTTATACTTGGATATGTCCAATGCATGGGCTTCATTGTGGGAGGGTCAAGCCAGGCCATATAAGTTATATTTACTAAATTTTTTCAGTGTTAATAAAACTCCCATGGGGGGAAAAACACTTTATTCCTGTCCATGATTAGGGTTCAAAGGTGTACATATATTTATGATTGTCTATAGTGTGAACTGTGTGGCACTTGGAGACAGAGCCCGTTGTGGGTTGAACTGTATCCCTCCCCACAAAAAACTTGCATGTTAAAGTTCTAAACCCCAGAACCTTATTTGGAAATTACAGAGATAATCAAGTTAAAGTTAGGTCATTAGGATGGGCCCTAACTCAGTATGACTGCTGTCACCACCTCACGCTGGTCAGAGTGGCTAAAATGAACAAATCAGGAGACTATAGATGCTGGTGAGGATGTGGAGAAATGGGAACCCTTTTGTACTGTTGGTGGGAATGCAAACTGGTGCGGCCACTCTGGAAAACAGAGTGGCTTCCTCAAAAGTTTCCCCAAACAAAGAGCTTCCTCAAAAAAATAAAAATAGAACTACCCTATGACCCAGCAATAGCACTTCTAAAAATTTACCCAAGGGATACAGGAGTGCTGATGCATAGGGGCTCATGTATCCCAATGTTTATAGCAGTACTTTCAACAATAGCCAAATTATGGAAAGAGCCTAAATGTTCATCAACTGACAAATGGATAAAGAAGATGTGGTTTATACATACAATGGAATACTACTTGGCAATGAGAAAGAATGAAATCTGGCCATTTGCAACAACGTGGATGGAACTAGAAGGTATTATGCTAAGTAAAATAAGTCAGTCAGAGAGAGACAGATATCATATATTTTTACTCATATGTGGATCTTGAGAAACTTAACAGAAGACCATAGGAGAGAGGAATGGGGGGGGGGAGTTACAGAGAGGGAGGGAGGCAAACCATAAGAGACTCTTAGATACTGAGAACAAACTGAGGGTTGATTGGGGGTGGGAGAAAGGGGAAAGTGGGTGGTGGGAATTGAAGAGGGCACTTGTTCGGAGGGGCACTGGGTGTTGTACGGAAACCAATTTGTCAATAAATTATATTTAAAAAAGAAAAAAAGAAAGAAACCCCCCCAAAATATGACTGCTATCCTTATGAAAAGGGGAAATTTGGACACAGACACACATACAGGGAAGAGAATGTGAAGAGACACAGAGAGAAGACAGCCATCTGCAAGCCAAGGAGAGAGGCCAGAGCAGAGTCATCCCTCACAGCCCTCAGAGGGAACCAACTCTGCCAACATATAGATTTCCAGACTTGTAACCTCTAGAACTGCATGAAAATAAATTTCTGTTTTGTAAGCCACCCAGATTGTGGTTTTTAGAGCAGCCCAAGCAAACTAACATAGACCCAATACCTAAATACTTTACCTATTTGGAGAATCAAACCCTCTTCACTCTGTTACAGATATTTTTTTTCAAATCTCCTTCACTTTATTAATAGACCAAGCAAGAAAATAAAGCAGAAACCAACAACCACCAGGGTAATTGCTGACTGGCATGCTCCAGTGACTTCAACAGTGGCCATTAGGGTAGGTCATGCCTCCTGGACAGGGAGGTGCCAACACAATCTGACAATGAGTCTATATTATTTCCCTGGAGCAGCAGCATCTTGCTGAGAGATTATGGATCCAATATGAAGAACTTGGCCCCTCATGGCAGCACTGGTAGAAGTGACATTATTATTACATGAAAGCAGAAAGTATCAGGGAAAATTATTAGAGAAGTGGGGATAGAAACAAGGGCATGTCCAGAGATTATGTAGAACCTCATCAAAGGCTTCCACTGCACAGCAGACTTTAATAGCAGTTTCAGTAGAATTATATAAAAGATTGTGCTTACTGCAGAAGTGAAAATCCATACTGATTCTGCAGTTGTGCATAATCGACAATGCTAAAAGATTTATGGAAAGAAGAGGTACCTCCCTAGGTTGGGCAATAGGGGGAAGAGTTTGGTCCCTTGAGCAAAATATAAGAAGACAAAAGGAAATGCTACAACCTCATCTCAGATGTCTCTGAGAGTCTTGAACCAGACCCATCTAAGAAGAGACGAGATCATAATTTTCAGGTGGGTGACTTGGAGAACCTCATGAGATTTAATCACATGGGTGGTTAACCTGAAGATAATCATGAGATTCTGGGTCTTTTATCAAAAATGAAGAGGCCAGAGTTAGTAGTGGTTGAGTGACAGTACTATGACCAAGAGAAAAGAAAACCCACAATTTAAAATGGATTGTGTTTTGGTCAAAGAGAAAGATGATGCTACTGTTTGTTCTGGATTGTCAGTTTCAGTTAAATGTGAAAGAACCTTTGTCACTGAAACACATTATTGTCTCCACTCCCCGCCATACCTGGCCACATAAAGCAAAGGTGTGCATCATGAGGCTGCAGGGCTCGTGGGTCCTAAGGATAGTCTCCAATCAGGATAAAAAGTGTTTCTATCCTGCTGAGATAGAAGTCATTTCTATCCTGCTGAGATAGATGTCATTTCCTAAAATCATAGACAGCTCAGGGCAGGCTTGGCTTTACTATAATTAGTCATCAGAGGGTTTTGCCGCCCTGTGTGCTAGAGAAGCAAGATGAAAGCATCTTATTTGCAGGCTTCTAGGCAGAGAAAGGCTAACACTAGGTCACTAATGTGTTGAACGAGAACAGGGTTTCCAGGAAACCTAATGCAATCTAAATCACTTTTAAGATTTTGGATTTTAGTCTTGGGAAATTCTGGTCTAGGTGAAATGGAAACCTTAATAGGAAGAAAGTCAACAGAAATTACCTGTTGAGATCCATTATTATAAAAAAGAAATTTGTAACAAAATACATCACAAAAATATTTGAGTTGTGGGTTGTATTATGACAGAATACATAGCACAGGCAAGCCTGAGTACCTACTATTTGAAGATCCTATAGGAAAGTGTGTCTTTGACATATTATGGTTGTGTTTTGTTTTTTTTAAGTAGGTTCCATGCCCATGATGGAGCCCAACATGGGGCTTGAACTCACAACCCTGAGATCAAGACCTGAGCTGAGATGAAGAGTCAGATGCTTAATTGAGCCACCCAGGTGCCCCAAGACTTTGGGTTTTTAACTGGCAGAATAGGGTAAGAAAAATATGATTGACTCCAGCTTCAAGCAGTTTCAGATCATTTGGGAGGGGATTGATAAGACTTCTACTGATTTTCACTAGAAGGCAGAGTGAGTCTGACATCATTTATGCTTTGAGGCGCAAAAAAAAAAATGTGTGGGAAGATGTAGATGCAAATATTCCTTGATGAGCAGAGGTGCTCAGAGCTTAAGTAAGCTCATACAAAGAATTCCTGCTCAGATATGAGGGGTATCTCACTTTGCAGAAGATCTAAAAGACTGGTGGGAGAAAACAAGCTTAAAAGGAAAATATTTTGGTCAGAGAGGTGTTTTCAGAATGGGATGATATGATGGGAAATTTCCACTGCATTACATACATCAGAAGTTCACAGAATATGGGAGAAATCTTAAGCCCTTAAATTGAAGGATACCTAAGTCTGGTCCCTAAGTCAATAAGGCACTTAAATTCAATGTCATTGGGGGAAGAGAAACAGAGATGATGTTACTATTTCCTGGGCTGGTCTATTGTGAAAGCAAAAAGGAAATGAGTGAAAGTTTTGGGGACAAAAATCAGTATAGGCAGATGACTCTAATTAACTGCTGGGTTTTTTTTTTTTCAATTAATTTTTCCCATTTGCCAGATATTATCTGGGGCCTCTTTGCCACTACTCCATTGCCATTTTTATCCTTCCTCTAAAGTTTTCCTACCCCTTTACTAGGGGGCTTTAAAGCTTTTGATTGGTAACAGCATCCGTTTAACAAGGGGGATTTCTGTTTTTATAATTTGGCAAGCCAACTTATACTCAACTATGGAGCAAGTTCATTTACTGATTTTTGATTGTCAATGGACACAGATGAATTTATGCTGTTCTTGGACCTTGTGAGCTAAGTTAGTTACAGAGGTAGCTGTGGGAGCAGTACTGGAACAGCATGAAAGTCTATCAAAGAGCTGATCCATGTTTCATAGTCAGCCGTTATCTACCTTCACTTTGCTCATGGTGGATGGTAAGTTTTGTCAGAAAGTGGGGCAGGACAAAATCCTGGGTGATCCAATCAGCCTTCATAAGGCTCAATAATTTCTGATGCAGCATTACACACAAAAGTTGATAGTATCAGAGCATGTTTAAGATAGTAATTATTCTTGGGGCACCTGGGTAGCTCAGTCGGTTAAGCAACTGACTTTGGCTCAGGTCATGATCTCATCGCTTGTGAGTTTGAGCCCCTCATCAGGCTCTCCGCTGACAGTACATAGCCTGCTTGGGATTCAATCTCTCTCCCTCTCTCTCTGCCTTTCCCCCACTCACATTTTCTCTCTCTTTCAAAATAAATAAATAAACTTTAAGAAAAGACTAATTATTCTCGAAATTTCTGAGTTTCTTTCTGGATGTGGATAAATACTAAATTTCTGAGTAAATCTCCTGGGGTCCAGGAGTTCTGCACAGATCCTGTTGTGACTAGATAGGAGTAATGTCTCTTAAAGAAGTCAATCTATCCGAAGTGGAGGGAAAGAATTTGGCCTAAGTTGTAGGTGCTGTTGGAGACATGGAACTTTTGAAGGAGTGGCTGTCTGGTCCAAAAAAGGGAGAAATGTAAGACATCTTTTTGTTGGGTAGGGGAGGAGTGTGGGGGTGAAGGAAAGCTAGTGCTAAAAGCAGATGATAATAACTAGAAGTTCATACCATTGGATCACCTTAATATACTGATACTGTGTTTAGGTACTCTTACCTGAAGTATGAGTCAAGCCTCAAGACTCTAACACAAAGAATCTGGCCACAGGTTGTTGCAAAGTGGGATCACAGACAAAAATTAGACAGACATAGGAAGCTTCTCATCGAAAACCTCAGTAGAAACTTCAGAATGTCTCTTACTTTGTTATCTGGGGCCATTTAATGATGAATGATCTGTCTTTCTGCTCCTGGATGGTGCAGCCATACAGGTCGCAACCACAACTATAAAAGAAAATGGAGCTTGGCATTGCATTTGATTTTGTTTTGCCAGAGAGAGGGTATAGTGTTACATGTAAGCATCTGCAGTGAGAGATTCCTGCTGATATGAAAACCCCATTTGATTCAGAGAATACCACATAACACACAAAGCATTGTGGCTATAGAGTACAGATAACAAAGGCAGAAAATTCCATTCCAATACATTTGAGGAGTCCAAATGCAAATGTGGATCAGTCTGGAGGGGCTTTCTGGAAGAAGATCTCCAGTTGATAGTCACTAAATGCATGAGATACCCTCGAGGGAAGGATTTAGTTTAGGATTATGAGGTCTTTATAATTCAAGTGAGAAGAAAGTGAAATTGGGCCATTAATATAATTTAATTATATACTCAAAAGTTAGTAACATCTGAGGAAGCTTTGGTTTCGTATATTGAGGTGGTAGCAGAATTAGAACTCCAAGGGAGGGCTCCTGACTCCAAGTGTGATATTCTTATTCCTGAGACATGATTTCACTCCAGCTACAGAAGTTGTCAGGCCTTCGTCCTCAGACAAGAATCAGTGATTGACTCTCTGAGTTCTAAAGAACTGATTGTACACTCTAACCAAGCAAGATAGCCCAGATTATGGCAACTTGAAGGCCATACAAATAGTTTATTCTAGCTTATTAGAAAATTCCCCCAGAATAAATTCTTTATTCATCATCAGAAATTCATCCTGAGAGGGGGAAAACATATGGACATAAAGAATGTGGAAGTCTCATTATGTGGAATTTAAGAAACAAAAAAGATGAACATAGGGGAAGAGAAGCAAAACTAAGATAAAAACAGAGAGGGAGACAAACCATAACAGACTCTTAAATATAGAGAACAAACTGAGGGTTGCTGGTGGGGTGTTGGGTGGGGGGATGGACTAAATGGGTGATGGGCATTAAGGAGGTCACTTGTTGGGATGAGCATGGAGTGTTATATGTAAGTGATGAATCACTAAATTCTATTCCTGAAATCATTAGTACACTATATGTTAACTAACTTGGATTAAAAAAAAAAAAAGAATATGGAAGCACATCTATCTTGATATACATTCAAGTAGGAATTGTAAGTGCATGTGTGTCTACATCTATATCTGTAGATACAAATGCGCACAAATACACGTGAAGGTTCATTTGGTAATATTATCACAGGAGAGATTTTTAAATTAATGTTTTACTTTAATGAAGTCATCTGGCATTCAATTAAATTTTTTAAAAAATGAATTTTTAAATGTTGGAGTTTTTATTAATCTCAATTTTCACTTGGGTTTTATTATAATGAACTTGGAGCTGTCTTAGTTTTTCTGTGGAGACTACAAAATGGCATAATGAATCAGACGACCATAAGTCTATGACTATAATGACATCTGACAACACTGATGTTGTGCCACACAACAGTGCATGCTATATGCCTCGCCTAAGCATAATCCTAATGATTCGATACAAAGCTGAATGTTCATGTTGTTTGGAAATCTTAGTCTGTGTAGTTTTCTATTCCATCAAGTGTGCTGTTCTATTGTTTTATTACAAATGACTTTTAAAACCCAATTCAAAGGCTTTCCATTTGGTTTGAGTGTCATAATTTGATTTTGAGCTTGAGAATTGTGAATATTTTAATATTGGCTTCTTGAATGATTTTATTGGCATCTTACAATTCTGTTAAAAGAAACTAACAGGAACTTTGATTTTTTTAAATTACACTGTCCAGGTGAATTTTCAAATTTAGTAGTTACAAAAAAGAAGAGGGAAGACATACATGATTGAAATAATTGTGAATTGCTAAGTAGAATTTTGTAAAACAGATAAATCCTCACGTGTTATGTGCTTTAAATCAATTCATTGTATGTTATTTTCTTCAAAAAGACATTTTAAATCATAGGTCAATCGGCCAGAAAAATATAAGTAAACATAAGAAATAATATCCCAATATTTAAAATATATCAAATTATTAAAATTTGTAAGCATTTCAAATTATATAATAGAGATCTGCTTCATATCTTTATATCTGAAACCAAAACAATCATGTAATCTCCATGAAGTCTTGTCTATTCCTATCACTCGTGTGTATTCAGTGTTTAACCCAGAGTCTGAAACACAGTATGTGTTTAATAATTGTCTGTCAACTTTATGGATTAACCATTTTTGAATGATGGATTTATTAGAAAGCCATAAGTAAGTTTAAGCTTTGAAAAATAAGGACAAAAATAGCTTTTATATGTATTTAATTTTGAGCTGAGTTGAAATGCAAATAAAGACCAAATTTTGAATTAACCTGAGACGTTACCTATTAACTGCAGTGACATCAAGGCTTTTGCTGTATTATCTACAAATCGAGGTTGTAGTGTCCAAAAGCATAACCTAATACTTTTTATAACTTTTAAGGAATAAAATTTTTATTTGATCATTCTTTCAAATACTAATCTTTCTTGATGTCTTTGCTCTACTACAAATTATATCCAGTCAAAAATAACTTTGCTTTGTTCCCAAAAGAAAAGAACAGCTTTATATAGTAAAACAAATTAAAAATGATATCATCAATATTGATCAAATCTTTGTATTATTTTTTATTAGAATTAGTGATGAAAATGCACTTCTATTAAATATCTTCTAGTAAATCATATTGATTTATTAGTATTCCATGCATGGCACATGAAATTGTTAATGAGGACTATTTTTTCATTTTGGCAGGCAGAATGAAATAATTTGCCATCTTTGATTAGGAAATTAGTACAAGAAAAATCCTGTGTGTGATGGATGTGGGAAGAGTTGCCAACCAACCCATGCCACCACTCATTTCACCTGGTTTACAGAGCTTTTTATACATCAGAAAATTCACACCAAGAGAAAGCTTTTAAATCTAGACAAAGAGGGAAACCTTCCAGCCAAAAAAAGATAGTTGCTTCTATATCCCATAGCCTATGCAAAACATCGCATCTAAATATTTCAAACATCACATCTAAAATCACACTACAGGATTTACCCCCAAATCTGCTCCTGCCCTGTTAGTAAATGACACCAACATTGCCAAGTTGCTCGGGCTCCCAAACTAAGGGTAATCCTTGACTCCTCTCTTTCCCTTAACCCCACACCTAACCTAACCACAGATCCCATGTGTTCTGCCCTCTAAGTAGATCCAGGATCAACCATTTCCTTTTTCTTCTCTAACTAGTCTAGGCTTATCTCATTTCTCACCTGCCATCACTCAACTGCCCTACGGCACAGCCTCTTGACTCCAGTCTACGCTGATATCTAAGATTCAACATCTCAACCAATTTGAAACTTATTCCTCCACCAGCTTTGGCTTGACTCCATGTCTGTAAGAAAGGAGACATCACCGTTGGCGCCTTGATTAATTCCCACCTTGTTTTTCTGTTTCCCCTCCCACACTCTCTGTGTTGGTCCTGTCACCCCCAGAGCTACTAGCAGTACCAGGGAGAACATGCAAAGAAGCCTTCAAGTGGCTCTTCAAAGGCCAAAAGATTTATCAAAGCAATAATCCATTTCTAGATATAAACACAGAAACAACTGACCTATTTTTCATTCTTTCCCACTGGTCCCTGACTCTTATAAAAATATTGGCCATGGAGATAGATAAAAGAGACAACAGTTCCTGTTTTTAAAAGACTCCTGTATATTTATGGATGGGTAAAAAGCTAAACCTATAAACACAGAAAACTGGCATGATATGGAGTGAGAGGGAATTCAGGACACTGGGAGTTTTCCTGAGATTCAGAGGGAAGGATTCAGAGCCCTGGTGAAAAGAAACTATAAATGAAGAAGAGAGAAATTACTTTCCCTGACATCAAAGGAAGTGTGGAAAAAGAGAGTTGGGCAGAGTGTTCTGTGGAGGGTCTTGTGCAGAGCAGGGGATTTCTAAAGAATATTAATGTCGCCCATCTGTGCCTCAGTTTCCCCCTCTCTCTCATGGAACCTACATGGTAACTACTTCATACAGTAGTTGTGATGATTAAAGGAGTCAATGTGTAAAGAGGCTAAGAACTGTAACTGTGCAAAGTAACCTCTCAGTACATATTTATTACCCAGTTTTGTAGTTTTCCACAACTGCAAAATAATTCTTTCTGTCCTAACAATTAATAGTTAGATGACGCCTTACCGTACACAAATTATGCTAATGAAAATTATCCACCAGCACCCCCCCCGTTTTTCTCCACAATTCATGCAGACACCAAGCAACACTGTTTTCATATTGTGCAGATGAGGAACATGAGCTGTCAATTTGTCCAGTTCCATAGGACTAGTAAATAGTAGAGTCATGGCCCAAACCTAAGTGTTCTGAATCCAAACTCCATTGTCTTGACACTAAATTCCCATTCTAAACACAGGAGAACTTCTGAACAGATCCTTACACTGCCCCCAAATTTTGACTAAGCTAAGACCACAGATTTTAAAACAACAACTCAGCTTCAATAAATTTGACATTGGATGAATGTGAAATGGCCTAACAGACCTAGAGAAGGAAAGTCAACGCTAAGTTCCTATAGGGTGGAGGGATGAGGAAACTAATGAGACACAGCCAATTTGGCTCCAAGGTGCCCTGGAGAAGTTTAGGAATTACAGGAACCAATCCAGAAGGCATAATGAAGTCAGGAGCTAAAAACAAGTAGATTGAAAGTTTTTGTTAGACTGAACCATATGCAACTGCCTATTGTTATGGGTTGAACTACATTCCCAGAAAATCTGTATGTTGAAGCCCTAACCCAAGTATGTCAGGACGTGACCTTATTTGGTAATAGGCTTACTGCAGGTATAATTAATTAAAATGAGGTCATTAGGGTGAGTCTTAATCCAGTATGATTGGTGTCCTTATAAAAAGGGGAAATTCAGACACAGAGACACAGATTCAGGAGAACACCATATGAAGATAAAGCAGAGTTTGGGGTGGTGCAGCTAAAAGCCAAGGAAGGCCAACAATCACCCACAAACTGCTGGAAGCTGGGAGAGTGGCCTGCACAGATTGTCCCTCAAGGCCCTCAAACAGCCCTGCTGACACTTTGATCTTAGACTTCTAGCCTCCAGAACTGTGAAACAATAGCTTTCTATTACTTAAGCCACCCAAATTTGCAGTACTTTGAGACAGCAACCCCAAACAAATACACCTACAGTTGATACATTTTGACCAACCAAAAAAGGCAGGAATTTCATTTGATTCAACCTAAATACAAGAAGTAGACTGTTGAGTTCTCCCTCTCCGCAAGCCCAGCAGAGCCAGATTTTAGTCTCTTGAGAAAAAGATGAGGTTCTTCCAATCTCTTGTATGTCATGCGGATCAAAGATTAACAGGTGCTATTTTACCAAACAAGGGGCCGTTCAGTGAGCAGGTATCAATATGTTGATAATGGCTGAGAGGCAGGCAGAGGCTGGAGGAGACAGAGGCAAAGTGAGGCTTATAAGATGACACAGCTTAGGGCCAGTAACACTAACCCAGGCCATTGAGTAAAGACAACCGTAGGGCAAGATGATGTCTGTCTCAGGGTCATAATTTTGAACACCACTGTCTTAGTCTCACATGCCTGGACTGTGCTGTAGTGACTTAAGTGGTAAACTTAACAGTCAGCTTCTAGGGGCGCCTGAGTGGCTCAGTCAGTTGAGTGTCCAGCTCTTGATCTCGGCTCAGGTCATGATCTCACAGTTCATGGGATCAAACCCTGCATTAGGCCCCGTGCTGACAGTGCAGAGCCTGCTTGGGATTCTCCCTCTTCTCCGCCCTTTCCCCTCCCCCTCTCACACTCTCGCAAAAATAAAATAAATAAACTTAAAAAAGAAACAAAGAATCAGATTCTATGAAATAACAAGCCACGGTCTATGAGAAAATATTTTCAAATCACATAACTAGTAAAGTACTTATATCCAAGAACATATAAAGAACCCTCAAAACACAATAATAAGAAAACAAAGAGCTCAGTTTTTTAAGACCGGCAAAAGATTTGAATAGCCATCTCACCAAAGATACATGAATTGCAAATAAACACAGGAACAGATATTTGGCATCATTAGTCATTAGGAAATGCAAGTCAAAACCAAAATAAGATATGACTACTTACCTATCACGATGGCTAAAATTTGAAAGACTGATCATACCAATTTTAGGGAGAATGTGGAGCAACGATAACTTTCATACACCACTGACGGGAATGTAAAATGGTACAACCACTTCACAAAACATTTTGGCAGTTTCTAAAATAGGTACATGTGGGGCCCCTGGGTGGCACAGTCAGTTAAGCATCCAACTTTGACTCAGGTCATGATCTCACAGTTTGTGAATTCGAGTCCCACATCGGGCTCTCTGCTGTCAGCACAGAGCCTGCTTCAGATCATCTGTCCCCCCTCTCTCTGCCCCTCTCTGGCTTGCACACAGTCACACTTTCTCTCTCAAAAATAAATAAACATCAAATAATAATAATAAAATAGTTACATGTGCACGTACCAAACATTCTGGCCATTCCACTCCTAGGTATTTACTCCAGATGAATGAAAGCATATGTCCACACAAAGACTTGTTCATGAACGTTCATTGCAGCTGTATGTATGGTAGCTAAAACCTGGAAGTAACCCAAATGTTTATCAGCAGCTGAGTAGAGACAATTAGTTATGTATCTATTCAATGGAATACTACTTAGCAATAAAAATGAATTATTAATGCGTGCAATAAGATTAATGAATCTCAAAATAATTACGCTGAGTGAAAGAATTCAGACAAGAAAGGAACATAATGTTTGAATCAACTTGTGTGAGACTCTAGAAAAAGCAAACCAATCTATAGTAACAGAAAGCAGATCAGAAGCCGCCTAGGGACAGGGAGAGATGGGGGAGAGATTACAAAGGAACAGGAAGAGACTTGGGGGGGGGGGGCTGGGTGATGAATATGTTCATTATCTCAATCGTGGTAATGGTTTCAGGAATATATGTTATGTCAAAACTTACCAAATATTGCATTTTAAATATGTGCAGTTTATTATGTATATAATGCCACAATAAAGCTGTTAAAAAAAAAACTAAAAAATCAGATACTATTTAATCAAGATTTTTATATTTTCCCTTTTCTTCTTTTAAAAATATTTTAATGTGGGGGAGCCTGGGTGGCTCATTCGTTTAAGCCTCCAACTCTTGAATTTGGCTTAAGTCATGATCTCAAGGTGAGAGACTAAAGAAAAATTATCAGGTGTACCCACAACTGCAAGGAAAAGACCCCCCACCCCCTTCTCCGCCGGTCCTGGAACCAGCCAGGGCGTGCCCGGTTGTGGTTTGACCTAAAGGCGGGAACCAATCAAGTCCTGCTGAGTGTTCAAATTTAAATGTCAACCAATAACAGCTCTGTAACCTCGAAAAATCCCTAACTTCCCCATAACCTGTTTGTGCCTGTCTATAAAAGTTCTGTAAAAACCTCGCTCGGGGCCTCTTAGCGTCACTGGCAACGAGTGCGTGGAGGTCCGGGTTCGAACCTGCAATAAACGACCCTTGCCGCTTGGCTTTGACTCTGGACTCTGGTGGTTTGTTTTCGGGGGTCTCTCGAATTGGGGCATATCAAAGGTTCGAGAGTTTGAGCCCTGCCCCACCTCACCCCCTGAAAAGAACAGCTTTAAATCCAAATGACAGCCCTGCCTTAGTTTAAAGCTAAAGTTCTCTTTTCTGCTTATTATGGATCTTTGATAAGAAATACAATTGCTGAGAAGTCTGTTTTGCTTGCTGTTTGCTACGAGCATTGTGAGGCCTTTCCTGAATGTAACCCGCTGTGTAGTAGAATGGGTTGTAAACCTTCCTAAATGTAGTCCGATATGTGATGGAATGAGTGATTGTACATAAACTAACCGGCATTTCTGTAAACCTGCTTGCTTAGCACATTCCTCACCTACCCCCTTCCCCCTTCCCCCTTTTTTCCTCCCGCCACAAGTAATGGACAAAGCCTTTCCGCCAAAGGACAAACAAAGGACGCCCAATCAGAGAACAACAAATGTCCTTACTTTAAAATCAACTAGTCAGGCCCCTCATCATTTGAAACCTCCCCTGTGCTATTTGTCACTGTCTATAAAAACGCTGTACCAACCCTGATCGTGGCCTCTTGCGTCACCGACGACGAGTGCGCAGAGGACCAGGTTCGAACCTGCAATAAACGACCCTTGCCGCTTGCCTTTGACTTACGACTCTGGTGGACTTTTGTGGGAGGTTTCGGAACTTCGGGCATTACACTCCCTACCCCTTCCACCCCCACCCCAGGCCCACATAGACAGCATGGAGCCTGCTTGGGATTCTCTCTCTCCCTGTCTCTGCTCCTCCCTCACTCATGCTCCCTCTCTCTCAAAATAAATAAAATAAACATTTAAACAATAAAAACAAAAATATTTTAGTGTGGTTTAAAACCAAAGACTCACATAGAAAAATGTATTAAACCACAGCAAAGCTGTAATGAGAAGGACTCAAAGTTGTTAACACCAGAGGTTATACTTATTGCAAGTAAGCATTGTATTCGGTTTTGAGATTCTTGAAGGCTGAGGAGGAGAGGAGGGCAGGAATTGTAATGGTTTGCAAAGTTCTTATTATCTGAGGAATGGAGGCATACCAGTACTCAAAATAGATTCATTCTTGAATTCCAAAAGGAATTTATCACCTGGGGCCTTATGAGGACCATTGAAGGATTTAATGAGCTATTTCTTTAACAGCAATTCCATAACAATGGCTCAAACCTTCTTATGTGGCTATTTCCTCAATTCAGACAAAGGGCATACTATTAAAATCTAACTATTCCTCAGGGGAGCTAAGCCCATCTGGTCAGGAAGGTAGCATTCTGATTTTCTGTATAGAACAGCATAGTTATATCTGCATCCTTACTTACACAGATAAACTATACTGAGTCCCCAGGCCTCACCTGCTGGTAGATACACACCTGGAGCTCAAGCAAAGTTTACCTTGTTACCTGCCAGTGTACGGGACCTCGGTGCTCTGACAAATCTGCCATTCTCCCAGGATTTCTGCCAGATGCAGCATCTGCTCCACAGACCCCACGGTGCAGACCTCTCCTGACACCACACTGCCCATTGCAAATGACACAGGGCTCTGCACCACTCTGACTCACTAGGCCCCTTACGCCACTGACCTCCAGCCTCGAGGAGGTCTGAGATTTTGCAACCAACACAGGAGGCAGGGGACAGAGTGAAGTGAATGAATATACCCTGAAGCAGAATTGAACTGGCTCCTTCCTCCCTCCGGATGGGTTTTCTCCTCAGAGGCCACTCAGTCCACCTTTAAATACACTTTGGTTGGGTCATAGGATTTTCTCCATGAATGGCTGGCCACCTCCAAATCCATGTAGTCACTCTGTGGTTCTCAAACTTTCCTGCATGCTAGAATCACCTGGGCATCTTCAAAAAATCAGTGTCCAGGACACTCCCAGACCAGAACAACTTGGGTGGATCCTGGGCATCAGTATTTATAACAGACTCCAGGTGACTCCAGTGTACAGCCAAGTTCGAAGACCTGTGGTCTAGACAGAAACTGAAGCCCATGCTACAAAAGAATCAACAATTCTCTTTTGTCTCGCAAGACAAATGGAATTGAGAGTTAACTTACCTTGGATGGCTGTCTTCTCATCTCTGGTTTTGTGGCTTTTACCATAAATTCAAAGGAAGCTGAGAAACGTTTAGTAGAAAGAGAAATGCAAATTAAAAAGTTAAAACCAGGGGCTGTGAAAAGTCCCAGTACAATCAGGAAAACAAATTTTATGCTCAAGTAAAACACATACCAGGAATCACATACTCCCACCTTTGCTTTCCGCTGTTTGTTTGTTTTGTGCTGAAATGATAAGTTTCGTAAAGAAAGCATATTTCAGACTCAGCCTTCCCAGGAAACCTTCTACATTTTCTATTTAAATGATGGCACTTAGGATGATGTATGAATTTCAAAGAGGCAACGTCCAAGCTCATCTCAGGTTTACTTGGGCATTATTATTCATGAAGCCCTTTCTGAGCTCTATGTGAGGATATCTAAAAGCTGTTTCCAAAGACCAGGGACCCCTACTGTAATAAACAAGTCATTTACATGGGGGAAATGAAAAACCTGCCATGTCTGCCAAATGAAGGCAGACATGCCTGAGCAGAGAAGGATTGATGAAGCGAGATTACAGAAAGCTGAAAGCTGGGTTAAAATACATCAAAACTGCCAAGTGATCGAGTATATACCAACAACCAACAGAAATGGATGTTGGTGCCTAGTTCATGTTGAACGGATTTTTTTTGAGAGAAGTACATGTGAAAGTTCTGACATCTAAGGTTTGGCCATATTACGGCCCAGGATATCAGACACCGCCCACATCCCGATGAAGGCTAAGTGCATTTCTTATTGCCTCCTCTCCAGGATTCAGAGCAGCACAAGTGTTAATGCTGCTTAAATATATACAGATTTCCTGTCCTCTGCAGTCATTGGTGGCCCAGTTTTCTCTCTCAGCATCTGGGAGAACAGCAATGGCCTGATAGATGCACAGACAGTGGCCATCAACAGGCAGTGGCAAAGGCCACTCCGGAGGGGGTATGACTTGTTTCACCCACCTGTTCTGTGTCCCTCTCATAGGGGACTATCCCAGATTATGAAATCTTTGGCTCCAAGTTCATTTGTTATATTTAACAATCATTTACAGAGCACTCATCGTGTGCCAGACACTATGCCAAGCACTTCTCAAAATGAGCCCTTCATTTCTAGCAACAACCCTTCCCGTAAGATAGGTACTGCCATGATCTCAGTGTTACAGAGGAGAGATCAGAACCACTGAGAGGCTGAGTGCTCCAGGTCACACAAGGAGTAAACGGTGGAGGCAGGATGTGAACACAAAGCCAACTTCCAGTCTGCTCAGGTCTAATACCTGTTGTACTCTGCCTTTCTGGCTACTAAGTGACCTAATCATGTCTTGCTCTAATACTGTTGTATGACGGCTTAAAAACAGGTATGTGCTGTTTTTAAAGTCTTGTAAGTCTTTAAAATAATCATGAGGGGAAAAAATGGGGGAGGGAGGTAAAGGTCCTTTTAGACCCTTAGCTGAAGGTTTAAAGCAATGGTTCTCAAACTTTGGCATGTATCAGACAGAATCCCCTGGAGAGCTTGTTAAAACACAGAGTGTTGCACCCCTAGAGCTTCTAAGTCAGCCGGTCTGAGTGGGGGCCAAGAATGTCTATCTCTAACAAGTTTCTGGATGATGCTGATACTGATGCTCTGGGGACCACACTTTGACAACCAGCATTCTAAAGCACTACTTTTTAAAATTAATTTTTGAGAGAGAGAGAGCACAAGGAGGAGAGGGGCAGAGAAAGAGGGAGACACAGAATCCAAAGCAGGCTCCAGGCTCTGAACTGTCAGCAGAAAGCCAGAGGCGGGGCTCGAACTCCTGAACCCTAAGATCATGACCTGAGCCAAAGTTGGACACTCAACCAACTGAACCACCCAGGCGCCCCTCTAAAGCACTATTTTTAACTGCTGAGAGACAATAGCCTAATCAACTTTTGGCTATTAAAGGACTTCATCCTAAGTCATTTTTATATCATTAACAAGATAGGCAATCTCTCCTGAAAAGTAAAAGGAAAACCAAAGTGTACTCAGAAGAGTATGTACAGATTAAGAGTGAATATACGTGGTTTTCTTAGCTTTTCTGTTTCTGAGAAGGAAAAAAAAAAGATTAAAATTAGTGAGTAAACCAGAGGAAGTTTCAAGATCCCCCCAAGATGTCAAAATCTCTCCAGGAGCCTGGGTTACTGGAGATAGGCAGAGACTGACTATGGCACCTGGCAGCCATGTACCATTGGCTCCAATGAAAGGGGGTGGACCTGTCCCTTGGCATTTAAACCTTTTTCCACATGTCCCCATATGTCACCTTATTCAAGTAACTAGTATGTTATTAGTACTAATTGTCATACCTTTATTTTAATAAAAAGGTTTAAATAAAAAGTAAAATATAAATGATCAGAAGGTATGGTACACTTAGTCTCTCACCAATCAAACAATATTTTCTGGGGTTTTGTTATATACTCAACACTGTGTGGTGGTGATACCGAAATATCACCAACCATCTATAAAACACAGCCTCTGCCCATATAAAGTCACAATGTGGCTGGGAAGGCAAGTCATTCTCACTGAAACAGAAAAAAAAGCATACAAACATCAGAAGTGATGGTGACATGATTTACAATTTATAAAGCGCATTCTTTTTCTTTATAGTAACATTATATTATTGTTGTATTTGTTTATTCAACAAATACAAATCAGGCCAGTACTGTGCTGGACCCTGGGAATAGAAATAAAGACATGCTTCTTGCCATTAAGAGTTCACAGTCTAGAAAAGACAAGACATTTACACAAGCATTTACCAAACAGATGTGATCAGAACCATAACTAGTGACAGAGACATGCACTGGGTGCTGTTAAAACAGAGAAGATGCAACTAATCTTCCTGGACTCAAAAGTCCTTAAAAGCTTCATGGAGAAGGTGATCCTGAACTGAGGCATGAAAGGTAAGCACACGTTTGTCGCTAGAGAGGACACAGCATCCCACTGAGGAGCGTTATATGCAGAGGCATGGAGTCCTCATGAGGAGGCTGGATTCCAGGCCATGCAGCCAGAGCAGGTGGCCCATTTGAGGGAGTTGCAGGAGAAGCAGTTACTGGTGAGCATGATAGCCCTTGTCTGCCACGGGAAGGAAATTAGACTTTGATCCAAAACAAAATGGAAGCCATTGGAGAGTTATAAGCAGATGTTGTATTGCAGAGAGTACTCTAGGAGGGAGTAGAGCATGGGGCTGAAAAGGAAAGAATGTTGCAATAATTGACCCATAAGATGATGGGAAGGAGAGGGAGGGGGGCAGGAGGCAAATTTTAGAGTTAATTAAGAATACAGATGGGGCACTTGAGGCATCTTTAAATTTTTTTTTTTCAACGTTTATTTATTTTTGGGACAGAGAGAGACAGAGCATGAATGGGGGAGGGGCAGAGAGAGAGGGAGACACAGAATCGGAAACAGGCTCCAGGCACTGAGCTGTCAGCCCAGAGCCCGACGCGGGGCTCGAACTCCCGGACCGCGAGATCGTGACCTGGCTGAAGTCGGATGCTTAACCGACTGCGCCACCCAGGCGCCCCGAGGCATCTTTAAACATACCTCATGAAGGAGATGGAGAAATGCAGGATAAAAACATGGAGGGGGGATAAAACTCTGATACAAGTAAAGGAAAAAATAATAAGGAAAACACTTAATTCAAAAGAAAACAGAGGGGGGTAGAATGTGACAAATAAAAAGCAAAAATTAAGATTCACAAAATGAATCCAAATATACCAATAATTATGATAAATATAACTGGATTAAATTCTGAAGTTAAAACAAAAATTTTCAGAAGGGATAAAAAATTCCACCTAAATGTTGTTTACAAAGAAATGCTTAAAAGCACCAGTGCTCAGAAAAATGGAAAACACAGAAATAGAAAATTGTAGTAGGGAAATCAAAACCAAAGAAAGTGATTATAGCAATATTAATATCCGACAAAACAAACATTAGGACAAATAGCATTGTGAGAGATTAAAAAAAAAAGGTCCTTAAAGATTCAACTCATTGGAAAGATACAACCATTCTAAATTCGTGTATCCTTGACAAGAGCCTCAAAATTTGTACAGCAAAATTTAAATACAAGGAAAACCCAGCAAATCCACTATTGAAGTAGCTAAAAACACTCTTAGTAACTGAAACATAAAGCAAACAAAACAATCAGCAAAATTATTAATATCAAAACTAACAGTATTAGTAAAAGAGTGTACCCATCAATTGTTTTTTTTAAAAAAGTCAATCCAATAAAAAAAAAATAAGCAAAAATATACAGACAGGCCATTTACAGAGAGATAGAAAGCATAAATGGCTAATAAACCTAAAAAAAAATGTTCAACCTCACTAAAAGTCAAGTGCAAATTAAAATTATAAGATACCTGTCAACACTATTTCTGATGTTGGTGAGTCTGTGCTGCCAGAAGAGGTCCAATGGTGGCAGTTTAATTTGCATCAATTATTTTGGAGAGTGGTATGGCATCAGCTCAAGAAGCTGAACCCACAAACATCCCTTCATCCAGCAGTTTCACGCTAAGAGAGTGTATTAGTCTGCTCCAGCTGCTATAACAAATACCACAGATTGGGTGGTGTCAACAATGGAAAGAAAAGAAAAATTATTTTCTTTTGAATATAAAAGGCACATTTGATTTTTATCCTGGTTGAAGTCAGAGATACGAGTAGGATAAGAACAATATCCTGGCTTACAGATAGCCGCCCTCTTGTGGACTTATCAGTACACCCATCCCCAGTGTTCTCTGTGGGTCCTAGGCCCCTCTTCTTTTTTTTTTTTTTTTTTTAATTTTTTTTTAACATTTATTTATTTTTGAGACAGAGAGAGACAGAGCATGAACGGGGGAGGGTCAGAGAGAGGGAGACACAGAATCTGAAACAGGCTCCAGGCTCTGAGCTGTCAGCCCAGAGCCCGACGCGGGGCTCGAACTCACTGACCGTGAGATCATGGCCTGAGCCAAAGTCGGCCGCTTAACCAACTGAGCCACCCAGGCGCCCCATAGGCCCCTCTTCTTATAAGCGCACCAGTCAAATTGGAATACTTTCCACCCTAACAGCCTCCTTTTAACTTAATCTTTTCTTTGATGACCCTGTCTCTAATTGCAGTCACACTTTGAGATACTGGGTGTCAGGACTTCAACACATGAACTTGGGCAGGCACAATTCAGTCCAGTTTCCTTAGGAGAGACCCCCTCTCATGAGCACAAAGAAACATGCGTAAGCAACTTTATTGCATTTGTTGTAATAATATATAAAAAGACAAAAATATCAGAAATAAACTGAATGCCCATCATTGGGGCAATGATAATAAATTGAGGGATTTGGGAATAACATACTCCTTTTAAAATGAACTATAGTTACATATATCAACATGGATAAAAATCATAAATACATATTTTTGAATGAAAAAAGCAAGTTGCAAAAAATAACTCATGCAAAAGTACCATCTATGTAAATTTTTTGAATATGCAGAACAATGTATATTATTCAAGGCAAGTTAAATATGTAATCATATGTAAATATGTAAAAGAGATGCATGGCAATAATAAATTCAGGATGATGCTTCTGTGGGGGGAGGGGCATGAAGAATGCATTTGAGAAAAGTACACAAGGGTTTCAATTATGTTGATTATAATTCTTTTTTTAAATTTTTTTAACATTTATTCCTTTTTTGAGAGACAGATAGAGCACAAGCGGGGGAGGGGCAGAGAGAGAGGGAGACACAGAATCTGAAGCAGGCTCCAGGCTCTGAACCCAACACAGAGCTTGACAGGGGGCTCAAACTCACAAACTCTGAGTTCATGACCTGAGCCCAAGTTGGCCACTTAATTGACTGAGCCACCCAGGCTCCCCATTCATGTTATACTTCTTAATCTGGGAATCAAGTATCTTGGTATTCAGTGTATTGCCATGTACATCTTTTGAATGTCTGAAATACTTATCATAAATTAAAGCCAAAATTAAACTATTTATAAGAATTATGACTATGTTTTCATTCTTTTGTACAAAGTTATCTATGCCTTTTTGAACTTTCTTTCACTTAAGAAAAGATACATATTTTTAAGGAATTTTTAAAAGGGGCTAACTGTGGAGGAGAACTCTAAGAACCCAGAGAAGAAATATTAATATAACAATGCACAAAAAGTAAAATAGAAGACTCCTCCAAAATGAAATTTTACGTTACCAAGACAGAGAATGATGAAGGAAGAGAAAAACAATTGGAAATGAGAAGAGTCAAATGTTTTAAGATGGCTAAAATTCTGGGATGCCAATAATCAATATGTATAAATCAACCTGCAAGAGCCTAACTCAGAAAAACTGTCACAACACTGAGCGCTGCAATCAACTTGGATATTGTTCTCATCCTATTCACATCTCTGACTTCACCCAGGATAAAAAATCAAATGTGCCTTTTATATTCAAAAGAAAATAATTTTCTTTGCATTTAGCTTTTTCCATCACCATCAGCAAGTCATTGCCACAGACTTTTGAGAGTCTAGTTATATTTCTTAAAATGGAATTTAGACACAGGCATCCATGAACAGTTCTCTAAAGAGTTTGAACAGTGGACTCATTAATTATAGCAGAGAAAAGTGAGGTTATGACCTATCAAATATAAGTAAACAAAATGTATTAGTACTTTATTGTTATCAAAGTTTTAGTAACATGTTAATATTTTATTCACGACGATTCAGATTCACTATACTGGTGTAAGTTATTATGAGTACAACTGGTAAACATATAATCCATGTTTCTCTACAGATTTCTTTGTTCATCGTCAAAGCAGGGCTACTCAGTACTGGCTGGTAATGTGTAACTGGCTCTGTCCCTCAGTTTTCTATGACAGAAATCTCAAGGTCCCGTTCCACTACAATAATGCCCCACTATTTCAGGCACTCCCTCAGTCTGGCTCTTTGAGGTCTAAGCAAAGCAATGTGCTGTGGTACATCCTCATCTCCAGGTGACACCCACCCAGTGGCACCCAAACCATCTGCTGTGTCAAGGGCCCTATAAAAGGGAAAGGCCAGTGACCTCTCTGCTACCTCACAGCAGCACTGGGCAGTGATTAATTGGACCACATGCAGGTATTCAAGACAAACATGTCTGATCAGAGTTCTTCTGTATTGTTCATACTAAAGTTAGAAGAGCTACAAGCTGAGAGGAGTGGAAACCAGGAACTTATGTCTGTCTGTCATTGATTTAGACCTCGGCACATGGTAGGTACTCTCACTGAAGGAAAGAAAGAATAAATAAACTGAGGCACTGTCATGGTGTACCTTCTCAGCCCAACTCCCTCTTCCCTCAGCATGAGCTTCCCCTACAAGATCTCCATTTTTTCACTTCACAGGTGATGCGCACCCTGAAATTATCCAGACATTCTCCCACATAGCTGAATGAAGGTAAGCATAGTTAGGTTTAAAGTGGGACCCTGTTACCTGATAAATTATACCCCGCAATACAACCAGATTGTACACCACTACAACTGTAGTGAGTTCTACAGTGCTCAAAATATTTCCACAGAGACTGGAAAGCCATCTGTTAGAAACAGAGGCACAGCTTCTCCTGCCCTAGAAGGGAGGCTGGGCTCCATGACTTCTAAGGACATTTCAAACTTTAATGTTTCCTTTTCCTAGTGACAGCAGACTAGTCAGTGTCACATTCCTGGGTCTTCTAGACCCCAGTTCTGCTGAGAATCAGGGCTTCTGAAGGCAATACAATATAAGTCTGCTCTTCAGAATCCAACCATATTCCTCCATTCTAAGACATGCCTTTTTTGCACACATTAATACCTCTGAAATAGTGATGTGTCTTACCATCAGCGGCTTACTGTTTAATTGCCAGGGCTTTGCTTTCTTCCTTAGAGGCATATAAAGTAATATCGTGCCTTAAAATTGATGGCATCTTTGCTTCAATTAAATATGTTAGGTCTTCAGCAGCCTCCTCAAAAGCTCTCAAATGGAGAGTCAATCCATTCTTTTTTCTTGTGATTTTCAAATATATATGCTACATCTTCAGCTATATACCCACAGGCTTTGTAGGCAAGCCCTTCTCCCGTTTGACCAGGTCAAGGACTAACATTTTGGTTACTCAACCACTGTAGAAGAGAGACAAGTGGCAAGGAGATATTTCACAGGATTTAGGGATGTCTTTTTGCAGAGCTGCATTAAGCAACTTGTCTGACCCGTCCAGACCCATTGGTTACTAAATGAAGCCACTCTGTAAGAAAAGTCCCACAACCATACACTTCTTTGGAAATCACTGGTAGCCTTCTGTCCCTATTGGGTGCTCTAATTTCTCAGCTTGGAATTTTAAGAATCCAAGGAGCCAAATCCAGTCTACATCTACCCTGCAATTTCTTCTTCATCAGAGAGAAATTAAAATCTGGAGGAACTCACATAGTGTGAATCACTGACCAAACCAAAAATTTCAGACCCTGGAAGTTGCTAAAATGTGTAAGATCAGGGACTTCCTAAACGGAATCTCTGAGCTTCATGATATTTTGATTGCAAAATGGAGGGTGAATCTCATAAAAAGAAATGTTTGAGAAACAAAAGCCAAATCTCTCTGTCCTTGACCATTTCTAATATTCCCTGTGCTGCTGTGGTTAGCACACCCTAGGGTGATCCCAGAGGAGTGACCTTTGTATAAATCCCTCCCCTTGAGTGTGGGCAGGGCCTGTGATTTGCTTCTAACCAATAGAATATGACAAAGGTGATGTCAATCCCATGATGGTATTACATTATTTAAGGCTCCTGGCAGAGTGAAGAGAGACTTTCTCTGTTGGCCTTGAGGAAACAAACAGCCATGCTGTGAATTGCCCATGGGAGAACCATGTGGCAGAGGACTGCTGGGCTACCTCTAAAAACAGATAGCCGCCTCCAGCTAATAACCAGAAAACAACTGGGGTCCACAGTTATACTGCAAAGAAATGAATTCTACCAACAACCTGGTAAGCTCAGAATGACATCTTTTCTCAGATGAGCCTCTAGATAAGAATGGAGCCCAATCAACATTTTGACTGCAGTCTAGTGAGACCCTGAGCAGAGGACTCAGTCAGGCAGTGCCTCCCAGATTCCTCACCCATGTGAACTATGAGATAATAAATGTGTTGTTCTAAGTGACTAAGTTTGTGATAACTTGTTATACCAACACAGACTCCCTTCTGCTCTTCTGCCTCCCCCTTTTCTTCCTATCATTGTGTCTGCAAACATTCATTCACACTTTATATGTACATATAAAGAGAGAAAGGGAGAGAGAGGGAGAGTGACGGAGAGAGAAAAGGAATCTACTCTGTTTAAGGTTCTGGACCAGACTCCTAGGATACAACAAGGATCAAAACAAATTCTTCACCTTCTTAAAGTGTACATTCTAGCAAAGGACCACAGACAATAAGCATATGAATAACTATTCTTTGACAGTGGTAACTAGTTTGAGAAATAAAACTAACAGGGGGATGTTATTTAATCCCCCATTACTTTAGATTTGTTTTTAATTTCTATTCCCCTTTCACCTTTCTTTTTCAATATGGATATCTCCCCCTTGGGTAAAATAACAAAATGCATGCTATCAAGTGGATGAGCCAAAGGACATTAATTTACCAACAGAAAGATGAACTAATAGATGAAAGATAAATTACTGTGAAAATGAAATGTTCCAATGAGGCTGACAAATAACCATGAGCTGGTCCTGGGACTCTTACTGTATAAGAAGGTTTTAATCACAGATGCTTCCTCCACCCCTTTTTGCTTTTTCTTTTCTACATAAAGATTTGTCTCAGCATATTTCACCACACTCAGACAGTGTTAATGGTCCCCATCAAGGCTCACTAACCCTCCTCCTCTTCCCTCCCTTCTCCCCTCCCCTCCCCACTCCTTCCTTCCCCTCCTCTCCTCTCCTTTCCTCTCCTCTCCTCCTCAACTAGTTGTAGGCAGTGTGGAGGAATCTGGGAACCATATTATAGAGAAAACAGGTAGAGGAATTTGAGTTTTTAGCTTGGACAAGGCTTTTCTTGTGCAAGTGACTAACAGCAAACCCAACCAATGTGCTAACAAGAAACTAAATCAATGGGATCAAGTTACAAATAGACAGATTCCAGACAACTATAAAAAATTTTTTTGATAATTGGAGTTTGTTCAAAATGGAATGAGTTGCCTAAGAAACTTGTCCCTGGAGGCATTCAGGCAGAGCCTATCTGCCTTTTTCCTATGGTTGTTATGGGCCATTTCCACAGTGGCTAGAAAAACTGATGATGAATTGATTTATTACCCCTCTGTATCAGGGTTCCGTTACAAGAGGACAGAATTCACTCTGGCTACTTTAAGCAGAAAGGAATTTATTATCTGTTATTAGGTGGCTGGCAGAAATACCTAGAGAGCAGGCTTGTGGCTAAGATTTTAGGAGCAACTTTCAGAACCATACAGTGGAACTCACCTCCTGAGGGAGCCTCTGCCATTTTAGAAAGAAAGCTGAGGAATCAGAAAGCTGCCACCGTATCTGCTGCCTCCAGGATCACACTGCCTCTGCCATGATTAGCACTACCAGAATGGAGACATCTGCCTTCCAGAATGGAGACTGCCTGCCCAGTCTCATGGGGCTATCTATGTCTGCTAGGCAGAAGCTAGGACATTTGCAGAGCCCAAGATATAAGGAAGTCTGGAAATAGAGGCTTTGGGAACAGAGGAAACTCAGTAGGATTTGGGGGCTCTGGGTTCTCTGACTCATCCAAATCCTCCCAAAGGTGGCCATTTCCAATTTTAAGTTCCTACTTCTTCCCACAGTTGTTCCAACGTTCACATGCAATCTGATGAGGCTAAGAGCTCAACCCGTGTTGTAATTAAGCACTCCCGTGCCCAACCACCAGATTCAGTAGCTGACTTTGATTGTATCAACTGTACAGAAGTAAGAGATAGGAGATTCTTTTAGGGCAGGAGCAACTCACTAGTTTCTGCCCTATTCTTCACTAGTTTTTACAAAGAAACCCTGGCACAATTGAGCTGAGCTTCCAGGGATGATGACCCTCAGAACAAAGCAGAACTTGCTCACCAGGGAACTGCTGCTTCTACCTCGATCAGGAAGCCACCTACTGGCATGACGACCGCTACACCTCCCTCGCAAATGAAATACCATGCTTCTCAATACCCACAAAGCTGAAACCAGACAGTAGGGGCTCTGCTACAGCTGCTGCAGAAAAATGCTAAAGACCTCCACAACTATATTTGCCTCATGATGGTTGCTTTTTCCTTCAAATCTTTCAAGGCTATGTCTGCTTGGACATAGTCATTCTACCATGACTGGGTCATTTGTAGAACCCAAATGGAAGGAACTGTAGTAAATACAGTATTTAGCTTTCCAACCCTTATCGTGCAGTAAGACATGATCCCTGGGCGTCATCCTCCAAAAACCTTCAGCCCGGCAATTGGCTTTTTTTTTTAATGTTTATTTATTTTTAGAGAGAGACAGAGAGAAAAAGAGAGACAGAGAGAGTGTGTGTGTGTGAGCAAGGAAGGGGCAGAGAGAGAGGGAGACAGAGGATCTGAAGCAGGCTCCTCGCAGACAGCACAGAGCCTGTTGCAGGGCTGGAACTCACAAACTGTGAGATCATGACCTCTGCCAAAGTCAGACAATTAACCAACTGAGCCCCACAGCTGGCATTTTTAAAAGTTGGTCAGGTGAAGGGCACCTGGGTGGCTTAGTCAGTTAAGCATCCGACTTTGGCTCAGGTCATGATCTCATGGTTCATGAGTTTGAGTGCCACATGGGGCCCTGTGCTGACAGCTGGGAGCCTGGAGTCTGCTTTGGATTCTGTGTCTCCCTCTCTCTTCCCCCCCACCCCGCCCCCACAATCATGCCCTCTCTCTCTCAAAAATAAATAAGCATTAAAAAATTTGTTTTTAATTTTTTAAAATAAAATAAAAGCTGGTCAAGTGATAATTAAAATTAAATTTTTCGATTAATTAAATTAATGTTTAAATGTTCAGCTGGAGTAAAAACACTTGCCTCAGCAGATCCCTACTCTGCCCCATTCTTGGCCAGGGACTCAAGAATGAATGAAGTCTTCACAAAGAATCCTAACATCTGTGGGATCAAAACAATCAGGAGAAATTTTTTTTAGTGAATAATATCCAACATGCATCACGTTTGGCTTCTATAAGGAAAATTAAGGCATTAAGGCAGGTGTTCTGATTAGAAGATTTGGCTAATTTTATGAAACAGACTGGTTGGATTTACATTATGCCAATCTCTAGGAAGTCCAAATGGCTCATCCAAACAGTCTTTACACCCATTACAAAACAATTGCTGGGACACAATGTGCCTCACTTGCCATGTTAGTGCTATGAGGAATACAAAATAGACAATGGCATCTCTGCCTTGAGAGCTCTGTAAGCCTTTGCCAGTGACACAATTAACAGAGAGAAAAATTATGATTAAGTTACTTGTTGTTAAGTAGTCAAAAGCATTTAGGATGCTCAGACACGGGGGTTAGAAAACTATGGTCCAGGGGTCAAATACAGTCCAATTTTATTTATGTAAATATAGTTGTATCGGAACATAGCCACACCCATTTACTTATATGCTGTCTTTGGCTACCTGGGTGCTCTAACAGCAAAAGTCAGTAGTTGCAACACAAACTATAGAACCTGTAAAGCCTACACTGTTTACTAACTGGCCCTTTTAAGAAAACTTTATTGACCCCTGTTCTTGTACAATGACCCTATTGAATGGGCCTCCACCCATGCACACCCCACCTCAGTTTCCCATTTGATGGTACGAGGTAGGGGTGAGATGGAAGCTGACCCAGGAGTATCTCACCCACAGGTGTAGGTAGCCAATCAAATACTCCCTCTCTTGAGAATTGGAACTCAGCATCACAGACTCTAGTCAAATAGTGATAAGTTCTTGAATTAAAGAGTAAATGTTGAGTGAAGACCAGGCTCAGCACCAGAGCAAACAAATAAATAGATGATAGATAGATAGATAGATAGATAGATAGATAGATAGATGATAGATAAATAGGAGTTGAAGTTCTATGGCAGAAGAAATGCCATGAGTAAATGGCATGAGTAAACAGAAGAAGCAGGAGAATGGAACATCTTGTTTTCTAGAGAACTATATGAGATATCGGATGGGAAATACTTTGTAAATCTACTGAAATAAAATGATGGCCCAAAGTATACATCAAGCCCTAGTACTTGCTCCTAGCCTGGTTCCAGGAAGCAACTCTTAAGTTGATGGAGAGGATGAAGAAAGGCCGAGTGAGCAGAGTGGATTGCTGTTTATCTCCCCTCTCATCTGAGAAATACATTTCAGTGATGCCTCAGTTGCCTCAAAGTGATCTGTCATTAGGAAACCTAAGACAGCATGATCTTAGGATAATAAACCAACGGTTCTCCAAATGTGATTCCCATACCAAGAACATCTGCATCTGGGAACTTGAGATTTCTTTCTTGAATGCCCTGATACCTCAAATAATCAAGTTTCAAATCCTCTTAGCCCTACTGCAGACATCATAAATCCTGCCTGCCCCACTGACAACAGAAAAAGGATAGGGAATCAAATGAGAATCTCCAGGTCCCAAAGTCCTGTTCTCTTCTGAAGTTTTCCAGGCCACACGGACTCTTTGGGGTTATTTCTTCCATACATCTGTGAGAGAAGAAGTGGACTATAGCCTTGGAGCAAAGCTTCTCTGCTTGTTTGTCACAAAAAAAACTTAGACTGGTTCCAAGTGCATGGCATTGCTACAGTCAAGACTGTATGAAACTCTCTTCAGCAAATGCCACAGCCATGTTTACTCCTCCAGGCCAGTGGTTTGCAGCCCTGGCTGCATAAAAGAATCATTTGGAGGCTTTCTTTCTCCCCAAACTTTATGGAGGTTAAATTGACAAGCAAAATTGGATATATGTAAAGCATATAATGTAATGGCTTCATACATGTATACATTCTGGAATAATTACCACAATCAAGTTAATTCACACATCCATCACCTCACATAGTTACCTCTGTGCTTGAGATCCACTCTTCTAGCAAATTTGTAGCATACAATACAGTATTATTAACCGTAGTCACCATGCTGCACATTAGATCCCCAGAACTCACTTAACTTATAACTGAAAGTTATAAGTTCCCCGTGACCAATATCTCTGCCTCTCCCCCACCTCCCAGCATTGGCTACCACCATTCTACTCTGTTTCTGTGAGGACGACTTTGTTCTTAGCTTCCACAACTAAGAGGTGCCAAGCAGTATTTGTCTTTCTCTCTCACCTGGAAGCTTTTAAAACATCTCCATGTTGGACCCACTGCAAAGACCCCGCCGTAACTGTTCTGGTGTGGGGCCCAGGCATTGGTGCTCTTTCAAATCCTCCCCAGCAAGTTGAGGATCACCAATCCAGTGTTTCAGATGCTCTTTAGACCTGCCGACAGAAGGAATGTGATTTCTCGCCTCCTACTTCTAAAGCCTGTCACCAAGAAGGACGGGCAAGCAGAAAGCAGGCGCAGCATGGGCTCAGAGATTCTCTCCCCAGCTCAGCTACTCCAGCAGAAAACAAACCAATCAGAGCAATGTAGGCTTTAGGTGCCTCAGAGCAAACAGTCAGCAGGATAGCTCACTGTATGTATTCTTCACTAGCACCAGGGAGAACATAAGAGGGGTTTTTTTTCCTAATTGTTATTATGCTTCGAAGCACTTATCTATGGCCTGACACAAAGAATAAAAACGCATGGTCGTCTAAGAACAGGAATGTGCAGTGAAAGAAATAATAATAATAAAGACAAAGGAAATAAACAAATACAAACTAAGCCATAAAGCAATGCGATCCTCACTCGGCAATGTGGAAGCATCTGTTCATTTATTCATTAAATATTCACTGTGCACTGGGGTGCCTGGGCGGCTCAGTCAGTTGAACACCCTACTTCGGCTCAGGTCATGATCTCACGGTTTGTGAGTTCGAGCCCCGCGTCGGGCTCTGTGCTCTCAGTTCAGAACCTGGAGCCTACTTCGGATTCTGTGTCTCCCTTCTCTCTCTGCTCCTCCCCCACTCATGCTCTGTCTCTCAAAAAATGAATAAACGTTAAAAAATTTTAAATATTCACTGTGCATTCACTATATGCCAGGCAGAGTCTGAGATGATAAATGTGGGTGAACAGAATGAGTCATCTCTACTTTCAGCCTTAGAGTCTGCAGGGAGATAGGTATAAAGCAGAGAAGCAGACAAGTAACTGTGAGCTGAGCATGTGTGATGATTTCAAGGGTGGAAACCAGCAGGTGCTACTCTGAAAGAGAATGAACAAGGGCATGGGGGGGCGGGGCTAAAATGTAGGGTCTGAGAAGACAGAGTTGCAGAATGGCTGGGAAGGACTTGTCACGCTAATTGTGGGGGGGGGGCAGGGGGCACAAAGAGAATAAGATGTCATGTGTCCTACAGGTGGGAAAGAGGTTGGTGACTTACAAAAACCAAAGCAAGGTGAGTGTGGCAGCTGGGAGTGAGGTAGGGGTGGGGATGAGAGAGTGGAAGCTAGAACAGTCTGGGAAATACTCTCACCAGTGAGGTCTTTTAAACTGAGGCTTGAAATACATGTTGACCAAAACAGGTCTTATGGAAATCAAAGAGGGACTCTAAGGAGAAATTCCCAGGACAGGTCTGAGTTTTGGGAGGCCTGAAGCTTATGAAGCTACAAGGAAAAGAATACGAGATGGGGAATACAAAGTTGCCCAGGGCCCCTTGCAGAGCCTTGGAAGGGCAGGGGAAAGAGGCTCGAGGCTTGTTTGGTTGGCTCCATGGGAAGTCTGCCCACAATCTCCATTCCAACCCTATACCTCCCACTGCCTGAAGTTGGGGAGCCTCTCCTGGAGGTGCCTCATTAAAACTTACACCCGATTCTAAACACACTCATTCCCATTCAGGCCAGCATGCCAAAGAAAGCAGTAATGTGGGCAATCAGGATTCTTTCAGTCATCTAACAGATATTTATGTATTTGTTAGGTTGCATCCAAAGTGTATCACTTTTTGTTGAAAACTATCAAGCACTTAATAGGCTTTGAGCATGACCCGAAGAGACATATGTATTTCACATCCGCTTTGTACCAAGTACTATACCAGACTCCAGGGATACAGCTGTGAATTAGATAGATACGCCTGGCCTTATGGATTGCCATCTTGCATTCACCTTAGCAATTTTCAAGTAAGAGAAGGTTTTCGGTCTCCTTTGTAAGTCTCGGCTAATGACCTGGTCACAGTTAATGACCTCCCAGAAAGTCTTTTACAAAATGGACAATCTCCAAGAGTCTTCTAGAGAGACTGCCTCATGAGAGCAGTGGGTGGGAGTGATCGCCAGCATTCTGCTGCTGATGCATCTTTGCAGGTTCCACACAGAACTGCCCCTCTGTGGAAGGCATTGTAGGTGTACTTAGAAACTCGTTAGTTTCATTTTGTAGATAGAGATGAAGCCTGGTGAGAGAAGAAGGGGCAGAATGTCTACACATGAGTTTCAGGAGTGTGGTAGCTGTCTTTTCCACCAGAGAAGTCTGAGAGCAAGATTTGGCTATGGTGGCGAAGGCTGGATTCCCATGGGCTGCCCTGAAGTAACTGAGGGAATGAAGAACTTCAAGGGAAGGGAGGAAATGTTAGGTCAGCCCTTGTTTAATTAAAAAAAAAAAATGCTTTTAGAGGGAGACACCTCCCCAGCAACTATTATTGTCTACTTTGCAAAAATAGCGTGGAGGCTATTCTGAGTTCAGGTTGAAGTTTCAACAGATTGACTTTGAATGTCCCTGCAGTGGAGGTGGGGCAAAGTTTATACCTGAGGCACAGAATTTGGAATCTTCAGAATCTGCTGTTTTCCCCCATCCTCTCTTCCCAGAGTATAGCAGCATCTCAAATAATATCTGGTCAGTGACCTCCAAATAGTGCTTGTGTCCGAATAATACACCGAAGTTTCAGTCAGAGTATTCCTAATCATTGTCCGAATTGTCCTAACAACATTCAACACACCCCAAATTCCTGTTGCTTCTTTCCAGTGTGAATTTATTTTATGGTGTACAATTACCTGGTATAAGGAAAAAGCCTTTAATAAAATGTCTAGTGTGGTCTGTTTTTGAGATTACTCTGACAGGTTTTGGTATATGACCCTTGGTGACCGGGGGCCCCGTACCCTTATGTGTCACCTCCTATCTATTAGATACAACAGAAATATAAGGTAATTTGGAGTATATTAGGGGCATAAAGAATCTAGGAAACCACACCTTAGAGACATCATCAAAATGAAGAATGCAAAAGGAAGCAATTTTGCTGGGGTTTGGCTTTTTATTTCTGAACTTTGTGCATAAAACAATCCCTTTGAGCCCTTTGGAGTAGGGTCTAAAAAGTACCATTTTTTTTTTCTTGAATATTTATTGAACACCACGTAGGTGTAGGGCATGACTCTATGAGACACATGGAGACATAAAATGCAAGCTCTGCCCTCCCTCCAGAAATATACAGTCTGCTTGGGAGGCATAAGATAGATAGAGAAAAGACAAATAACAGACCCAGCTGAACATCGTGAGGAGCACAGACAGTTTGGGCTACAGAAAGTCAAATACCATGCATAGTCCCTAAGACCTTTGGAGCAAGTGGGAGATTGAAGAACATTGAAGGAAAAGGAGGGGAAAGCATTTAGGTTAAAGTAAAGGACTTGTAAGAAGATGGATTTGGAGCAGGTAGGGTGGTCAGAGTTCTGCAAACACTAACTCACGGGATAAATTTGGACTGCCATTTTTTCGTAAGGCATGCAAGCTTAGAAAGGGCTATATGTTTTTTGATGGTGGAAAAACAAAGATATATTTTGTGACACATGAAATTTCTATGAAGTTCAAATTTCAGAGTCAACAAATAAGGTGGTTGGTGCTCCTTCATGCAGTATCATCTCTGACTTTCTCAACTGCAACAGCAGAGTTGGGGAGTCACGACAGAAACTGTTGTTGGCAAAGCCTAAAATATTTACTGTGTGGTTCATTATAGAAAAAACATTGCCTCCCCCTGGCTTATCTGAGGAGAGATCACTTGAACAGATCCAGGCACAGGGGGACCATTGGGACACAGGTCATGGTGAGTCTCACTAGGCTATGGACTTCCAACTCCACTGTCTTTTTTTTTTTTTTTTTTTGTTTTGTTTTTGTTTTTTTATTTTTTATTTTTTTTCTGAAATTTATTGACAAATTGGTTTCCATACAACACCCAGTGCTCATCCCAAAAGGTGCCCTCCTCAATACCCATCACCCACCCTCTCCTCCCTCCCACCCCCCATCAACCCTCAGTTTGTTCTCAGTTTTTAACAGTCTCTTATGCTTTGGCTCTCTCCCATTCTAACCTCTTTTTTTTTTTTTTTTCCTTCCCCTCCCCCATGCGTTCCTGGTAAGTTTCTCAGGCTCCACATAAGAGTGAAACCATATGGTATCTGTCTTTCTCTGTATGGCTTATTTCACTTAGCATCACACTCTCCAGTTCCATCCACGTTGCTACAAAAGGCCATATTTCATTTTTTCTCATTGCCATGTAATATTCCATTGTGTATATAAACCACAATTTCTTTATCCATTCATCAGTTGATGGACATTTAGGCTCTTTCCATAATTTGGCTATTGTTGAGAGTGCTGCTATGAACATTGGGGTACAAGTGGCCCTATGCATCAGTGCTCCTGTATCCCTTGGATAAATTCCTAGCAGTGCTATTGCTGGGTCATAGGGTAGGTCTATTTTTAATTTTCTGAGGAACCTCCACACTGCTTTCCAGAGCGGCTGCACCAATTTGCATTCCCACCAACAGTGCAAGAGGGTTCCCGTTTCTCCACATCCTCGCCAGCATCTATAGTCTCCTGATTTGTTCATTTTGGCCACTCTGACTGGCGTGAGGTGATACCTGAGTGTGGTTTTGATTTGTATTTCCCTGATAAGGAGCGACGCTGAACATCTTTTCATGTGCCTGTTGGCCATCCGGATGTCTTCTTTAGAGAAGTGTCTATTCATGTTTTCTGCCCATTTCTTCACTGGGTTATTTGTTTTTCGGGTGTGGAGTTTGGTGAGCTCTTTATAGATTTTGGATACTAGCCCTTTGTCCGATATGTCATTTGCGAATATCTTTTCCCATTCCGTTGGTTGCCTTTTAGTTTTGTTGGTTGTTTCCTTTGCTGTGCAGAAGCTTTTTATCTTCATAAGGTCCCAGTAATTCACTTTTGCTTTTAATTCCCTTGCCTTTGGGGATGTGTCGAGTAAGAGATTGCTACGGCTGAGGTCAGAGAGGTCTTTTCCTGCTTTCTCCTCTAAGGTTTTGATGGTTTCCTGTCTCACATTTAGGTCCTTTATCCATTTTGAGTTTATTTTTGTGAATGGTGTGAGAAAGTGGTCTAGTTTCAACCTTCTGCATGTTGCTGTCCAGTTCTCCCAGCACCATTTGTTAAAGAGGCTGTCTTTTTTCCATTGGATGTTCTTTCCTGCTTTGTCAAAGATGAGTTGGCCATACGTTTGTGGGTCTAGTTCTGGGGTTTCTATTCTATTCCATTGGTCTATGTGTCTGTTTTGGTGCCAATACCATGCTGTCTTGATGATGACAGCTTTGTAGTAGAGGCTAAAGTCTGGGATTGTGATGCCTCCTGCTTTGGTCTTCTTCTTCAAAATTCCTTTGGCTATTCGGGGCCTTTTGTGGTTCCATATGAATTTTAGGATTGCTTGTTCTAGTTTCGAGAAGAATGCTGGTGCAATTTTGATTGGGATTGCATTGAATGTGTAGATAGCTTTGGGTAGTATTGACATTTTGACAATATTTATTTTTCCAATCCATGAGCAGGGAATGTCTTTCCATTTCTTTAAATCTTCTTCAATTTCCTTCAGAAGCTTTCTATAGTTTTCAGCATACAGATCCTTTACATCTTTGGTTAGATTTATTCCTAGGTATTTTATGCTTCTTGGTGCAATTGTGAATGGGATCAGTTTCTTTATTTGTCTTTCTGTTGCTTCATTGTTAGTGTATAAGAATGCAACTGATTTCTGTACATTGATTTTGTATCCTGCAACTTTGCTGAATTCCTGTATCAGTTCTAGCAGACTTTTGGTGGAGTCTATCGGATTTTCCATGTATAATATCATGTCATCTGCAAAAAGCGAAAGCTTGACTTCATCTTTGCCAATTTTGATGCCTTTGATTTCCTTTTGTTGTCTGATTGCTGATGCTAGAACTTCCAGCACTATGTTAAACAGCAGCGGTGAGAGTGGGCATCCTTGTCGTGTTCCTGATCTCAGGGAAAAAGCTCTCAGTTTTTCCCCGTTGAGGATGATGTTAGCTGTGGGCTTTTCATAAATGGCTTTTATGATCTTTAAGTATGTTCCTTCTATCCCGACTTTCTCAAGGGTTTTTATTAAGAAAGGGTGCTGGATTTTGTCGAAGGCCTTTTCTGCATCGATTGACAGGATCATATGGTTCTTCTCTCTTTTTTTGTTAATGTGATGTATCACGTTGATTGATTTGCGAATGTTGAACCAGCCCTGCATCCCAGGAATGAATCCCACTTGATCATGGTGAATAATTCTTTTTATATGCCGTTGAATTCGATTTGCTAGTATCTTATTGAGAATTTTTGCATCCATATTCATCAGGGATATTGGCCTGTAGTTCTCTTTTTTTACTGGGTCTCTGTCTGGTTTAGGAATCAAAGTAATACTGGCTTCATAGAATGAGTCTGGAAGTTTTCCTTCCCTTTCTATTTCTTGGAATAGCTTGAGAAGGATAGGTATTATCTCTGCTTTAAACGTCTGGTAGAACTCCCCTGGGAAGCCATCTGGTCCTGGACTCTTATTTGTTGGGAGATTTTTGATAACCGATTCAATTTCTTCGCTGGTTATGGGTCTGTTCAAGCTTTCTATTTCCTCCTGATTGAGTTTTGGAAGAGTGTGGGTGTTCAGGAATTTGTCCATTTCTTCCAGGTTGTCCAATTTGTTGGCATATAAGTTTTCATAGTATTCCCTGATAATTGTTTGTATCTCTGAGGGATTGGTTGTAATAATTCCATTTTCATTCATGATTTTATCTATTTGGGTCATCTCCCTTTTCTTTTTGAGAAGCCTGGCTAGAGGTTTGTCAATTTTGTTTATTTTTTCAAAAAACCAACTCTTGGTTTCGTTGATCTGCTCTACAGTTTTTTTAGTTTCTATATTGTTTATTTCTGCTCTGATCTTTATTATTTCTCTTCTTCTGCTGGGCTTAGGCTGCCTTTGCTGTTCTGCTTCTAGTTCCTTTAGGTGTGCTGTTAGATTTTGTATTTGGGATTTTTCTTGTTTCTTGAGATAGGCCTGGATTGCAATGTATTTTCCTCTCAGGACTGCCTTTGCTGCGTCCCAAAGCGTTTGGATTGTTGTATTTTCATTTTCGTTTGTTTCCATATATTTTTTAATTTCTTCTCTAATTGCCTGGTTGACCCACTCATTCGTTAGTAGGGTGTTCTTTAACCTCCATGCTTTTGGAGGTTTTCCAGACTTTTTTCTGTGGTTGATTTCAAGCTTCATGGCATTGTGGTCTGAAAGTAAGCATGGTATAATTTCAATTCTTGTAAACTTATGAAGGGCTGTTTTGTGACCCAGTATATGATCTATCTTGGAGAATGTTCCATGTGCACTCGAGAAGAAAGTATATTCTGTTGCTTTGGGATGCAGAGTTCTAAATATATCTGTCAAGTCCATCTGATCCAATGTCTCATTCAGGGCCCTTGTTTCTTTATTGACCGTGTGTCTAGATGATCTATCCATTTCTGTAAGTGGGGTGTTAAAGTCCCCTGCAATTACCACATTCTTATCAATAAGGTTGCTTATGTTTATGAGTAATTGTTTTATATATTTGGGGGCTCCGGTATTCGGTGCATAGACATTTATAATTGTTAGCTCTTCCTGATGGATAGACCCTGTAACTATTATATAATGTCCTTCTTCATCTCTTGTTACAGCCTTTAATTTAAAGTCTAGTTTGTCTGATATAAGTATGGCTACTCCAGCTTTCTTTTGGCTTCCAGTCGCATGATAAATAGTTCTCCATCCCCTCACTCTCAATCTAAAGGTGTCCTCAGGTCTAAAATGAGTCTCTTGTAGACAGCAAATAGATGGGTCTTGTTTTTTTATCCATTCTGATACCCTATGTCTTTTGGTTGGCGCATTTAATCCATTTACATTCAGTGTTATTATAGAAAGATACGGGTTTAGAGTCATTGTGATGTCTGTATGTTTTATGCTTATAGTGATGTCTCTGGGACTTTGTCTCACAGGGTCCCCCTTAGGATCTCTTGTAGGGCTGGTTTAGTGGTGACAAATTCCTTCAGTTTTTGTTTGTTTGGGAAGACCTTTATCTCTCCTTCTATTCTAAATGACAGACTTGCTGGATAAAGGATTCTTGGCTGCATATTTTTTCTGTCTAGCACCCTGAAAATCTCGTGCCAATTCTTTCTGGCCTGCCAAGTTTCAAAAGAGAGATCAGTCACGAGTCTTATAGGTCTCCCTTTATATGTGAGGGCACGTTTACCCCTTGCTGCTTTCAGAATTTTCTCTTTATCCTTGTATTTTGCCAGTTTCACTATGATATGTCGTGCAGAAGATCGATTCAAGTTACGTCTGAAGGGAGTTCTCTGTGCCTCTTGGATTTCAATGCCTTTTTCCTTCCCCAGTTCAGGGAAGTTCTCAGCTATGATTTCTTCAAGTACCCCTTCAGCACCTTTCCCTCTCTCTTCCTCCTCTGGGATACCAATTATGCGTATATTATTTCTTTTTAGTGTATCACTTAATTCTCTAATTTTCCCCTCATACTCCTGGATTTTTTTATCTCTCTTTTTCTCAGCTTCCTCTTTTTCCATAACTTTATCTTCTAGTTCACCTATTCTCTCCTCTGCCTCTTCAAGCCGAGCTGTGGTGGTTTCCATTTTGTTATGCATTTCGTTTAAAGCGTTTTTCAGCTCCTCGTGACTGTTCCTTAGTCCCTTGATCTCTGTAGCAAGAGATTCTCTGCTGTCCTGTATACTGTTTTCAAGCCCAGCGATTAATTTTATGACTATTATTCTAAATTCACTTTCTGTTATATTATTTAAATCCTTTTTGATCAGCTCATTAGCTGTTGTTATTTCCTGGAGATTCTTCTGAGGGGAGTTCTTCCGCTTGGTCATTTTGGATAGTCCCTGGCGTGGTGAGGACCTGCAGGGCACTTCCCCTGTGCTGTGGTGTATACCTGGAGTTGGTGGGCGGGGCCGCAGTCAGACCTGATGTCTGCCCCCAGCCCACCGCTGGGGCCACAGTCAGACTGGTGTGTGCCTTCTCTTCCCCTCTCCTAGGGGCGGGATTCACTGTGGGGTGGTGTGGCTCGTCTGGGCTACTTGCACCCTGCCAGGCTTGTGATGCTGGGGATCTGGCGTATTAGCTGGGGTGGGTAGGCAAGGTGCTCGGGGGCAGGAGGGGCAGGCTTAGATCGCTTCTCCTTAGGTGATCCACTTCAGGAGGGGCCCTGTGGCAGCGGGAGGGAGTCAGATCCGCTGCCGGAGGTTTGGCTCCGCCGAAGCGCAGCGTTGGGTGTTTGCGCGGAGCGAGCAAGTTCCCTGGCAGGAACCGGTTCCCTTTGGGATTTCGGCTGGGGGATGGGCGGGGGAGATGGCGCTGGCGAGAGCCTTTGTTCCCCACCAAACTGAGCTCTGTCGTCCGGGGGCTCAGCAGCTCTCCCTCCCTTTGTCCTCCAGCCTTCCCGCTTTCCGAGCAGAGCTGTTAACTTATGACCTCTCAGACGCTAAGTCGCGCTTGCTGTCGGAACACAGTCCGCCCGGCCCCTCCGCTTTTGCAAGCCAGACTCGGGGGCTCTGCTTGGCCGGCGAGCCGCCCCTCCGCCCCGGCTCCCTCCCGCCAGTCCGTGGAGCGCGCACCGCCTCGCCGCCCTTCCTACCCTCTTCCGTGGGCCTCTCGTCTGCGTTTGGCTCCGACGACTCTGTTCTGCTAATCCTCTGGCGGTTTTCTGGGTTATTTAGGCAGGTGTAGATGGAATCTAAGTGATCAGCAGCACGTGCGGTGAGCCCAGCGTCCTCCTAAGCCGCCATCTTCTCTCTTTCAGCTCCACTGTCTTAACAATAAGGATTCATTGAAGGTTGTTAAGCAAGAACAGAGAAGCAGGTGTGAAGATAAAGACAGAAGAGAGATTTGAGTCAGGGAACAATTATGAGCACTTAGTTGAAGTATGATGTGATCAAGACTTGACTGGTTGCCTTTACTATTCTCCTGAAGACAGTTCACATGCTCTCCTTGTTCTTCAAGGCTCCAACAAATCTCCTCCACCCTTTCACTTTCAGCTGATGATCTTGTCTATATTCCATTAAGGTTTTTGTTTTTAACTTTTTTTAATGTTTATTCTTTCTTCCTTCCTTCCTTTCTTTCTCTTTCTTTCTTTCTTTCTTTCTTCTTTCTCTCTTCCTTTCTTCTTTCTTTCTTTCTTTCTTTCTTCTCTCTTCCTTTCTTCTTTCTTTCTTTCTTCTTTAATTTTATTTATTCTTGAGAGAGAGAGAGAGGGAGGGAGGGAGAGAGAGAACAGGGGAGTGGCAGAGAGAGAGGGAGACACAGAATCTGAAACAGGCTGCGGGCTCCGAGCTGTCAGCAAAGAGCTGTACACAGGGCCCGAACTCATGAACCGTGAGATCATGACCTGAGCCAAAGTCGGACACTTAACCAACTGAGCCACCCAGGTGCCCCACATTGAGAGTTTTCTAAAAAGAAGAAGAAACAAACCAACTCTGGTGTCCTCCCACAAGGCACCCAATAAACCCTGAATTTTGTCTCCCTCCAGCCACATGGAAAAAAATATGCCTGATCCCATCCCTGGAGAGCCTCCCTGGAGCTTTCAGAATAAAATGCAAATTCAGACTTTAGCATTCTCTGTGTATTCCCAAATCCAAGTCCCGTTGTGGAAGGAGCAGGAGGCTTGAATGACCAGGCAAACAGCTTTGGGAGGTCTCAGGGACTGCATGCTTGTCCCACTGCCCCCAAAAGATATCTGCATCCTAATTCCAGAAAAAAAGGTCTTTGCTTTATGTAATTAATGAAGGCTTTTGAGATGAAGAGATTATCCTGGATTACCAGGGGAGCCCTAAATCCAGTGAGAACTGTCTTTATAGGAGACACATGGGGAGATGCAAGAGAAGAGGAGAAGGTAACATAGAAATGGAGGCAGAGACTGGAGTGAGATAGCTACAAGCCAAGGAACCCCAAGGAATACCAACAGCTCCCAGACACTGCTGATTGTCCCCCAGAGCCTCTAGAGGGAGTACAGACCTGCTGACATCTTGATTTTGGACTCTGGGATCCAGAACCATGAGAGAATAGATTCCTCTTGTTTAATCACCCAGTTGATGGTAATTTGTTGTGGCAGTCCTAGGAACTAGCAGAGGGCTATTTATTTTTCTTACTCCTGATGACTTTTTTTTTTAATATTTATTTTTTATTGTTGACAGAGAGAGAGCATGAGCCAGGGAGATGCAGAGAGGGGGAAGGGAAACAGAGGATCCGAAGCAGGCTCTGAGCTGATAGCAAAGAACCTGATGAGGGAGTCAAACTCATGAACCGTGAGTTTATGATCTGAGCCGAAGTTGGTCACTCTACTGAGCCACCCAGGTGCCCCATCTCTGATGACTGTTTTGTTCCCACTAAAAAAATTCAAAATCTTAATACTAATTTAAATCACAAATTGCTTCAGAATTCCAGATTTCCAATTCCAAGTAATAACCAATAATATCCATCCAGCAGTCAGGCTTCTCACCATTTTCCGGCTCACCATCTCCACCCCCACTCCCCACCTCCGCCCAGTGGGCAGGAAGTCAGGCACTAGGGACAGGGCACAGTGGCTTCTTTCCTCCCCCTCACCCTTTTCCACACTTGCCAGCCTTTATTTCTCACCCTTCTGGGCTCAGAGTAGGACAGCAGGAAAGTTCTGCGCTGACCAACACTATCATTAACTGGCTCTGCCCTGTTTAGTCTTGGATGGTGTTTGTAGATGACTCTTTCTCCCCCCGTGGTTCTTCCTTGGGTTCATTATCTCCCCATTCCCACCCCATCCCTAGAAACCTGTCACCTGCATCTCTCACACTCTTCTCTGGATCACTGCTTATTCCTTCTCCGGCTGTTAGGGATCACCAAAGACCAACCAGATCACATTGTAGAAGCCTCCGTACCTGCAGTGTCAAAATTAAAGTTCTTGCATATCGAGATGTCATTAATTCAGCCCCTGAAAATGCTTTCCTTCCCATATCAGAATACTAATGAGCAAAAAAGGTTTTAAAAGATAGAACTTTATTTGAATAAAAGCCATCAGCGCTGACCTTCACTTCGTCAGCTCAACTTTCCCTTGGATCACAGCATACCTTACCCAGCTTTTGATCTTGAGCAATTTCGAATCTCGATTCCAGATCTGACAGGGCTGACACCGGACACCCAGTCCCACAGAACTTCGATGGCATTCTTGATAAAGTGAAATTGATAAGGAATTGCTGTTCCTTTTCCAGCGGCTTATCCTAAAGCTGCCCAGTCCACCTTGAATCATCCACCCCAATTGTCAGTGGTCGGCTCATTAGCAAGAAGAGTCTAGCTCTGTGACCCTGGAACCAAAAACCAGGTTCTCACTCCTGCTCGGTTCTCCAGCTTTACTCCATCTGATGGCCACGGAGCACTGTCCAGCCCTACCCCCTGCCATGGTGAGCCTAACTCACTTCTGGAATATATAAAACTTAAGGGGCACCTGGGTGGCTCAGTTGGTTAAGCATCCGACTCTTGACTTCTGCTTAGGTCACGATCTCTCAGTTCGTGAGTTCGAGCCCCACAGCAGGCTCTGCACTGACAGTGCACAGGGCCTGCTTGGGATTCTGTCTCCCTCTCTCTGCCCCTCCCGTGCTTGCTCTCTATCTCTCTCAGAATAAATAAAAATGAACTTTGGGGAAAAAAGGAAAAAAAAAAAGAATATATAAAACTCAAGGAAGGTGGGCCATAGTCATATTCACACTACTTAAATAACTATTTCTGTATGTTCAAATTCCCTGAACATGCTGTCTATTCTAAGCACCTCCTGTTCTCCCCTAACTGTTTTGTGATGGCCGGCTCTGGTGCCCTCCTCATGCCCTTCTAGTGAGGCACAGGCCAGGAGTCAGGAGGGGCACCAGTTTCAAATTTCAAATGTCAGTCTTGCCACCAACTTGGTTGCGATGTTAGGCCTAACCTCCAAATCAGCTCTCCCACCTGCAAAATGAGGCTAGGTCAATATTTGTCAGATCTTTTCTGTTATGGTGACTCTGTGTCATCCAGGCATCAAGGGACAATGACAAACTGTCTGCAACTCATGTAAAGAGAATTCTTCCCTGGCCAGTGCCACTCGCCTATGAGCCTCAGGTACAAGTCCTGGCCTGCCTGCTGTTCTCTGGGCCAAATGCCCCATGCCAGGTGTCTTCCAGAGAACAGCCCGGGACCAAGGAATTCACAACTGCACAGTTGCTCCAGATTCTGGGAGACTACAGAGCATGAGTCCTGGACTCTCTGAAAACATTGCATTGACCCAGCTTCCTGACCTCTCCCCTCCTGGGTTTCAGGCCCTTCACCTCCTGGGCCCCAAGATGCCCTTCTGCAGCAACCTCACTTCTTAGAACATCCTAAAGCCAGCCTCACTTGTCTCATGGGACACTCACAAAACCTAAGGTCCTTTTATCTTTCAACAGCTCAGAGAGCACGCAATTAACTATTTCTTTCCCCTGGGGAATACTATTCAGTATAGAGTAAAATGCAAAACTCCACTAAAGATTTCCCTGGGAACATCAGGTGTTGCCCCAAATGTGCCCATGCTGGTCTGCCACAGTACCTGATATCTAGTTCCACCCGTTTCTTCCCCAAAGGGACTTGCTGCTGCCCTGGCGAGGGTATTGTCAAGTGTGAAGTCAGGGTGGGTAAAATTGTGATTTTTCCATGTGCCCCTCCGGATCCTTTCTCCACCCTTCTCTGCCCTGTCGAGCCCTGCTCTGTGCACCGCACCCCCCACCCCGCCCCGGAGGCTGTACTATGCATGGCATCACCTGGACTTGCCCACCTCTGCCTTCCAGGTGGGTCCAGCCAGTCCTCGCACTGGCAGATAAGAGGACAGGAGGGGTGTGAGACCAGGGCATCCATTCCCCTCACCTCTACCATGTCAGATCTTGACTCGGGCAGTGGTTGGGATCCTCTCCTCAGGGCCACAGCACCTGCCAGGACCCTCTCACACAGCTCCTGGTCTCACCTTGGGAAAACAGCTTCCTCTCCTTGCTTGTTCAGGCATAAAGGTGGTAATGGCTTCTCACTCTTCCGAATCCCGGGTGCTTCACTTTAGAGTGTGCCATCTGCCAGCTGCCTACCAGGGACAACCCAGGGTGCGGAGTGCTAAAAGCCAAAGAGATATCAAAGCCAAAATCCACTGAGGGGAACCAAAGTTCAAATATGTGAGAGAACAGGTTCTAATGCCCAGTCCAGGAACAAACCCAGGAACCAAGGTAGGAAATGAAGGGCCAGAAGGTCACAACCCAGAGAAGACAGGACCAAATGAACCAGCCAGGTCAGAAACAAGTAAAAGGGCTTCCATGGGGCTTCCCAATGCTCATCTTTCTAGCCAGCAGGTATGAGCTGCTCGAATAGGATAGAATGACTTCAAGAAGGAAGGGCGCAATGAACTCTGTAATTTCCACGTAAAGTTCCCTTTCCAAGAGCTTAATATTAAAAGACAAATGCCTCAGGGAAGAATTTAAGTTTAGGGCTCTAACATGGCACCCAGGGGATGCGGGATATATATTTCCGGGCAGACTCCATAGCATTCATTGGATTCAACGAGGAATCCGGGGTCATAAACGGTCATCATTTCCAGTTAACTTTATCATCCATTTACCTCTCAGCTTTCTCTTGGAAAAAAAAAAAAAAAAAAAAGAAGTCCCATCTGCTTTCTGTTATATCAGTACTGATTTCCACTATTTTCCAAATTCCCCACAAGGCCTTGCTCCCTCACCTCCCTACTTCCAGCCTAGGCCTTGCAATTCAAATACATGACATTTAAGATGAATGCCACTTTGAAAAAAGAGGCAAAGCCTGGTAAATCCTCATACTCCACAGAAAATGTTTCTGTTCCTCCCAAAAGTACAGTTTGGGATCATAAAGCCCTCCTTGGCGTCCCCTTCTATGTCATAGTTGGCATTTGCTCTCCACAGTTTCCAAAGGAAATCTGGCAATTCTCACAAAGATGTGTGAAATGAAGGACTGTTTCATGGGATGATCATAGAGATGCTACTCTGAACTCTGAATAGGAGGATTCAGCATCAAAAAGACTTCCAGTTCATAGCCATGCCCTCTAGAAGGCAGGCTGTACCGTTCTTGGTGTAGCTGGGAGGTTCGAGCTCCGTCTCGGTGTCTGACCTCCAGATGGCATAGCAATGCTCAGAGATTGGACGGCCCAGGCCTTTTCTTCCCTCTCCCTAGATGCTCTAATCATGCCTGTGGCTTCTGTGACTCGTGCACAAAGACAAACCAGGGTGCCCAGACTTCCATTTGCCGTGGCTTCCTTGGCATTGTCACAGGGAGGAAAGCTCAAGTTCAACACTCCGTCTTGAGTTTCCTCCTTTTCTATCAAGCCAGGGCCCAAGCTGTCTCGCTGCTCAAGCTGGAAACTGATGTGCTGTCTCACCTCTCATCCTTACCCCCTAAGTCCGATGACTTACCGGGTACAGTCCAGTTCATTCCTGACAGATCTCTCCAGCCTGAACAGCCACCCTCCTCTCCCTCTCCTGCCACCATTCTGGTCCAAGAAACCATCATCCCTCAGCGGCATTAATGCAATAAACTGCTGACTGCTCTCCTGCATGTATGACAGGGAAAAATAGGATAAAATAGAGGGAAAGATTAGGACCTGAGGTCCCTGGCAGGGGGGGAAACACGTATTTTGGAACAATGCTGGGAGGATTTGACCACAGCAAACCCCCTCAGGTGTAAGTTTCCTCTTAAGAATGTTAACAGATACCACCTACTCCCCCTCAGGTTCCCCTCAGGAATTTGACAATCGAGATACCTAACTAAAATAAGCAAACCACAAAACTTATGTTATATGAGGGACAGTATGAGTATGACCATAGTCTGACTCCTCACACGATGGAATGGAGTCAATCGGGAATAGACAACCCAGCACCTAGAGTTGTCCGGCCAATGAGGGCAGAACCTGAGAAGGAACAAGGGAGAAGGGGAGGGGGTGCCAACCAGAACCTTATAAAACAAGGACCCTTGCCTATAGTCTGCGGGCATTCACTTTCGAATGCCCTCTCTCTGTAAAGAGAGCTTCCATACTGTTCTTACTTTCTAATCTTAAACTCTGAAAACCTTTGCCCGCTGTTCATTTTATTTTGTGTCCACCTCTTCATTCTTCGAAGCGGCAAGACAATGAACCCTGGGTATTGAGATTTAAAAAAAAAATCCTGCTCTTTGTGCCCTCAGCAGCCTGGGCACGGTCATGGGAGTGCCAGAAGCACCTCTGTCTCCCCAGCCCCCCAAAATCTTCTCCAGCTCCTCCCAGGGCTCACTGCCCCCAAAGACCAGTGTCCCTTCGCCTCCTCAAGGTGAGCTGTTCCCCTCTCCCTGCCTTTGCCTGGGTGCTAGGCCTGCTGCGTGGCTGGTACCTTCTCAGCCTCCAGGTCCCAACTCTTAGCCCCTCCGCAGGAAGGCCTCCCCACAGTCTTTCTTCAGGGGCTCCTCCCTAATTTTATTTTTGCAGCTCTTGTTTTCCTTCAGGGCAGTTACACAATTTGAGAATATCCACTGGAATTGCTCCTTGTTAACAAGCTCCCCTTTAAACAAAAGTATAGGATGGCTACCCACTGTCCTGGTTCCTTGCAGCAGATGTCTTAATTCGCAAGCAAAGAGAAGTAGGCTCTGGATGGGGAAGGGGAGAGCCCTCTGCAGAACCACAGGAAAACACAGCATTATTGAAGACCTTCCACCTCTCAAGCGAAACAAAGATGGGCTTCTGCCTGTAATCCTGATGATGATGATGACAATGGCACTGACAACAAGTAAGTTGCCTTTATATATGCTCTAGTTCTCAAAACTATCCTGAAAGACAGTAGTACTATATATATACATGAGAAAACTAGGATTCAAAAGAGAACTAAAGTTACTCTGGGTCTAAGATAATTAGACAAATGCCGCACTGAAATTTTTACAGCCTCGTTCTCTCAAAAGTTGGTTACAGTGTTCTCCACAGAGTCCGTTAAAACACACACAATATCCCCCACACACACACCTCCCCTTCTCTCACCCTCCCCACCCACCTCATCGGGACAATAAAAAGCTTCAAAACCACATTCAAATCAAATGGTAGCTTTATTGGCTGTCTGCTATACGATGCGATGGAAATCTCTCAATCTAGGACGTTCTGAACCTTGCTCTGGCTTTCTGCTGCACAGACAGACCAGCAATAGGCGCACAGGTTGACAATCAGGGGACAACAGACGCAAACAGCCACGGGTTCATATTTCCATAATGATTCATTCTATAGGTTTAGGCAACTTCTTGGTTTTCCTTTCATAGCATCTTCCTCTTTTCAAACTCCTTCAGAAACAGAGACACACAGAAGAGAGAAGGGATAAAAAGATTTAAGATTCAAATCACATTCATGGTCAAAGTGATTCTGAAACCTCTTATCTTTAGAATCCTTTGAACAACCAAAAATTACAGAAGTGAAATGTAGCAGGATGAAGGTGCTTGAACACAATGTAACAGCTTTCAAATTAGGCTGTGTCAGCTTGAATTTCACTAAACTAGATGCAGAGGCTCAACTTTATGTCTCCCAAACACAGAGGCTGAGCAGCTTTGAACTGTACTTATTTTTCTACTGCAGTATTATTATTAAGAGTTGACAAACTCAACTACTTATGCAAACCTTTAATGCCATACATGAACCACACTGGCCTTTTTAATAAGGCAATGGAAACAGGTTTGCTTCGTTTCTCTGAGAAAGAGACTAAATGCAGATTCAGTTAAGGTTTGAACAGAATGTCAAGTGCACCTCAGAAATATCTGAAAAGGAAACAATACAGAAAATCATATTCCTCTAGACTGTAATAATTCGAATAAAACCAATGTGTAGTTGCCTGCTGCCACCTACTGGAGAAAAATGGTAATGCAAGTCTCAAAAGTGAATGTAAGCATTTGCTTTTCCCCCTTTTAAATAAACTTCATCTTCACACACTCACTAACCACCCAGGACTGTAGCACACAGTGTCTTATTTCAAAAGACAGGATAACACAAAGATTCAACAAAACAAGGAGTCCATTTAATTACCCCTAAGACAAGGGCAGAAAACACTGAGCCAAAACATGGTTCCCTCCTGGGAATACAATTGCTGCCTGTTCTCAACACGTTTAAAATGTTTGGTTTTTGCTTTGCTTTTTTGTCCAGGCTATAACCGTCATAAAAATAAAGAGAAAGAGAGCCTTAAATTATCACTTAAAGAGGCTAAAACTCATTGCAAAGAGATTATGGAAGATAACAAATCATTTAGAACATCTGAAACCAAGATGCTATTTAAAACGATAAAGCAAAGCATATGGTTAAGAGGTACGCCTCCAACCTGCAAACAATGGCATCCCAACACAGCCAGGGCCAGATGCTCAAGATCTGGAAACCCCCACCTCTTCTTTTGATCTCCCTTCCCTGCTCCCCATCAACTCCCTCCTCATCCAGTTTTCATTTCTTGTCACTCAGCCTTCAACCCCTCTCCCTAGAAACAGAAACCTATGAGATCAGGGTAGCCATATCCCAAAGGCCCTCAATGAAAAAAAAGAAATGCAAGGCAATGCCCTGGACTACCCCCAAATGGAATTCATGGCACTTATGGAATCTGAAATACTTTCTTGTAGATCATAGTTTGCCCCTCACAAAAGAACAAATTGCAATGTTTAAAGAAGTTAAATGTCTTAAAATCAGAATCTCTTTCCTGGTCATGCCTAATTAGGGCACTGGGGCCTTAACGGAGCCGTTGGTGCCTGTTGAGTTGTACACCAGAAAGAAAGCAACAGATAAGACCCAGGGGAAAGGGCCACAGTTTCTGGGCACCCAGTGAGTGTGGCCGCGTGCTAGAAGGCCTGTAACTTCAGAGACCTTAGGTCACTGTCATGGCTCACCTTGTAGATGGTGGTTCCCAGCTGCGCAGGAGACATGCTGACCACAACTCCCGCACTCTGAAGGGCAGAGATCTTCTCTTTGGCTCCACCTTTTCCTCCAGCAATAATCGCCCCTGCATGACCCATTCTCCTGCCAGGAGGAGCAGTTAAACCAGCAATGAAGGACACCACAGGCTTGGCCTTGGGACCCTGGAAAGTGATATTTTAAACACTGTAATGAAGAAGTTGACCAAAACTGGACTTCAAATTCCTGAGTCTGAAAGTAAATGGCAAATGGCTTGGGCAGGGCCCGGCCATCCTCACTAAGAGAAGCAGCACAAACATTAAGCTGTAATTGCAGCCCCTGCATTCTCCTCTGAGAGGACATGACTTTTCACACAATCTCAGGAAGAGAATCCTGAGTAAATGTTTGGTCTGTTTAGGTATTAAACTTCAACTTGGCTGTCCACAAACTATTTTACAAATACATATAAGATTCTTTCATTTGAAAAATAAAAGTACACTAAAAAAAAAAATAGAAGTTATGCAATTTGTGATAATGAATTAAGACACTAGATCAGGTTGTTTTATTTCAACCTGATTTTGTATCTTAATTCATTATTAGTTTACCCATAATAAGTTTGCTAGAAAAAAAAAAAAAAAGATGAGGTGGAAGGTAGATTGGAAAAGATGCAGGACAAGAAGTCACCAGACTCAATTTCCTATTGACTAAAGCTGGTTGACTGTGGACAAGACACATCAGCTCTGTAAACCTCTGATTCCTCATCTATGAAATGAAACAGCTAAACCAGAATGCTGGCCAAGGGCCCTTTGTCCTCTGCAGTTCTACGAAGTCTAAGGAAGATCAGGACTAGTTTTATTTAATAAAAATCCATTCTACTATGCAACCTCTAGATATGTAAAGAACACCATACTAGATTCTGAGGTTAAAAATAAAAATCTACGATTCTCTAGACTTATACAGTTAAAGAAATAACATAAAATATTATCAATCAGTTAAGAGATACCAAAAAAAATTGTTTTAATATATGGTAAAATTTCACAGTGAATGAAAATATCCTGTTCATAATAGGAGTCCAGATGCAATAAGGTAGCCAGACAGGTCTATAAAAGGCTGAACCTGCACTCAGTGGAATCTGAGTGCCTTCCTTCAGGCACGATCACCTTCCCCTAGGCCAGGAGTTCGCAAATCATTTGGTCTTACAACCACTTACACTCACAAAAATTGACAATCCCAAAAAACTTTTGTTTATGTAAATTATATCCGATATTTCCTGTATTTCAAATTAAAACTAAGAAATTACATCATTTAAAAATAAAAACTTACAGACTTCAAGCTGTATTACAAAGCTGTAATCGTCAAAACAGTATGGTACTGGCACAAAAACAGACACTCAGATCAATGGAACAGAATAGAGAACCCAGAAATGAACCCACAAACATATGGCCAACTGATCTTTGACAAAGCAGGAAAGAATATCCAATGGAATAAAGACAGCCTCTTCAGCAAATGATGCGGGGAAAACTGGACAGCGACATGCAGAAAAATGAACCTGGAACACTTTCTTACACCATACACAAAAATAAACTCAAAATGGATGAAAGACCTCAATGTAAGACAGGAAGCCATCAAAATCCACGAGGAGAAAGCAGGCAACAACCTCTTTGATCTTGGCCGCAGCAACTTCTTACTCAACACGTCTCCAGAGGCAAGGGAAACAAAAGCAAAATGAACTATTGGGACCTCATCAAAATAAAAAGCTTGTGTGCAGTGAAGGAAACAATCAGCAAAACTAAAAGGCAACCAACGGAATGGGAGAAGATATTTGCAAACGACATATCAGATAAAGGGTTAGTATCCAAAATCTATAAAGAACTTATCAAACTCAACACCCAAAAAACAAATTATCCAGTGAAGAAATGGGCAAAAGACATGAATAGACACTTCTCCAGAGAAGACATCCAGATGGCCAACCGACACATGAAAAAATGCTCAACATCACTCATCATCAGGGAAATACAAAACAAAACCACAATGAGATACCACCTCACACCTGTCAATGTAGAATGGCTAACATTAACAACTCAGGCAACAACAGATGTTGGCGAGGATGCGGAGAAAGAGGATCTCTTTTGCACTGCTGGTGGGAATGCAAACTGGTGCAGCCACTCTGGAAAACAGTATGGAGGTTCCTCAAAAATTAAAAATAGAACTACCCTACAACCCAGCAATTGTACTACTAGGTATTTATCCAAGGGATACAAGTATGCTGTTTTGAAGGGGCACCTGCACCCGATGTTTATAGCAGCACTATCAACAATAGCCAAAATATGGAAAGAGCCCAAATGTCCATTGATGGATGAATGGATAAAGAAGATGTGGTATATATATATATATACAATGGAGTATTACTCGGCAATCAACAGAATGAAATCTTGCCATTTGCAAGTACGTGGATGAAACTAGAGGGTATTATGCTAAGTGAAATTAGTCAGAGAAAGACAAGTATCATATGACTTCATTCAAAAGAGTACTTTAAGACACAGATCAGATGAACACAAGGGAAGGGAAGGGAAGCAAAAATAATACAAAAACAGGGAGGTGGACAAAACATAAGAAACTCTTAAATTTTTTTTTTCAACGTTTTTTATTTATTTTTGGGACAGAGAAGACAGAGCATGAACGGGGGAGGGGCAGAGAGCGAGGGAGACACAGAATCGGAAACAGGCTCCAGGCTCTGAGCCATCAGCCCAGAGCCCGACGCGGGGCTCGAACTCACGGACCGCGAGATCGTGACCTGGCTGAAGTCGGACGCTTAACCGACTGCGCCACCCAGGCGCCCCAAGAAACTCTTAAATATGGAGAACAAACAGAGGGTTCCTGGAAGGGTTGTGGGAGGGGGGATGGGCTAAACGGGTAAGGGGCATTAAGGAATCTACTCCTGAAATCACTGTTGCACTATATGCTAACTAATTGGATGTAAATTAAAAAAATAAAATAAAATAAATAAAAATAAAAAATAAAATAAAATAAAATAAAATAAAAATAAAAACTTGAAAACAATCTTAAAAAACATTCTCCTCAGAAGTGTGGCATTATTTTACATTTTTGCAATTCCTGAATGTCAAATTTAACAAAAGGCAAATGGATTCTGATATCTGCTTTCACATTCAATTTATCATAATATGTTATTTTGGCTGAAGTAAAAGAAAATCTGAGCTCACATACATACATGGTTGGAAAAGGGGAAGAATTTTAATAGCCTGTCAGATAATTGTGGATATTCTTCTTTGATATTACACAAACCTCTTCAAGTGGTAATTTCTTAAAGGTTAGTTGCAATGTTGGAATCCGAAACCATAGCAATGAACTTTCTGTCCTTTGTTACTTTAAAATCCATTGATCTGTCTTACAGTTTGAATGGATCTTTTACCTATAATGACTTTGTAAGATTCATTGGTCAGATGAAAAGCATAGGTTCACTGAGTTATGTACATTTTCCGGATGCTGATCTATTTCATCATTCAGTATCAACAAACCATATTCATCATTATCAATCTCATTAGAAAAGTCTTTAGTAGGAGGAAGTCTTCCAGTTCACGGTGGCAGAAGCGACTTTTCCAAACTATGAATATTCACTTGAAAGCTCAAATTTTATCACTGTCAACAAATACTACAAATTGTTTTCCTTGACATGGCAGGTTCACTTTGTTCATTTTTGAGAAAAGTTCTGCCAAACACCCCAGTCCACATACCTGCGTGTCTGCCAGGCGTTCTGGAGCGTAAAACTGGTGTTCCATGAAGAAAGCAGCTAGTTCAGCTCACAACTCAACTGGAAAGCTGCTTTACCTCCCACTTCATCACAAAATACTGCCTTATGGGTCAGGATTTAACAAACTTAATAATCTCCACTGCTTCATCAAGGACATTCTTAAATGAAGTCAGTTGTGTTTTGTTTTTTAACTGTGAGTACGAGGCAGTGAACGATTACTAGAAAGGTTGCTTCTTGTGCTAAGGTGCCAGCACGCCAGTGCCTGTGTGGTCTGACCCTGCTTACTCCGGCCTCGTCTCCCACCGCTCCTCCTGCTCTTCACCGTGCAGCAATTCCGGGCTGCTCGGCCTCTGTTCCGCTGCTGAGAATGCTCTCCCCGCTCCTTGGACACCTGGCAAACTTCTACTTAACTTCTGAGACCTGGCTCAAGTCTTCTCTTCTCCCATGAGCCTTTCTGACTCTTCCTCCCACAGTCTCCACAAATGCCCTCATGGTTGATCATCTTCCATTCAGGGACCCTGCTGTGCCCTTAACAAGTCTCCACTGTTACACTAAGTACAGTGGCTGTGACTGACTTCCCATGTGTTCCCTTCCCAAACTATATATTCCCTGAATGCAGGAACTATGTTCTCACTTAGCTCTGTATGCCCAGCATCTACTATAGTACAGAATTAAAAAGAAAAGAGTCTACAGGTCAATTATTCATTCACATGTGGGCTCTGCAGTTATATGAGCATCTCATATTTGAGTGGCACTGATTTCTCTTTAATTTTTTTTTAAGGTTTATTCATTTTTCAAAGACAAAGAGAGACAGCGTCAGCAGCGGGGGAGGGGCAGAGAGAGAGGGAGACACAGAATCTGAAGCAGGCTCCAGGGTCCGAGCTGTCAGCACAGAGCCCGACGCGGGGCTCGAACTCACGAACCATGAGATCATGACCCGAGCTGAAGTCGGACGCTTAAGTGACTGAATCACCCAGGCACCGCTGAGTGGCACTAATTTCTACTTGATCCCTCTGTCCCCATACTCACAGAGTGAGAATACTGCACTAGAAAGAAACAAGATTTTGATGAACCTAGAATGTCAGATAAGTTTATAGTCTGTCCTATAAACAAAGAAGAGTCACTTGAAATTTTTTAAGAAGAGAAAATACAATTAAAAAGACTATGAGGAAGTGTAGTCTGCAAATAGGATACAGAAATAATGAGAAATGTGAAAGCCCCAAAACAGAAAGACCAGTCAGGATGAGGTCAGTGTAGTCTGATCAGAGGCCCGGGGCTGCTGACCCTTGCCCTTAATCCCTGCAATCCAATTCCTGATCCCTCCATGGGATCATGGACACGTCAGGCAGACCTGGGGGGTGAATCCCACCCTTAGCTCATTTGTTGCACACCTACCACTGGCAAGTTATTAACCTTCCTGTGTCAGTTTCCTTACTCATAAAAGGACAAAAACATCCTACTCAAAGGGTCAAGATTAAACAACACCACTTTTACCAGTAACTACTCTCATTGTAATGATGATGATAATACTAAAAACAGTAATGGTGGCAGCAGATAATATGGTTCACTCTGTGCCAGGTACTGTGCTAAGTGTTTTATGTCACCTGTTCAACCTAGAGTACTGAACACAGTAGGTTCTTAATAAAAATTAGCCCCATAAGGACTAGCCAGGAATAAGAAAACATACATGAAATGAAGTAAAATGTATATGCTTAGCTTTTCACACTAAATTCTAAGCTATTCAAGAGATTCAGAGCTGGGTCTAAATACATTCCAAAATTCACTTGAACATGGTAATAATGTCATATTAACCTCTTTCCTAAAGAGAAGTCAGTTTTTCCTTAAATTTCAACTTTACAACTTATTTGAATTTGAGACACTCTAGTAACATTTTACCCCAAACTCCTAACAATCTATTTATTCTCTCCTTATCCACCACTTACTGGTGCCTCATGGGCCAGGGGACTGGGCTGGGCACCAACATGCCGCTCCCTGTTGTCCCTGACATAGACCAGAGTGAGAATCGGATATTAAGCATGCCTTGCAGAGGGAACAGGCGAAGGCAAGCGGGAATGAAAACAACTGGCATGTCAGATGGGACATGGAGCTGGAGAAGAGGGTTAGGGAGGTGTGTAGGGACTGGAATAACATGCTAAGTCCACACTTCATCCGATACGGAATGGGAAACTGTAATGGTTCAATAAAACCAGGGGGCATGAGGCTTCGGTGTCTGAGCTTCCGAAGGGCAGATAATTGGGTGGCCATGAGCAGGATGGCCCAGGAGAGAAGGGGAGGGAGTGCTGGCTGAGGAACAGGAGTAGAGATTATCAGGAAGAAACCACAGACACGGTGCAGATGAGGTAAGACGGCAGCTGAAACCAGAGCAAAGGGAGCAATAACAGACGATGCTCTGAATCTCAGTGTATTACTGAGGCCAGATCGTGGTAATAACTGAGTGGAAACAGGTGATGAGAGGGAAGTAAAAGATGCTTTTGAGGCTTCTGCCTTGGAAGCTGCATGAAGTATGATGTTTATACACACTAGTCATTCGCACTTAAGGAACAGGCACAGAAAGTAAATCCAGGGGAAAATTAAGACGAGAAGAACCAGGAGAAAAACCAAGAGGATAGAGACGAAGGATGAATGGAGGCCGTTAGCAACCTCTGCAAAAGCAAAGTCGGGAAAGTAAGATTCAACAGCAGTGCAGCAGCGACTAGCTCAGGAAGTGTCTACTACGTGCAGGGAGCTATATTTTTCCAAACCCAAACCCAAGCTTACTGAATTATGTTGTTTCAAAAATTCTGCAGCATTTTCTTCTGCGTTACCGCCAATTTCACCAATCAATATGATGCCTTCTGTGGCTGGATCATTCAGAAAGATTTCAAGGCAGTCAATAAAATCTGTGCCATTAAAAGGATCACCTCCAATGCCTGAAAAAGTTGAAGAATATCAACACCAGCAGAAAATTTAAGGACAAACCACAAAAATTAGGCTTAGAAATGTTGTTTCAACTCATTTCTTACTTTGCTTACCCCTCTCACCACTGTTTTAAAATGTATCATCACTCTTGCATTGAACATTAAAAACAATCACAAAGTGCTACATTTATTTGTTTCTAATATTACATGAATGCTAAATGGTGGTTGCCTTTTGATACTCACAAAGACTATCTTCTTTTTGTTTTAGCTCCTTTATCAAGCTTCTTCCCTCCCACAAAATTATTCCCAAATAACTCTTTCAAGCATTTTAAGAAAATGTGTGTTTGTGCTGCAAGCTACAGAAGACAAAAGAATGTCTCTTCTCTGATTAAACCTTTTACAAATTTCTTTGCACAAAGTAACTATTAGATGAGGCACACTGCAGAGAAACTGCGTACAAGTTTCAAGACCCAAGTCCCAGTGAGGGATAGAGTTGGGGGTGCACTGACCCCTCTTCCCTTAGATACAGGGTAATGACTACAGCACAAGCATTTAAAGACAACTACTTGGATAGGATTAAAGTAAATGTTCCCAAAGATTGGCTGACACTTTACAAAATTTTTACATTGTAAACTTACTGAAAGCAGGATTGATTTCCTACTTTTCAATGCACCTCTGAAGAGAAGTTGCATTTGAGTGCCAAATGTGTGTCAAGGACTGTGCCTCAGCACACGTTAGAACTGCCATTTCCTAATTCTTCTAACCTCTCTGTGAAATGGGCATTATTATTATTAGCATTTTACAAATTAAAAACAGACACTGGAGAACATGACTTTGGGAACTCTGTTTCAAACCTGTTCTTATTCTCCATCACTTTGTGGCTAAGATTGTGCTTTGTACACAGAGCAGCTCAATTAAGGTTTCCAATAGTGATTTTATGGCTCTCAATCCTAATAATGCTCCAGGGCTATATTGTATAATTTATTATAAAAAGGTATTCTTGAAAGGCTTTTATTTTTTAAATTTTATTTATTTTGACAGAGAGAGAGGCAGAGAGAGAGGGAGAGAATCCCCAAGCAGGCTCCTGCGCTGTCAGCACAGGGCCCTACGTGGGGCTTGATCTCATGAATCATGAGATCACAACCTGAGTTGAAATCAAGAGTCAGACGCTTAGCTGACTGAGCCACCCAGACGGCCTTTGAAAGGCTTTTAAAAGTTATTCTAAAAATTTGAAGAAATATTTATAAAAATGAGAAAACTGCCTGGCTTTGGCAACAAATACTAAAATTATTTTAAAATGTAAAACCTTGTTACTTTTAAAAGAGGTAGGCAGTATAATGAGATAAAAAAGAGGTTCTGGGAGCTCAATCATCCTCAACATAGATTTTCTCACCAATAAAGCTACAATAGTACAACTTTTCAGCTCAGAGGTGCCTCAGAAGGTTGCCTTAAGAATAAGACAACAAACAGCAAAGAATTCCCTAACTGTGAAGCATAAATAACAGTTTACAATGGCAACAAAATGATAATTACAGTAACAAAAGTCCTAATGAAGAACCATTTCTTCACAGCAAGTCAAGTTAGTGGTGTTTTCAGGCACCAAGCCTCTGCCGGAGCTAAATGTCTCACGGTGCTTGTTCCTCAACATGAAAGTCAAACCTTGGACCATGAATCTTGAAAATATATGGTGGTGCTTCACACTTCGGCAAATTAAATTTAAGATCACACCATCTTTTTAATGAAATGGTTATCAAAACTTCTTACAAAAAAATCAAAATAATAATTAGTACTCTACTCTTTCAGTGAAGACACTGTGTTACAGTAAAATGATTTTATCAAAAATCTCTCACCAACGCACAAAGACTGCCCCAGTCCAACTTGTGTTGTTTGGTGAACCGCTTCATAAGTCAGGGTCCCAGATCTGGATACAATACCTTAAAGGAAGAGAATTTAAAAACATTAGGTTATGTTCATATGACAGACTATCATATTACAAATACAAGTATATAAAAAAACCCATTCCACAATTTGCCATCCAAATCAACAATACCTTCAAATGATGAAATAAGAAGAAAAGGTTTAAATTGAAGCAAGGAAGTTTTAAAAGTTAGACCAAGGGGAGAGTACACCATTAGTTAGGATTATTTCACGTCAACAAAGCAGTGTAGGAAAGACCTACATTACCTGCTCTAAGAATCTGTATGAAAGGGGTAGTATCAACATGAACTTGCTAAGTACAATCCTGCTTAGAGTGGCAGAAAATAACCGGTTAGATTTATACATACCCAAACTATTAAGCCACTAAGACATTCAGCCTGCAAACCAGCATTAGTCACACTTAGGAATGCTATATATCTTTCTCACAATTATTTTTCTACTAATTTTCAAGTAATATATAGACTTTAAAAAATCAATATAGAAAACTTTTTAATGTTTATTTATTGAGAGAGAGAGAGAGCGAGCGAGCGTGGGCAGGGGAGGGGCAGAGACAGGGAGACACAAAATCCAAAGCAGGCTCCAGGCTCCAAGCTGTCAGCACAGAGCCTGATGTGGGGCTCGAACTCACAAACCATGAGATCATGACCCAAGCCAAAGTCGGACGCTTAACTGACTGAGCCACCCAGGTCCCCCTCAAATCAATATAAAGATAACTAGGGAATAAGGCCAAGATCCCTCTGAGTTCAAGTCTATCTTACCTAATTCCCTTCATACCATGCGCCTATGAGAAAGTGCCTAAGTTCTCATGTGGACAAGGTATGTACATGTGGGGACGAGGGTGGGGGTACCTAGATGTCCTCTCTACTGTAGTTCACCATACATGGCTGAGCTACAGGGAAGATAATTTCTTTCATGCCACAATCTGTATATAATAGGTGAATCCCTATATATAACAGGTTGAGAATAACTGAGTAACTTCAGTTGTCAGAATATATTATATAAAAAATTTTTTAAATAAAACACAAAACTTTGTATGGGCTAAAAACAGAGGAAGGATTACGGGGTGGTGAATACTTCCAGCATGTCCATGATTTGCTTTCTTTAAACTTCTGCCTTGGAGCACTTCTTAAGAACTCAGAGACTCTTCTAACAATATGATCCTCCTATCAGGGCAAGTAGAATTCTTGTCAGACTGAGACAAAAACCATAACCACAAGCTACTTCAACTTTAGTACAGCATATTTACATTCTTAAGCAAAGTTCTGTGTTATCATCGCTATATACTCATAGTAACACCAGGATGTTATCATTTTTCTAAGGGGCTTTCAACTGATTATAGAAATGATATGTAAATTACATAAATGCAAAATGCATACACAGACAGTAACAAAAGTCATGTTTTTAGGGTAGATTACTCCTATGATCCTTACAGTATATATAGTAAAAGAGGCTATCACTGAAAAATACCTATCACAAGGATACTTCTGCTTCTGAGTAGAAGTACTTTCCTCTGTTCTTCCTGTTAAGTAAAATCCCTGGGCATTATATAGAAAACAAATACAAGAAATCTCTAAGAGACGAAAAAGGCAAGGTGACTGGGGACTTTGAGACTCAAGAAATGATACACCGGTGAGCTCCCTGGGTTTTCTTTTGCCTCATGCATCCTAGATATGGAGTTAAGCAGACAATATTCCAGAAACACATAAGGGTATAGAAAAAAGCATCTTCCCCCAAAGCTTGCTCTCTCTAGCAAAACAGTCAAGGACAGCCTAAGAAAACAGAAAACTCTGAGGCAATAACTATACCATACCAACCAAACACTACAGGAAAAAACTGTGCCTCCACCCTCACTCATATGAGCAAAGGGCCAAAAGGGAATCCTAGACTTCCACATTTAGGAGGCTGCACTGAGGCACCCCAACATACCTTCCAGGTTGGTGAAAGAGAAAGCCAAGTAGGCAGTCAGAACATTCATGTGTGCCAGCTGATAATGAGCCCCACCTCCACCATGTCGGTGGAAACCATGTGGGGAGCCTGCATGTCTATCTTCATCCAGCAGTACTGAGGCTCTTCTCTGGTCTCAGAGAAGGCACTGTGGAGAGTCAGGGCTTTCACCATCACCCAACAATAACAAGACCATCCCCAGTGAATGTCAGCAGAGACCAAGTAGGGGAGCAGAACCGTCATCCCCAGTAAGGAAGAGCCCACCCACTCCAGTATCAATGGAAGCAAGTAGGGAACTTGGACTTCTACATCTACCTGGTAGTAATGAGATGCCTCCCCCAACAATCTCTGCTGAAGCAGTGTCAATACGGGGTTCAAAGAAGACCCAGAGTCTCATAACATAATACACAAATTATCCACGGTTCAATCAAAAATCATTCAGAATATTAAGAACTAGGGAGATTTCAAACTGAATGAAAAGAGAATCAACAGATGCTAACACCAAGATGAAGAATTATCTAACAAGGATTTAAAGAAGGCATGCTAAAAATGCTTTAAACAATTACGAACATGCTTGAAACCAAATGAGAAAAAAGAAAGCCCTTATAAAAAAAAAAAAAAAAATTTGAAGTCTCAGCAAAAAAATAGAAGATAATAAAGAGAACCCAAATGTAAATTTCAGAAGTGAAAAATAAAACAACCAAAGCTAAAAGCTCAGTGGATGAGTTCAACGGCATAAAGGAGGGGAGAGAGGAAAGAATCCATGAAATGGAAATTACCCAATTTGAATGACAGAGCAAAAACAGACCAGGGAAAAAAGCAGACAGATCCTCAGGGACCTATGGTACTACATGTGAATTTACAATTATAGGCCCCTTACCCCAAAGGCTGAAGGAAGGCAGCCCTTTAGACCAGGCGGGGAGTTATAAAGGACCTCAGTAACTGCTCCCAGAAAGCACCTGCCCCATGAGGGATAAGGGGAGCAAAACAGGATAAATAATAGCCAATGGAAGAAATGCGACTATTAGGTGATGGTGTTTCAGAGTGATGATGGGGTGAAGACGTCTTTGGTGCAAAAAGTTTCTGGAGTCCCCGTGTTTCTGGGAGGTGAAGTGGGAGGGAGTGACCCCTTGCACCCCTCAGTCCCCCTACTATGACGCCTCCAAGCCTACAGAGAAACAATGACCGCGTGCATCGCAGTGCATTGCCTCACAGCAGAACGCCACACATTCGGAGCCAGAACGGCTCTGCGGGTTTTGGTTTTTTGCACTGAATGTAGTGCACTGAACGCACTCATCTTCGTGGGCTTGTGTTACCCCAGGATACTGTTAAAGGGCTACTTCAACAAACAAATCAAAGCACACTTGGTGGAGGGTTCAAAACATCACTACAGGTAGGGAGATAAAACAACCAGAGTCACTAACAACAGAGAGCAAGTAACACACTCCAAAAAACACCTCCTCAAGGGCCAGGCCCTAGATAGCTTATGACACCTCTTTAATATAGTGGTGCTCACAGATGCAGGACACATAACAAGCTTTTAAAACACATAGGAGACAGAAAACTAGTCAAAATGATGAAACGGAAGAATTCTCCTCAGAAGAAATTCCAGGAAGGGGCGCCTGGGTGGCGCAGTCGGTTAAGCGTCCGACTTCAGCCAGGTCACGATCTCGCGGTCCGTGAGTTCGAGCCCCGCGTCAGGCTCTGGGCTGATGGCTCGGAGCCTGGAGCCTGTTTCCGATTCTGTGTCTCCCTCTCTCTCTGCCCCTCCCCCGTTCATGCTCTGCCTCTCTCTGTCCCAAAAATAAATAAACGTTGAAAAAAAAAATTAAAAAAAAAAAAAAAGAAATTCCAGGAAGAAATGACAGCTAAAGAACTGATCAAAACAGATATAAACAATAAAACTGAACAAGAATTTAGAGTAATAGTCATAAGATTAATCGCTAGGCTTGAAAAAAGTATAGACGATAGCAGAAAATCTATCGCTGCAGAGATCAAGGAACTAAAAAACAGTCATGATGAATTAAAAAATGCTGTAAATGAGGTGCAAAATAAAGTAGAGGCAGTGACAGCGAGGACTGAAGAGGCAGAGGGGAGAATAGGTGAAATAGAAGATACAATTATGGAAAAAGAAAGCTGAAAAAAAGAAAGATAAAAAAAGTCTGGACCACGAGGGGAGAATTAGAGAACTAAGTGATTCAATGAAATGTAATAATATCCGTATCATAGGAGTTCCAGAAGAAGAAGACAGAGAGAAAGGGGCAGAAGGTGTACTTGAACAAATCATAGCTGAGAACTTCCCCAATCTGGGAAAGGAAACAGACACTGAAATCCAGGAGGCACAGAGCACTCTCTTCAGACACAACTTGAATTGATCTTCTGCATGACATATCATAGTGAAACTGGCAAAATACAAAGACAAAGAGAGAATTCTGAAAGCAGCTAGGGACAAAAAGGCCTTAACCTACAAGGGTAGACACATAGGGGTAGTAGCAGACCTATCTACTGAAACGTGGCAGGGCAGAAAGGAGTGGCAGGAAATTTTCAATGTGTTGCATAGGAAAAATATGCAGCCAAGAATCCATTATCCAGCAAGCCTGTCATTCAGAATAGAAGGAGAGATAAAGGTTTTCCGAGACAAACAAAAACTGAAGGAATTCATCACCATTAAACCAGCCCTACAAGAGATCCTAAGGGGGACTCTGTGAGTGGAATGTTGCAAAGACTACAAAGGACCAGAGATATCTCTACAAGCATGAGACCTACAGATAACACAATGACTCAAAACCCGTATCTTTCAATAATAACACTGAATGTAAATGGACTAAATGCTCGAATCAAAAGCCATGGGGTATCAGAATGGGTAAAAAAAACAAGACTCACCTACTTGCTGTCTACAAAAGACCCATTTTAGACCTGAGGACACCTTCAGATTGAAAGTGAGGGGATAGAGAACCATCTATCATGCTACTGGAAGTCAAAAGAAAGCTGGAGTAGCTATTACTTATATCAGACAAACTAGATTTTAAATGAAAGACTGTAACAAGAGATGAAGAAGGCCATTATATCATAATTGCAGGGTCTAAACATCAAGAAGAGCTAACAATTATAAACGTTTATGCACCCAGTTTGACAGCACCCAAACATATAAAACAATCACAAACGTAAGCAATCTTATCGGTAAGAATGTGGTAAATGCAGGGCACTTTAATATTCCACTTACAACAATGGACAGATCATCTAGACAGAGGGTCAATAAAGAAACAATGGCCCTGAATGATACACTGGACCAGATGGACTTGACAGATATATTCAGAACTTTTCATCCTAAAGCATTAGAATACACATTCTTCTCGAGTGCACATGGAACATTCTCCAAGATAGATCACATACTGGGTTACAAAACAGCCCTCGATAAATATAAAGAATTGAGATCACACCATGTACATTTTCAGATCACAATGCTATGAAACTTGAAATCAACCACAGGAAAAAGTTTGGAAAACCTCCAAATGCATGCAGGTTAAAGAACATCCTACTAAAGAATAAATGGGTCAACCAGGCAATTAAACAATAAATTAAAAAATACATGGAAACAAATGAAAATGAAAACACAAAAGTTCAAACCCTTTGGGATGCAGCAAAGCTGTATTTCCTAAGGAAAATACATTGCAATCCAGGCCTATCTCAAGAAACAAGAAAAACCCAAATATAAAATCTAACAGTACACCTAAAGGAACTAGAAGCAGAACAACAAAGAAACCCCAAGGCCAGCAGAAGAAGAGAAATAACAAAGATTAAAGCAGAAATAAACAATTAGAATACAAAAAAACTCAGTAGAACAGACCAATGAAACTAAGAACTGATTTTCTGAAAAAATAAAATTGATAAACCCCTAGCCAGACTTCTTGAAAAGAGAGAGGACCCAAATGATAAAATCACCGATGAAAATGGATTTATCACAAACAATCCCTCAGAAATACAAGCAATTATCAGGGGTGCCTGGGTGGTTCAGTTGGTTAAGTGTCTGACTTCAGCTCAGGTCATGATCTTGCCGTTTGTGAGTTCAAGCCCTGCATCGAGCTCTGTGCTGATAGTCCAGAGCCTGGAGCCTACTTCAGAGTTTGTGTCTTCCTCTCTCCCTGCCCCTCCCCTGCTCATGCTCTGTCTCTCTCTCTCTCTCTCTCAAAAATAAACATTAAAAAAATAAAAATAAAAATAATTCAAGCAATTATCAGAGAATACTATGAAAAATTATATGCCAACAAACTGGACAACCTGGAAGAAATGGACAAATTTCTGGACACCCACACACTACCAAAACTCAAACGGGAAGAAATAGAAAATTTGAACAGACCCGTAACTAGTGAAGAAATTGAATCAGTTATCAAAAATCTCCCAACAAATAAGAGTCCTGGGCCAGATGGCTTCCCAGGGGAATTCCACCATTTAAATTTTTTTTTTCTTAACATTTATTCATTCTTGAGGGGCAGAGCATAAGTGGGGGTGGGGAAGAGAGAGAGAGAGAGAGAGACAGAGAGACAGAGAGAGAGAGAGGAAGACACAGAATATGAAGCAGGCTCCAGGCTCTGAGCTGTGGGGCTCGAACCACAAACCATGGGGCTCGAACCACAAACTGTGAGATCATGACCCAAGCCGAAGTTGGATGCTCAACCGACTGAGCCACCCAGGCACCCCAATTCTACCAGACATTTAAGGCAGAGTTAATACCTATGCTTCTCAAGCTGTTCCAAAAAATAGAAACGAAAGGAAAACTTCTGGACTCATTCTATGAAGCCAGCATTATTACCTTGATTCCCAAACCAGAGACCCCACAAAAAAAGGAAAATTACAGACCAATATCCCTGATGAACATGGATGCAAAAATTCTCAACAAGGTACCAGCAAATCAAATTCAACAGCATATAAAAAGAATTATTCACCATGATCAAGTGGGATTCATTCCTGGGTTGCAGGGCTGGTTCAATATTTGCAAATCAATCAATGTGATACATCACATTAGTAAAAGAAGGGATAAGAACCATATGATCCTGTCAATAGATGCAGAAAAGCATTTGACAAAATACAGCATCCTTTCTTAATAAAAACCCTCAAGAAAGTCAGGATAGAAGGAACATACCTAAACATCATAAAAGCCATATATGAAAAGCCCACAGCTAATATCATCCTCAATGGGGAAAAACTGAGAGCTTTCCCGCTGAGATCAGGAACACAACAGGGATGTCCACTCTCACAACTGTTGTTCTAACATAGTGTTGGAAGTTCTAGCATCAGCAATCAGACAACAAAATGATAAATAAAAGGCATCAAAATTGGCAAAGAAGAAGTCAAACTTTCACTTTTTGCAGATGACATGATACTCTACATGGAAAACCCAAAAGACTCCACCAGAAGGCATTCATTCTTCTGCATATTGCTGTCCAGTTCTCCCAGCACCATTTGCTAACGAGACTCTCTTTTTTCCATTGGATACTTTTCCCTGCTTTGTGAAATATTAGTTGGCCATACATTTGTGGGTCCAATTCTGGGTTTTCTATTCTATCCCATTGGTCTATGTGTCTGTTTTTGTGCCAGTACCATACTGTCTTGATGATTACAGCTTTGTAGTGGAGGCTAAAATCTGGGATTGTGATGCCTCCTGCTTTGGTTTTCTTTTTCAAGATTTCTTTGGCTATTTGGGGTCTTTTGTAGTTCCATACAAATTTTAGGATTGTTTGTTCTAGCTTTGAGGAGAATGCCGGTGAAATTTTGATTGGGATTGCACTGAATGTGTAGATTGCTTTGGGTAGTATTGACATTTTAACAACATTTATTCTTCCAATCCATGAGCAGGGAATGTTTTTCTATTTCTTTATATCTTCTTCAATTTCCTTCCTAAGCTTTCTATAGTTTTTAGCATACACATCTTTTACATCTTTGGTTAGGTTTATTCTTAGGTATTTTATGGTTCTTGGTGCAATTGTAAATGGGATCAATTTCTTGATTTCTCTTTCTGTTGCTTCATTATTGGTGTATAGAAATGCAACCGATTTCTGTACATTGATTTTGTACCCTGCAACTTTGCTGAATTCATGTATCAGTTCTAGCTGCTCACCCATTTACAAGAGCACCAGTGATGACATGAATCAGGTCCCCACTAAACCTCAGATAGACTATGGAACTCCCTAGAACCTCCTTAATACAAGAATTTGGTTAAGTACCCTACTGGCAGAAGGGCTGACAGGTCTAAGGGATTTTAGTAACAAAGAAAAATCATGACCTTTAACCCAGTCCTATAAACTACTTCACTGACATTCACACAAATATCACTTTATCCTTAGTCATCATGATTCGACCTAGAAACAGCCCAAATGTGCACCAACAGGACAATTTACAAACTGTAGTGTAATCACACAATAGACTACCACTTAGTAGTAAAATGAAATGAGGTCGTGATACATACAAGCACATGAAAGAATCCATAGCATGCTGCCCAGGAAAAGAATCTCTAAAAACTCCAAAAAATATCTTCACTGATTCTGCAGAATTATTATTGACTCTTAAACTCATTCAACTCAGGATAGAGAACTGATTCACTACAAAATCCCTGGTAAATTCCACGACAGTTAAATTAATTAAAATTAATTTGATTTGCCCAGGCACAAATTCTCTTTGTGAATTCTGAGCTTAGCGCAAAGAACTTTTTTTTCTTTAATCTGTAAGAAACATACTCACCAACTCTTCCTTTCTTGTGAATATGGCCAGGCATGATGCCAATTTTGCATTCTCCAGGCTGAAGGAAAGGAAATCACAGTTTCAGAAAAGTGAAAACAACAACCTGTAACTAGTAAGTCATACACACAAACACACTTGGACTGACTCAAAGCTAGTTAGCCTTGTGAAAGCCTAAATCCAGGCTTATTTTTGTTTTTACACTTACATTGATGACTCCAGGGCAGTTAGGCCCGATCAGCCTGGTCTTTCCCTGACGCAGCAGTTTGTGCTTGACCCTCACCATGTCCTGCTGTGGGATACCTTCAGTAATGCACACAACCAAGGGCATTTCCGCCTCAACAGCTTCATTGATGGCAGCAGCAGCAAAAGGAGGAGGAACATAAATGACAGAAGCTGTCGCTCCTGTCTGTTCTTTGGCCTGAAACATTAACCACGAAGCACTTTATTATGGGGCAAATTGTAAACACTGTAAAATGAAGTCAATACCATGATTTTAATAATGTCTTGGGATCAGGAAAAGACACCACCAGGCGACACTGGATGTCTTCATTCTTCCCACTAACAAGATCACTATGCTGTCAGAAAAGAGCAGAACCAAGCAGGGCCTCCCCTCTGCCCCATTAGAATGCTGCTCTGAATTGAAAGGTTCTGGGATGACCCATTCTCTCAGGTGACGGCATGTCAGTAAACTTGAAGGTATGCCTCACTTGCGTTTGTGTACCCTCATTCCTGCGGCCATGTTTACTTTTGTTGCTCTACAAGACACCGTATCACCTACTCAGTACCAAACACCCTATACCTCCCCAGGAGCAAAAGAACTAGTAAGCCACTGAGACTCAGAACTCACATCTCCAATGCCTGTTCAAAACATATCATACTTGATAAATGTTATCAAAAGACATTGAAAATGATGTGTTTTTCTACACTCACAATTTTTACTTTAAATGCACATTAATTATAAAATAAACTAAAATACAAATGCATAAATGGCCATAGAATGAGAATGTGGGTCAAATAAGCATTAGGGTCTATTCTACATCACCCCTCACAATACAGAGCACTTAAAGACCATCAGTTTGACCATGGTTCTCTCTATAGTCTTCACATATACGAATACAAATGTCTCCTTCTACCCAACTCTAGGTGTGGCCACATCTCTTCCACTGTAATGGAAGCTCCTTGAAGACAGAGATTGTCGGTGATCTCTGATTCTCCAAGAGAACCTGTTCTGTGAGAAGCCCTGCAAGAGGTCTCAAGACAGGTCTTGTTAAGGCCTCACCACAAGCCTGTATGCTTAGTATTTCCATCTACAAATTAAGATGCTGTGGCAAAGAGACAGTAAATAACTTACACAACAAGGTGGCATAACTAGGAAGTGAGTGGCAGAGCCAAGATTCAGATCTAAGTATCTCTGATTCCAAAGTGTCTGTTCTTTTCAGTTATAGCAGGCTGCCTTCCTAGAAATGTTAAAATATAACTTAATCAAGATATAAAGCAAAACCTTTGGGAAGCCTGTGCCATGGGATTTTACAAATGGAGAAGAATACTAGGCTATAGAACACACAGGTATAGCTCTTAGAAGGGGCAGAAGTAAAAGACAGTATCTTTCAGAATCATCCCTGAAGGATTCCCTATATCCCCAGACACTGAGGAGCTTTCTCTATGGCATCCCTAATAAAAAGTATCTTGACAATGACAGAAGAACAAAGTCAAAGGATGCTGACAGATGATCAACAAATGATGCCAGGGGTTAAAAATAATTTTTTTTTTTAAAAACTCGGTTCAAGGTGATCAGAGAAGGGGGTACAAAAAAACAAAACAAAACAAAACAAAACAAAACAAAAAACTAGGTTGGAACAAAAAGAAGTCAGATCATAGGGATGTACGTATTTTTTGGAAAATATACCCTGCAGTTTTCTACCTCTTAAAGGCCACAAATACCATCAGAAGCTGGACTGTGACAACAGGGTCTGTGCTAACAAGCGATACTGGATGACAGGTATCCATCCTGTTCATTCAGAAAGCTTTTTCTCAGTGCCAAACAGGTAAGAAATACAGTATCTGTCAAAGAACTTACAAAATGTTACGAATGTCATATTTATTTGTATCACAATGAATAATAAATGGGTTGCTTAGCAACAAAAACTTCCTTTAAAAGAAAGCAAAAAAAGGCCCATGAAAAAGTCAAATCTACCTACAGGAATTATGAAAACAGCTCTTCTCTCTATTTTGAGGTCGTGAAGTCAGCCATAAGAGAATTTAAAGCAAAAAGACTTTAAAATTCTTCTATAGAACATATGATTTTAACTATTTTTTTTTTACTCTTTAAAGTACAGTACACTTAAAACATACATATACACATATAGTACAACCTATTTTCAAGTTTAAAGTAAAATGAAAAATTCTGAATTTGAATTATGTTTTTTTTCCTACATTTTAGGATTAAGAATATAAATTCACTTCAATTCGAAGTTGGTATTCTAAAAAGAGATTAAGTATAAATCTGTACTTTTAAAAAATGTGATACTTGAAAACATGTCTTAAAACTCTTTTAAGAATATGGGGAGGGATGCATCTTTTATCACCAGTACATCGGTCCCAAGTGCTAAGTTTATTTCCTAGATTTTTTTATTAAATAGGTGAGAATTTATACCATCGTTTCTTTTATAATATTACCTTCCTATATATTCATGCAAGTGCAGAAAGAAAATGAAAGAATACACACTGACCTGAAATGAGCTCTTGAGAAAGGTAAAATCTGGGATGTGGAAAACACTATAAAATTTAACTTTACATGCTTTTATATCATCTGAAGTTTTACAATAAGCAAATATTAATTTTGTAACACGGAATTAAAGTTTACTTCAACATACTTTAAAAATGACTAAGAAAGCAGCAATTTGGGGAAGAGACTAGGGCTCTGTGATTTGTCAGTCTGACTTTAAAGCTCAGTTTTTTCACAGGCACACCAAACTGCTTACCCTGAGCCATGCTAAGTCTACCACTTCTCAGCCACGAACTATGGGCGGGACCCTTAACCTCTCTGCATGTATCCTTGTCTTCAGAATGGGGATGGTGACAGCACCTGCACCTCACCGGGTGGTGGCAAGGCCTGAATGAAGCAATGTATATAAAGCACGTAGCACGGTGCCTGGCAAAGAGCCCTTTCTCGGTAAGTGTTAGGGGGTGGAAGCTGACATGTGTGCTGCTAACATCCTGGAGGAAGAGTAAGGAAAGGATTATAAGCCAAACAGAAGCCAACCTACAGCACTTCTCCCCTTACCAGCTCATATGAATGCCTATAAAGAAAATGACACTGGCTGTCGGGAAGACATCCTGAGTCTGGGTGACTAAATCGAACCTACTGGTTTCTACGTTACTGGATTTTAAAATAGCAAGTGACTCTCCTGAAAGGGACACAATTAAGATCTCTATCCAAAGTGTGCTTGCTCTTCTCCTGCTTTTCTTTATTAGCAAACTCGGTACCATTAATTACCTCCTTCACAGTATTAAAGACTGGTAAGCCCAGATGTGTCTTGCCTCCTTTCCCTGGAGTGGTTCCTCCAACTAGTTGGGTGCCATATTCCAGTGCCTGCTGGCTATGAAAGGTGCCCTGAGGGGAAAAAAAGCGCAAGACTCATGAGAAAAGACAGGCTGGGAAGCCTAAAGGCAATCTTCAGCAACTTAGAAAAGAAAAACAAATAGGTTAACTATTTCCCAGAATGTGATAGTAACATATATCCAGCATTCTCAACAACTTGCTAAACCCAGCTCTGAACCCTGAAACAATCCAGGGCTCTGCAAAGCCAAAACAGGTGTTGTTTGGAGTCTTTAAAAAAAATTTTTTTTAATGTTTATGCATTTTTGAGAGACAGAGCGCAAGTGGGGGTGGAGCAGAAAGAGGGAGACACAGAATCTGAAGCAGGCTCCAGGCTCTGACCTGTCAGCACAGAGCCCGATGTGGGGCTCGAACTCACAAACTGTGAGATCATAACCTGAGCTTAACCGATTGAGCCACCCAGGTGCCCGTTGTTTTTTTTTAAAGGGGATCTCCCTTTATTCAATTTTCGAATTCGGCTAATGGTCAGAAACACCTGTGTGTTTACTTAAACTAACACCTCTTTTTCACTGTTCCCCAGCTCCTGACGTCCTCAGATCCCTCATTTATGCAATTTAAAATCCATGGTCAATCATTATAAACACACAACAACCTTGGCTCTCTCTCACTTCAACTTACACATCTAACAAAATCACAATCTTGGTTAAATCCAGTTCCCTACCTACTCTAAAATCATACATGTGCAGTCAACCAGTAGCTGGAGAAAAAAACAGAACCATGCTAACTGATCTCACTTCAAAATACTGATCACTAACCTTAAGGCAAGCTTTTAATGCTGCCCAGCCAACATCCCATAGTTCCCTATCCATTCACTCTCCCTCTTCAACCTCAGCACTACAGACATTTGGGTCCCCTGGATTCGTTGTTATAGAAAGTTGCTCTGTGCTTTGCACAATGTTTGGCAGCATCCCTGGCCTCTACTCAGTAGATTCCAGTACCACACCCTCCTCTCCACCCCACTCAGCTGTTGTGACAACCAAAAATGTCTCCATAAATTAAAAGACTATTTTTCACGAGGCTTCTAGGGCTCTACCTCCCCTGGTTGTCCTCTTCTTTCTCTCTCTCCTTAGACCTCTCTTTTGCATCTAAATTTGGCCCCTGAGGATCTCATCCCTTATAATGGCATTTGGCAACTCCTCCCATACACACAGACACACACACAGACAGACAGACACACACACACACACACACACACACCCCTCCATACCCAACCCAAACCTTTTCTTTGAGCTCCAAACTCACACTGTCAACTGCCCACCTGACATTTCCACTTGGAGAACTAACTGGCAGGCATCTGAATGTGCTCAAAACCAAATTCCTGCCCACCCCCCACACTCCCCTCCCACTCCCCCCCATCTGGGTGAATGACAATTCCACTCCTAACAGATGCCAGATCAAAAGTACTGAAGTCATCCTTGATTCTCTTTTTCTTCTATCTCACATCAGACACAGTATTGCCCTAACTTCAAAATATACCTGACAGTGTCTCATCCCTTCTACTGCTACCACCATGGTCTAAGTCACCATCAACTCTTGAAAGAATATTGCTCTCGGCTCCCTTTCATCTGTTGTCAACACAGCAGCCAGAATAATCCTGTTAAAACATAAGCAAGATCCTAACACTCCTCTGATCAAAACTCTCCAGTGGTTTTCCACTTCATTCACAGTCAAAACCAAACTCCTTATACGGCCCGTAAGTCAATACTCAACCTGCATCCTCACATCGGAACTCCTTCACTGCCTGGCCTCATTTACTATTCTCCCACTGCTCATTTCACTCCAGTCACGTTGGCCTTGTGGCTACCACACACAACAGGCACACTCCTGCCTCACGGCCTTGCTGTCCCCTTTGCCTTGAATGCACTTCCCTTGATCCCCATCCACTTGCTTTGCTCTCACATCTCCCTTAGATCTTGACTCAGGTCAGGCTTCCCCTGACCACCTGACGTAAAATCCCCCCTTCCCCAACCTGAACACCACCACAACCCCACACACATACACACACTTCTACCTCTGGCTTATTTTTTCCAGAAAGCATTTATACTCTCTAACGAACCACATAATTTACTCATTGGTTTTGTTGCCATGTTTTTCTCCCTCCCACCACTAAATATAAATTCTAAGAAGGCAGTGATTTTTTACTACTTTGTTCACTGAGAAATGGCACCTAAACCAACACAAGACATACAGTAAGCACTCAATAAGCAATTGCTGAAATTGAATGGATCTATATGGTCATTCTACAGAGACCTAAAAATGCTGACCCAACTACTCAAATTCTATTACAGGCATAATAATTGGGACTTCACAAGGGACTTCAGAAATTTCCTGATTCAACTTCTTCACTTTTCAAAATAGATAACTTAGACCCAAGCATGTTAACTAACTTGTCTAAAGTCAATGATGGAGTTTTGAAAAGAACCACAAGCCAATGCTCTCTCTTTAAGCAGTGCTATTCAAAGTGTAGTTTGTAGACTCTAGCTGGTCTTCAGTGAGATAACCACAAAAAGAAAAAGAATAAAAAAATTACAAAAAACAAAGGAAAGAAAAATGAAAAAACAAGAAAAAAAATAAGTTAAAAAACAAAAATAAAAATGACAGTGTTTGCCAACTTTTATAGCAATATGATATTGTTGTAACTTTTCTTTTGCTAAAAATATTGGTCTGCATTAGATTGAAAACTAAAAGCAAACAAACACCCAAATTGGTCTTTCACTCTAGACAGCTTAAGAAGCACTGCCCTAGATTACTACTCTGTTAAACAAATTCAAATGGACTTATTTTTTAGTCCTAAGTAGGGCTAAAAGCTGTTAGTAAGCTTATTTTCCTTAGTCTCCCCATTATCACCATCCAGGTAAGAATAGAAATAGTTTTAGGAGTTCAAATCCAGTACCAGAAATTCCACCTACTGGAAATGTGCATTGTTGAAATCCACTCTGAAATACAAATACTCCTCATTCATACGTGGAACAATGTATACGCCAAAAAAAGAACGAGACAACACATAGATTTCCTATGAAGATAAACTCAAAATTTCAGACTTCATTGTTATCTCTATAATAACAGAATCTTAACTAATATGAGACAAGTAAGGTTCCCAATTACTTAAAAAAAAAAAAAAGTAAATGAGAAACAATGCAATTGCAAGTAACTGAAAGACACTGAAACCACCTTGGCTTTCAATATTTAGGCAAACCATCACTTAATTCAGGAAGCACAGATAGTTTCAAATATTGCTTATACCATAGACAACTGCTCTTTTAAAAAAAGGTCATAGGATAAGATGTCATAGGATCAAAAAGAGTTTAGTAAACAAACAAAAACATCATATATAATAAACTAATGCAGAGAATTTGGATTAATCAAACATTTGATTATATGCTAACACAATTAATATATAACCAAAAGAGGACTGAAAATGATTTTAATTGGCTGAGGAGTGATAAAATGTACTTCAAATCTTAGGTGAGCATCAGCTTTTTTTTTTTTTAATGTTTTTATTTATTTTTTAGACAGAGAGACAGAGCATGAGGAGGGGAGGGGCAGAGAGAAGGGGAGACACAGAAGCTGAAGCAGGCTCCAGGCTCTGAGCTGTCAGCAAAGAGCCCAACACGGGGCTCGAACTCACGAACCGTGAGATCATGACCTGATCCGAAGCTGGATGCTTAACCAACTGAGCCACCCAGGCGCCCCAAGCATGAGCTTTCTTTAGAATACATATACGTGGAAGTTAATACTCATAAAATGTATGGTTATCAGAATAAATAAACCAATTTTACCTAGGAACAAAATTTAAAGGTTTCAGGTGTTCCTTTTTTTTTTTTTTTTGATGTGGTTTTTTTTTTTAAGATAGTAGAGGAATAGAAGAAAGGTCCAGTTATTTCAAGAAAATAACTCATTTTTGTGCCAATAATTTCAGAAAAAAGGTAAAAAAGCAAAAGGACATTTTGTACCAAAAACCTTCTAACCAAGTTCATTTTTTAAAAAAACCCAGACCTATGGAATTTTAAAGCAATTTGTAAGTACTTTACTTTTATTTTTTTTATAATTTATTTTTTAAATTTACATCCAAGTTTGTTAGCATACAGTGCAACAATGATTTCAGGAGTAGATTCCTTAATACCCCTTACCCATTTAGCCCATCCCCCCTCCCACAATCCCTCCAACAACCCTCTGTTTGTTCTCTAAGGGTCTCTTATATTTTGTCCTCCTCCCTGTTTTTGTATTATTTTTGCTTCCCTTCCCTTATGTTCATCTGTTTTGTATCCTTAATTCTTTAAATGGGTGAAGTCATATATTTGTCTTTCTCTGACTGACTAATTTTACTTAGCATGATACCCTCTAGTTCCATCCATGTAGTTGCAAATGGCAAGATTTCATTCTTTTTGATTGCCAAGTAATATTCCATTGTATATATATACCACATTTTCTTTATCCATTCATCCATTGATGGACATTTGGGCTCTTTCCATACTTTGGCTATTGTCAATAGCAGTGCTATAAACTTTGGAGCCCTTCTGAAACAGCACACCTATATCCCTTGGGTAAATACCTACCAGTGCAATTGCTGGGTCATAGGGTAGTTCTATTTTTAATTCTTTGAGGAACCTCCATACTGTTTTCCAGAGTGGCTGCACCAGTTTGCATCCCCACCACCAGTGCAAAAGAGATCCTCTTTCTCCACATCCTTGCCAACATCTGTTGTTGCCTGAGTTGTTATGTTAGCCATTCTGACAGGTGTGAGGTGGTATCTCATTGTGGTTTTGATTTGTATTTCCCTGATGATGAGCATTTTTTCATGTGTCGGTTGGCCATTTGGATGTCTTCTTTGGAGAAGTGTCTATTCAAGTCTTTTGCCCATTTCTTCACTGGATTATTTGTTTTTTGGGTGTTGAGTTTGGTAAATTCTTTATAGATTTTGGATACTAACCCTTTATCTGATATGTCATTTGCCAGTATCTTTTCCCATTCCTTTTAGTTTTGCTAATTGTTTCCTTTGCTCTGTGGAAGCTTTTTATTTTGATGAGGTCCCAATAGTTCATTTTTGCTTTTGTTTCCCTTGCCTCCAGAACCGTGTTGAGTAATAAGTTGTTACAGCTGAGGTCAAAGAGGTTTTTACCTGTATTCTCCTTGAAGATTTTGATGGCTTCCTGTCTTACATTTAGGTCTTTCACTCTTTTTGAGTATTTTTGTGTACAGTGTAAGAAAGTGGTCCAGGTTCATTTTTCCGCATGTCGCTGTCCAGTTGTCCCAGCACCTTTTACTGAAGAGACTGTCTTTATTCTGCTGGATATTCTTCCCAGCTTTGTCAAAGATTAGTTGGCCATATGTTTGTGGGTCCATTTCTGGGTTCTCTATTCTGTTCCATTGATCTGAGTGTCTGTTCTTGTGCCAATACCATACTGTCTTGAGGATTACAGCTTTGTAGTATAGCTTGAAGTCTGGGATTGTGATGCCTCCTCCTTTGGTTTTCTTTTTCATGATTGCTTTGGCTATTTGGGGTCTTTTCTGGTTCCATGCGAATTTTAGGATTGTTTGTTCTAGCTCTGTGAAGAATGCTGGTGTTATTTTGTTAGGGATTGCATTGAATATGTAGGTTGCTTTGGATAGTGTTGACATTTTAACAATATTTGTTCTTCCTGTCCAGGAGCATGGAATCTTTTTCCATTTTTTTGTGTCTTCTTCAATTTCTTTCATAAGCTTTCTATAGTTTTCAGTGTGTTTTAAACTTTTGTTTTTAAACAAAAGTTACAGATACTTGAATATTTAGGTATAATCCTATAGATCAAGGGTTGGAACACTATGGCTTGAAGGTATGGTCTGCCACTAGTTTTAAAACTGTTTTACTGGGGGGCGCCTGGGTGGCGCAGTCGGTTAAGCGTACGACTTCAGCCAGGTCACGATCTCGCGGCCCGTGAGTTCAAGCCCCGCGTCAGGCTCTGGGCTGATGGCTCGGAGCCTGGAGCCTGTTTCCGATTCTGTGTCTCCCTCTCTCTCTGCCCCTCCCCCGTTCATGCTCTGTCTCTCTCTGTCCCAAAAATAAATAAACGTTGAAAAAAAAAATTAAAAAAAAAAAACTGTTTTACTGGTATACAACCATGCCCATTCACTGACATATTATCTATAGCTGCTTTTGCTGTTATTACAATGTCATTGAGTAGTTGTGAGAGAGACTGTGTGGCCCACTAAGTCTAATGTTTATAATCTGGTCCTTTCCAGAATAAACTTGACAACTCCTACCCTAGATTACCAAAATGCCACAGAATAGACAATTCTTTTAATTACAGAAAAATCATTAACTTTTAAATCACACACAAAAAGTCATTAACTGCTTTTATCTTGCCATATCTTCTTTTAAGAATGAAAGGGATACTACGGGTTAAGACTCATGGCTATCTTCTAATTGATTTGGTAGTATTCCTTTATTTTAAAAACATCTGCATCTATTATGATGGAACTATAAATTTGTATAAATGTTTTAAAGGGTAATTTATCAATAGCTATTAAAATTTTAAATACACAGAATCTTAAGACTCAATTTTTCTTTTATGAATCTACTTTATAGACATATAAATGTAGAATATGCATTATAGCGTAGAATGATAGGAAGGCAGGAAAGGAGATTCTTATGTTGCATCTTATTGTGGAATCACATTGCACATAGATTTAAAACTTTTGCAAATTCTAGGATGTGAGCAGGGGTAGGGAGAGACAATGAATATAAGTGAATGAGAACAAATTAAAACACTTCAGGCAATTTTGCCTGCTAGCCCCCTTGAAGACCATTTGCCCAGAGAGAGTCCAAAATGAGAAAAGTAGGTGTGCTGATTCTTCCGCGTATCTCAGTTCCCAGGAGCCTCTCTGGGCATAAGCATTTCCCCACACTGATCTGTGTTTAACTGTGCATGTTTTTTGCAAAAGGCCTAAACACACGCCATCTACTTTATCTAGTAGTCAATTGAAGAAACAGTAATCTATTCCAGTGCTGGGGGAAAACCAGTGGTGTTAAACAGGCTGAAAGAGAGTATGTGGGTTTCTAACATCATGTGTTCCTGGGGAGGGACTGTCAAGGTAAGTTTAAACAGAGTTTTCATCTTATAGGCTGACTATAGTACCCAGCCCCACCACCCCCCACCACCAACACCAAGATATAATTCCATCGCTGTACTGTATGCTTTTCTGCAACAATTATATATTATAACTTTTGTGATATTAAAACATAGAAAAGAGTTTAAAATGTTTTTGTATATGTAGTATGCATCTTTATAAAACATCTTGACACGTACCTGCTTACCGGTGAAACCCTGGCAAATAACCTTCGTATTTTTATCAACGTAGAGATGTTTCCGGGAAGCTATATAGGAACAATGCCGAATTCCATTCTGTTGCCCTGAAAAGTAAAGAAAATATGACACATTATAATTTCTCCAAACTATTGGACCATGAATTGAACTTAGTGACACACACACACAAAAAAAAACACAAAAAAACACAACCACCTCAAACCCTCTAATACAGGGGCTATCTTGTGATCATGGAAACTTTAAGTGACACACAAAGACTACAGAAATAGAGAAACAAACAAAAAAGGACACTGTTCTCTTCTCCAGTATCCCCTCTACCAAGAACCACAATCTTGTATCCTTTTCTAAATGTATAAAGAAAAGCTTAAGCTTAGAATTTTCATTCCCCAAAGACAAATGGCTCAAATTAAATCCAGGGACCAGGTATCATTTGTACTAATAATGTTTGCTAAACAGCCACATGCTTTGCCCATTTTACTCAACCTTTTTTTTTTTTTTAAGTTTCCTTATTTTTTTAGTAATCTCTACACCCAGTGTGAGGCTCGAACTCACAACCCCGAGATCAAGAGTCACATGCTCCTCCGACTAAGCCAGGCAGACGCCCCTTCCTTACCCAATCTGTTAAAGCCCAACATCTATAAATAACAGGTAAGTGAAGAGGCACACTTTGTTAGGAGAGCTTGTAAGAACTACTCTGCAAGTCATTCCCCAAAATAACATTAAACATTAACATTAAATGTTAACATTCAATCTTAAGTCAGAGATAAAACTTGTCTAATACACAACCCAAGGTTACTCAATTTGATATCTTCTGATGTAAGACACCAGACCTTACATATAGAAGAAACAGAGAAAATGAAATAAATAAGCAGATGAGAGAAGAACATGTAAAAAATATCTATTTTCAGCAAACTACCTCAATGAAAACTGATAAATCTCTTTAGTTACTAATACCAGCTCCGGTATTTCACAAGTCAGTAGAAAGCAAAGCACTGATGAAATAAAAGTGTGAGCTACTCTCTGACTACTTTAAAACCTTCATTATAGCCCCAACTTGCTGTCTCTGTGGCCCATCCCTGGACCTTTTGAAGTGTCAGGCCATCCTCTTACCATTGAATTAACCCATAGAAGCTAACTCTAGAAAAGAACATCTTATGACATATTTGTCCAGAGTCTACTCCATGCTTTCTGTTTTGAATCGCTGCCTCTTGCCCTCCTAAATCCTCTGACCTTAGGTTCCATAACTGATCTGTATCTGGCCCTTTGGGTATCTCTTGAGCAGTCTTCAACTCCTGTGCATACCTCAGTTTCTAACAACTTTGAATTTTGGAATCCCTTGTACCTCTAGGGAAGAGACAGGCCAAGATTCACCCTTCTCAACTGGGAGAGGAGTGTTCTATGTGCACATAGATCTGCTGGGTAACAGAGAGCTGCATTTTTGAACTGGAGTATGCTGAATGAGGGACCATTAGGGGGCACTGAGGGTCAAGTCCTGCCACAGTGGGCACAGCCAAGCACCTGAACCTAGGACAGCAGACCCTACAAAGGGAATTTGCAGCCTCAGGGCTCACCCTAGCCAGTGCTGTCACTTAAGACCCATTCTTGCCAATGGCTCCATTCTCACAGCTGGAGACCCACAACCACTATACTTGTGGAAGTATTGCCACTGCTATTCCTGACAGAATCTGCCTCACCAGTCCTTTCTATTCCTGGAATCTTCAATACATGGTCCACCATCAGGAATTTTCAGACAGGATAACAGATTCGATTACAAGATCAAATTATAAGATCAGGGTATCTGGAGTGCATACTTGCTAAAAGGCAATACTTGCTTTTTGAAGGTAAAGCTGGGCTCTCCACAAGAATTCTTATACTCACTCTTAAGAAAGGAGAAATCAGACAGTTCACCTCTCCATCCACAGGAGCAGGAGTGGCCCTATCACCATGAGAAAAGACAGGTCTGCCTACATCCATAAAGCATGGGCTCAAGAGCAGAACAACTAAGATCACTATCTTCTTCTTCTTCTACTCCAGACCTCCTAGATTTATGGAGCTTAAGACTTCACAACCCAAGATCTCTGGTGCCCACAAAAACTGCATCAGAAAGTGTGATGAAGAGCAGCTGACCTTACAGTTTCCTAGCCCTTTGGTATTGCTCAGCCCTTGACATTCTAAACCTCTGGTGAAGTCAATCTTGGGAGATCTGCCATGCATATGTGTGGGCATGTGTGTGCACGTGTGCATGGGATCTCTCATCTACTGTATGAGCCCACGCTCATATAGATGTAACTGCAGCTAAGCTATAATAGGCTATCATGACCTTTGAGCCAAATCTAAAATATATGTTTGAACACAAGAAATTCCCGATATTTTGCCCTAACAAGAAACCTACATGATGCCAGACAAGGTGTCACCGGTACTGAAATGAGGATGCTAGAATAATCAAGCACATACCCTAGTTCCTGGAGTTGTCATCATTCATTTATTCAGTCAACATTGTGGATCACCTATGCCAAGCCACAATACCAAGTATCAAGGATAAAGTGTTGAATAAGAATCTCAGCCCTCAAGAGACCCACAATTCACCTGAACTGACATAAAGCAGGCCAGAAGTACAGTTGAAAAGTACTGTGGTAGGAATAGGCCTTGGACATCTGAGGTAGATAAACTCTCCTGTCCCAACTCAGTCTGTGTATATTGGGGGGTAGGGGAGGGTTTGGGGCCGGGAGGTCAGAGAGGATAGGGTTAAGGGATGGATTCCTCACTGGGGCTACCTCCAAAATGAGCCCCAGACTACCAGCAGTTCACACCTAAAATCCCTGCTACTTTATTGACTTCCAACCTCCTAAAGAAGTAGAGGGTTGTATGGTTCCCGGCAATGGCTGTAATCTCTCTGCAACTAAAAACTCTCTTCACATCTGCCCTAATTCTAGCCCATGCAACCCCTTGGCCTCAGATCATCTAACCAGACACGTGCACCTGCATAGTAAAGATCAACATGTCACAGGAGATCCCAGATAAGGAACCACTGACTACTATATGCCTCTTTTTCCAAAATACTGCTCCAGGACATGTAGGTCAACTGAATGAGAGATGCTAGCAATCAAAAGTCTCTGAAACTCAAAGGAAAACCTGAGGCGCCCCAGCAAGCCATGATAGTGGTACTCCATAATCACCAAAAATGCTCTTTTAATCCCAGAAACTCACCCCACCCCAGAGGAGCCTGCCCTATCTCTGGCCTTTTACACCAAGCACATTCTCCCAGATACCATGGCTGTGAGGAGGACCTAAGTACAGAGGCTGACTGTACTTCATAGTTCTCCTCACCTTCATCTGTGCCTCCTCTACAGCTTCAGGATGGAAATAATGCAAAATATGCTTATATTCCAAGCAAAACTCACCGAATTCTTACTTCTATCATTCTTTTCCTCATCCTTTCCTACTTTATAATATCATGGCCCAGAATCGCAGGCTGGAGGCTCCCCAAGAAAGCAGCCTCTCCTCATCCCCACTCCTGCACCTCTTCCCCTTCCTTCCCACAATCCCACCGATCTCTTTCATTTGGCCTGGCAGAGAGCAAGCGACTAGCTGCTGTAAACATTAAATCTGTCAGACCAGCTCTATGCATGTTCTTTCCCTACTTGATTACCTCTCCACTCAAACCATCAATCAAACGCCCAAAGTAATGAAAAATAGTCTACTCTACTTCTGCTGAAGAAAGCAAAGTGGTTTACAGCACAGATCTTCAATTGTCCGTCCACCACTAAAAGATGCTCAGTCACATTTTGGTTTTAAATGTGAACCTGACCTCTATAAAACTACCAAGTAACTAGAGAAAGTGATTTCGTAAGGTTAAATCAAGAACACAAGGTATACACGAGTGGTCCCACCATCTTGCAAATACCTTTCACCTTTCAATTAAGAGAGTCAATGGTACTCAACTCCCTGAGAATTTCACTTGCATTAATTCATGTAAGTTCACATTTAAATAAAACATTGGACAGTGAGGAATCCTTAAGTCTTCACATGACATTCATGACTTGTGAATATAATGGGGCGTGTTTAGGGGATCTGAGATTAAGAAGAATGGAACCTGCAAACACTTTTATGTGGTATATAATACTTATGCCACACACTATGTACGGATGGGTGCACACAATCTGCTACTTTGTTTACTGCCTTATTTCTCAGAAAAATTATTTAAGGTTAAATTTAGTTCAAGATTATTTCAAGTACCATCTAAATACTTTGGAACTTCTAAATGTAAATGCCATGACTATAAGGCCCGTGTCTTGTATACCATAGTGTCTCCCATATGGTAAAGTGCCTTACAGAGTCGTGGTACAACATATGTTCACTGAATTTCAGGACAAGAGACAGGGTCTATAAAAAACACACCTCTATCAAGCTAAATGTCACAAGTTCCATCTCATTTTTCCTACTTAAGGGGAAAGAAGGGGAGAAAAACCTACATCCATTTTTGTACATGCAAAGATCACAGGTTTCCCTAAAATTCTTCTAAATATTGCACAGAAGTCCAGCCCTAAATGCTGCTAGCAGTCCTCAAAGCTTTTATCTTAATCTGGTACAAATTCCATACTAACCTTTTTTTTTATTAAAGCAAATAGAATCCAGATGCAGTAACGTGATGTAAATAGACTATTTCACAACAGGAAAAAAGAAAGAGCTTAAAGCAAAACATACCATAAGTAGAGATAAGGCAGTGACAGACCAGGAAGTGTTTTCATAACACATTAACAGACAAGGAATTAACTTTAGCAACATGAAGCACCAACAAGGTAGAGACCAAAGCCTAACAGAAAAATGGATAATGGCCATGAACAAGAAACACAACTAAAGACAGACAAATGGTATACCAACAGATGATGAGCTACCTAACTTAACTAATGTTAAGAAAATGAGCATTTTAGGGGCACCTGGGTTGCTCAGTCAGTTGAGGGTCTGGATCTTGATTTCAGCTCAGGTCATGATCTCATGGTTCATGAGATCAAGCCCCAGGCCGGGCTCTGCACTGACACCACAGAGTCTTCTTGGGATTCCCTCTGTCCCTCCCATGCTTACATGTGCACACCTACGCACAGTCTCTCTCTCAGTCTCTGTCTCTCTCTCTCTCAAAATAAATAAATACACATTACCGAAAGAAAGAAAGAAAGAAAGAAAGAAAGAAAGAAAGAAAGAAAGAAAGAAAGAAAATGAGTGATTTAAATTACATATTAGGGCAGCAGGAAGGCCTGAGGTTCGCCACCAGGAAGAATTTCCCAATGGTGAAGGCTGCAGCTGCCACACCTTGGGCCATCTCCAGGGAACGTGGTGGTGATGCCTTCTCTCCAGGTTCTTAGAAATCGGGCAGCCTAACCTTGGGACTGCATCCCAGGAGTGTCTGAAAAGGGCTCTAAGGAAACAGAAAGGCCTAGGCTTGAGTTCATGCTCTGCTGATCACCAGCCACTGACCTGGGACAGATCTTTTGATCTCCCTTAACCTCAGTCTTCCCAACTGTAAATGGAATAACAGCTGCCCACAAGGATTCTGTGATGTTGTTATCAGATGATGCTTGTAAACTGGGTAGCAAAGTGGCCCGTATGCTCCCCAAACTGGGTTAACATCCTACATGAACACAAAGGTAAGTCATATAATTCATATTTTAAAATAAGTCCAATGAGAAATGTTTCATATATGTCCTCATGCATATCCTATATATGTTTATCTGTAAATATACTAATCCATGTCTACAAATATTATGTAGTATATACACATACACTTGTAACTTTTTACCCTATGAAACATTTTTAAAGGTGCAGCCTCACTGTGAGAAAAATGGGGACAGTAATATTATGTGCCTCATAGGCAATATGAGAATTAAATGAGTTCATAATATAAAGAGCACATAGAATGATGCCTAGGGTACAGCAAGTGCTATTTCACTCTTCGCTATCTATATCATTATGATTATCAATGCAGAATGAGAAGACCACACTGCTCTGAGGTGTTCTTTGTGCCAAGCTATCTGCCAGGTACTAGGGATTCAGAAGTCAACAAGATGGGCTCGGGTCCTACCCACAAGAAGAGTCCTACCCTGTAAGACAGCTAAATATTAAACAAAGAAACACAAAACTACACGAGTTGCACTGTAACAAAAGGTATGGAGGAAAGGGGCTGAGTAATGAGAGGGATGTGCCTTCAACAAGGGTGATAAATTTGTATCATCCAGTTAGTCACATGCTGAGTCCTCTTCCCCAAAGAGAGCAACCACATCATTTATGAAATGGCTGTGGGATGCATGATGAACCTATGGCCAGAGAGCGCCTGCCCAGATGGGACTCAAACCATAGCCTTTTTTGACCACTCCCATGCTCCCAACCAATAATCAGAGACTCTGTTCATGAAAATACTCCTCTTCCAAATTACCTCACAAACTGGGTTCCTTGTTACTCATTTATTCATGCATGCACTTATGAATTTAATAAATGGATATTTACCAATGGCATATTATATATATGTATAAAATATATACACTATCGTGGTCCCTGCCTATAGAACTTTATAGCAGAGTAACTCGGCAGCTGCTAACTCCCAAACCCCAAACAATCCACTACTCAAATGCGAAATTACATATTCATTTAATATTTACTTACAAATGAAGCTTAGCTGGCCTAAAGTGCCATATTTCATCAAATCTAAAATACTACTGAAGTACTATTAAGGACTAATAAGAGAGAAAAAATGCTGCCAATTTATTGTAGATATGCTCAATTATAAGACACATCTCAATTTTAGAAATATTATAATGTAATAAAAGGGGGGGGGCTATAGCAACAACACTCCTGTCCTTTGGTAAAATGAGACTGTTTTCCTATACTTACGGAAATTATTTTGAACATCCCCAATTATGCTTCTGTGGAAAAATGAATTTGAGGTCAGAAAATCACATTACTTCCTCATGGCTACGCTGGTACATTTAGATGAAGACCATTTCATATTTCTCAAATAGAGATTTGCTTCTCAGATGCAATGGCAACAGATACTAATATCAGAAACATCACTGCTGAGGGTCCCCTTTCCCCAACTACACTTCTGAATATTTGCCTGATTCCAAAATCAGCTTACACAACTTGGCAAACACATGAAAAAGGCAGGTGGCATCTTTGAGCAGGGTAGTCACCTCAACAAAACAACAAGGCTGCCAAAAATGAAAAAAGAATGAAAATTAAAAAGAAAAAGAGGGGTGCCTGAGTGGCTCAGTTGGTTGAACATCCGACTCGTGGTTTCAGCTCAGGTCATGATCCCAGGGTTATGGGATCGAGCCCTGCATCAGGCACTGGCATTGGGCATGGAGACTGCTTAAGATTCTTTCTCTCTGCCCCTCTCCCCAGCTTGAGCTCTCTCTTGAAAGAAAGAAAGAAAGAAAGAAAGAAAGAAAGAAAGAAAGAAAGAAAGAAAGAAAGAAAGAAAAGACAAGAAGAAAAGAAAAAAAGAACACCACAGACCACAGCTTCAGAAGGGAACTATAGTGTCACAAAGCATGTACTAGTAAAAAGAATACTACAGAGTCAGAAAACCTGAGTTCTAATATCCATTCTGATATTGGCCAGGAAACTTTCTGAGTTTATTTCCTCATTTGCCAAATAAAGACATGACACCAGTTGGATTGTAAAGTTCACTTTCTGGCATTAAAATACCATAATTCAGGGGCTAAAAATACTGCCTCTTGTTCCCTATTTATTCTACAAGACCCAACCTACAGGAATCCCTGGCTTGTGTTTAAAATGACCTTGCAGGAGCCCCTGGGTGGCTCAGTTGGTTAAGCGTCCGACTTTGGCTCAGGTCATTATCTCTCGGTCCTTGAGTTTGAGCCCAGCGTCGGGCTCTGTGCTGGCCGCTCAGAGCCTGGAGCCTGTTTCGGATTCTGTGTCTCCCTCTCTCTCTGACCCTCCCCCATTCAAGCTCTGTCTCTGTCTCAAAAATAAATAAACGTTAATAAAAATAAAAATAAAATGACCTTGCATAGCTTTGTGTTTCTTGAAACACTTTACTAACTCAACTTCAAATGTGCTTATAAAATCGTTAAACTGGTTCATGGAAGAAATCTTCCTTATTTTTCATTTTATTTTCTTTCCTCACTTCAACTGGATTCTTTCCCTTTTTTTATAAACTATAAAACTGGTTTGTTCTTGCTTTGTTCTTCGGGTTGTTTGGGTTCAAAAATTTCTAAACATTCCAACAGGGCTCTGGAAGACACCTACAAAGTGTTTGAGTTGGGGTTTTTTTTTGTTGTTTTTTTCCTAAAGCAAATCAATATTGCAACACTTGTGACCTTCAGCACAAATGTACCCTTCAGTTGCTACTGAAACTTAAGAGGACAGAGGAAACAAAATTCTCTAGCATCTCTAGTTCTATTACTAACCTCAGAGCATAAATAAGTTGTGACCACGCTAAAAAAAAAAAGTTTGCTAGGTGGAACTGTTGTGGCTGCTGTTTTACTAGTGAAAGTGGAAATGGGTTTAAAAATGTGGCCTGAGTAGATTTGGAGGATTTAGAGGGATTTCTGCACTAAACACCATAGTCTGTAACCCCTCTAATATAGGAGATAAATTAGTTTAGATCTCAGACTCTCAGATTCTTAATAACAGATTGATCACATGACTAGGATAAATGAAGACCATTTGAGCAACAGAAAACTACACTTGATGGTTTTTTAAGGCCCTGTGTAGGAAAAAAGAACTCCCAGTTCTGTGAGCAAAGGGTTACTAAATATTGGTAACGTGGATTAAAGATCCTGATTCTTTAGACACTTCTCCTAAGACTCTCCTCCTACTAAGACAGCAGACCTACCTGAGGCTAGGATTTTTCAGAAACTCAGAGGAGCAGGACCCCAGGTGAGAATGACATGGCTATAATTAATCCCTTTTTCTCTTCTGCTTACAATACATTCAACTGTCCTTTAAATTATACACAAGAATCTCCAGAAAACTTTCCCAAATAAACCCAACTTTTTCCTACTTGCCAAAGTTATCTAGCCAGATGTTTGTCCTACCAGATGTGGTCTGGTTAAGGAAGTGTAGCTATTAAGTGCATACTCATCCTCCCACACTTTTGGAATGTAATCTTCTCAAGAAATGAATTAAGTCTTGTCCAATACTCAGTACAAGCCGAATTAGGAGGGAAGTGTAAGAAAGGAAGAATAAAACTATCGCTGAGTGTGTATTACATCCCGGGTACCTTATATAAATTGTTTCAATAATTCTGCACAGTGAGCCCAGATTATCCTGTACTTCATCATTTCCAGGATGCACATTTTTTCACTTTTCAAGATGTCTTAAATCTGGATGCATCTGACAACTCATTATGGCATGGCACAATTTTAATTGGCAATCATTTTCTACTGTTAGTAGTAGACAAAATAATGGTGCCCCATACAAGTGATGATGTCTCACATTCATTAAAATATTATTTTCATGGGATTGGAAACAGAAATTGAGAAGCGGATTCAGAAAAGTGCCTAGGGTTACTACACAGACTGTAAGGGACTAACCAGACTTCAAATGTGATATGGTTAATTTCAAAGTCTCTTCCTATACAGTCAACCTAACACAGAGACTTTGAACACAGCAAGAATTTTCAATAGTCAGCATTACTCAAAGACTAGCAACCTTGGTTATTAAATGTTCAGGAACCGAGGAGTCCACACCGCCTGGTGGAGACACTGCAAATAGTTGGTTAAGGTTCCAGCCAAACCTAAACTTCTAGGAGTCTTCTGGGCTATGCTGACTCTGGGGTGCAGAACCCAGCTTTCTGCTAAGTCTACAATCTACAGGGAAAAAACAAAAACAAAACCAAAAACAAGCGGCAGCCTTACTCCCTCTCCCCAGTTTGCTACTGAGACATTCTTCCCCCATCTCTCCATCTAGACGCTCAACTCTCCCAGCTGAGTTCATCCTGGACCACCTCACCTCTCACTCCCAAATAGGGGCAGTCTAGATGCCGCCCCCATCCGGCCATTCATCATCGCGGGCGCTAGAGCATGCCCCCAGGTCTGCAGGGCTCCCAGACCCGAATCCGGGTTCGGCCACCCTACTTAGGCCAGCAGCCAAAGTCACGCCCCCCACCCCACAAAGCTCCAGCAAAGCTCCTTCCGCCCCAGGAGGTCCCCGACGTGGGGCCGCACTCTCGCGGCTCCCAGGCCCCCGCTGAGGTCCGGCCCCGGAGGGCCCAGCCACGGCCTGGGCCGGGACGTTGGGCCCGGCGAGGCCAGGAACTCTCGGAGACCTGGAGGAGAGAGTCTCGGCTGGACTCACGGAGGAAGGAGCGCGACAGGAGGCGGGCGGCTGCCAGGCAGCTGCTGCCAGAGGCCATGGTCGCAGTGACAGCGGCAGCGGCAAGAGCTGCGGTCATCCACCAATGACACTCCCAGGCCCCCGGGGACCTGGTAAGGGCCGAGGCTCGAAGAGGAAATGGGTGGCCATGGCAGTCGCCTAAATGAATATTCCGCCGCAGAGACTTCGCCAAACATTGGACACAGTAGGTAGAGGGGAAAAGAGGTCTCTTAACGGAGAAGAGGACATTAACTCGGCTGCTCCCCGGAAATGTGGGGAATGTAATTCAACATTAATTACAACGGCAGCTTAGGAAAAACCTCACGCGAGGCGGGTCGGCGCATAGCATTGTGGGAAATGTAGTTTGGTGGCCTCGACTTTGTGGTTTAGGTGGAGGCTTGCGGGAGGGGAAGCGAGCGGGAAAGGGGATACTCAGACTCAGGAGATGGGGTGGCAAGAGGAAAGAAGTGCGAAGAGCAGTGCAGAACTTTCCGTATCCTTAAACCAATCTGGACCTTCATTTATCTCGGTTGGCATACGGAGAGGCCAATATTATTCCTCACCACATACCCTTGTGAACACCTGGAAGAATTACCGATGGTAACAATGTGAGTTCATGCTATTGTCCAGTGAAGGTAAGGAAATGACGAGAAAGACCAAAAACTACCTTACTGACACTTAATTTCTTGGAATATGGATCTTTTGGTCAAACAAGCTACCATACAGCCTTTGACTAGCACTAAGTGAATCCCCTTCCCTGGGGATCCTGGAACATTGAAGTTATAGATCAAATGTGACTGCTTCTTTTTAAACAAACCGGTCATTCCTGTAAGTGGTTTAGAAGGAAACTCAGAGTCCAGGAGTCAAAGAGTAAACAGATAAAGTAATCTCTCTCCCTGCTTCCAAACATGATCTGAGGTTCCTTGTCATTCTCATCAATAGAATTATGATAATTTACTGACGTAGTAATTACAATTTACACTGAGCTATGTGATGTATGAGTAGGATTACCCAACAGAGATTTCCCAATATTTCTTCTATGATCCATATATTGTCAGTCCTGGGTTGGACTTGTCTACTCACAAATCCCTCCCTTATCTAATGTATTATGTTCTTGCGATCATGTATTTAAATAGTATCAGTGGTGGGGTGCCTGGGTGGCTCACCCCACCCAGATTGAGCCAAGGACTCTTGATTTTGACTTAGGTCATGATCCCAGGGTCATGAGTTCAAGTCCCACTCTGGCTCCGCACTGAGCGTGGAGTCTGCTTAAGATTCTCTCTCTCCCTCTATCCCTATCCACCTGCCCATCAAATGAAATAAAATAAACAGTGGTTTCCAAATAGGTCCAGTATGAAGACTCATTTTCAAAAGCAAAGTTCTTCCTAAACATTTACATGATGATAGTTATGTTTTTAGTTTTATTTAATTGGTAAAATGCATGATGACAAGAAATAGAATTCTGGTATGATTGTAATGAATTTTTATTCCCACAAGACACGGATTTTAGCTTGTTTTGTACACTGATGTATCCTCAGCATCTAGAACAATGGCTGGCACAAAAAGAGAACTCATTACTTGTTGAGCATTATTTCTTGAATTGACAGATAAGAAATAGCATATACATTTATTTATTGAATCCACACACAAAGTTTGATGGTGTTTCAATCATTCAGAATAACTACACCTCTGCCCTAATTCTATAGCTCATTGATAGGAGACAGTTGCAGTAGGCACTAACTATACTACCTATTTTTATATGCAGATTGGTTTTGGAGTCAGACAGATCTGGATTCAAATTCCCATACTGTTGTGGGCTGTGTGACCTCTGGTTTTTCTCACTGAGATGGGTATGAAAATCCCTGTCTCATAATAGTGTTGTGAGCAGTTAATGCTCTTTGTACCTTATAAACATTCAGTAAATGGTAGTTATTATCATTAAAGATAAGAACTTTCATCTTCACGTGGCAGGATGATGTTTTGAAGTTCCACCAGATGTGGAATAGGACATTTCCATGTGTGTCCAAACTTTGGCTAAAGCCCCAAAGATGAGGGCAAAAGGCCATAAGTAACTCCACATTCTAAGGAGGGAAGCCTAGGAGATACGTCCCTCAAGATTGTAATAAGAGTAGGACAGAATTGTTTTTGGATTCTCCCACTCACACCCTAGCAACTCAAATAAGCAAAAGACTGGAATTCATTGAATGAGGGAATTCTGAGTCATGAGTTGTCCCCTGAGGTTCCCCTTTCCTCTCACCCCACCAGACAAGTTCGTGGCAAAGGGCTCCTTACTAAAAGGACTGGCATTAAATCAAGGCTAAATCCTTGCATAACTGCAGAAGTTCATGAACCTACCCCAGTGTCCTAAAGTAGATCTAGTCAAAGAACATTCAGGAAAACTTGAGTTTGGATGTCAGACCTAAACATAAAGCCTAATATCTGCTTCCTGTCTGGAGAACTCCAGGCAGGAGGCTGTCTAGAACAACCCTCACTTGGAGGCAGGGCATTGTTTGGTATGGCAAGATGTGTAATAATCCCATGGGTGAAATTGATGCCAGGAAAGAAAGCTGAGCTTCCCCCTAAGGATCTCCTGCTGGGACAAGGAACCATAGCATAAAAAACCATGGAAGATTCCCCCCCTCCCCAGGGGCAGGAGGGGGACAGTGTAGGGGAGAGGTTTACAGGAGGTCAGCCAAAGAGCATATAACTCATCAGGATACTGTGCGGATGGGGTTCCCTAGGCAGGGTGGGAGGAGAGGAGCTACGGAGAAACCCACAGCATTCCAGAGCATAAAGACCAGAGAGAACCTCAGATCACCCCATTTAAGAGATTTTATCCAAACCTCACCCCACCCCTGCAGGAGCCAAAAGCAAGGAAAGAGGAGAAGGAGTAAAAGAAGGAGGAGTAAACAGACCTTGACTCCTTCCCAGCTGCAGGTTGTGGAGCCATAGATCGCACCAGACATTGGAGGGAGTAAGGAGCTTTGAATTAGGTATAAGATTTACATTTTTGAATTGGATTTAATGGGACTTAGAATTATTAATTTTTTTTAATTAAGGCAATTTTCCCCACGAATAAAAATCCAAAAGTTACAAAAAAATTATATAGTGAGAAATCTTTCTTCTGTTTCCCCACTACCCAGTTCTCCCAGGTTAAATCAATATTATCCAATTTCTTGTGTAGACTTCCAGATCTACTTTGCACATATACAAGCATACATATGTATCCATTCTCGTACCCCCCACATCACCCTTCTGTGTTGCCACTAATGTGGGAAGAAAAAGGGCCAAAACAGGACTGGTGGGGGAGTCAGGAGACCAGCAGTCAAGGTGACTACTATCCATGCTGGCAGTCCCATGGCCATGTCTTATTCTGCTTAATTTATTCTGAAGAACCAAGAATCTTGCAACCAAGAACTTGACAGGTCTGAGCTAAGTAATGAGGTTCAAACTATTGGAACAAAGTCTCTCATTTGCATTATTTTTAAGGAAATAAATCAGCTGTTGTCACTGATCTGTATACCCCAATCAGACCAGAAAAGAGAATCTGACCAAGACTCTGGTGGATTCTCTAACTGATAAAGGAAATACGGGTTTGTTTGTTTTTCTTTAATATATAGAAGAGGAGTTCTAGTTCTGTATTTTACCTTGATTTTAATATGAGCCCCCATTCTTCCAGGATTTCAAATCCATCTTCTTTCACCAGAGTTTTGTCTAAATTTCTGGTGGAATGTTGGGGCGAGTTGGATGAGGCAGAAGAAGCATTTGGTCCTTTGTCCGTACAGGCAGCCCCTCATGTGCATCCTTCCATCTCATTCTCAGCTAGTGCTGTATCATCCCTTCCTCCTACTTGCAATGCTCCTCTTGGTCTGGCTCTACCAGCTATTTCTGGGCTCTTCTTAGGTGCGTGAGAACCACTCAACCCCTCTGGTGCTGTGCTGGACCATAGCTAACATCCCTGCTTGCCTAGATGCACCGTTTAGCAGAATCTTGTAACCATTCTGCTTGCTTTCTCTCTCATCTGTCTCTGTCTCTCTCTGTTTCTCTGTCTTTCTTTTTTTTTTTTTAATTTTTTTTTTAACGTTTATTTATTTTTGAGACGGAGAGAGACAGAGCATGAACGGGGGAGGGTCAGAGAGAGAGGGAGACACAGAATCCGAAACAGGCTCCAGGCTCTGAGCTGTCAGCACAGAGCCCGACGCGGGCCTCGAACCCATGGACCATGAGATCATGACCTGAGCCGAAGTCGGACGCTTAACCGACCGAGCCACCCAGGCGCACCTCTCTGTCTCTTTGGCTAGGGGCCAAATTGTCTCCCCACCCTCCAAATTCATATGTTGAAGTCCTAGCCCCCCTGATGGCTATATTTAGAGTAAAGAAGTAATTAGGGTTAAATTAGGTAAATTAGGGTTAAACACCAATATTATTAGCGTTCTTATAAAAAAAAAAATACAAGAAGGGTGCCTGGGTGGCTCAGTCAATTGAGCGTCCAGCTTTGGCTCAGGTTATGATCTCACAGTTCATGGGTTCGAGTCTCACATCAGGCTCTGTGCTGACAGCTCAGAGCCTGGAGCCTGCTTCGGTGTTTCCCTTTCTCTGCTCCTGTCCCACTAATGCTCTATCTCTCTCTCAAAAATAAATAAACATTTTTTAAAAAATCATTAAAAAAAAAAAAAGAAATACAAGAGAGCTCTCTCTTTCCACCATGTGAGGACACAGCCAGAAGGCAGCCATCGGCAAAGTAGCAAGAGAAATTTCACCAGGAGCCAAATTGGCCAACACCTTGATTTTGGACTTTCAGTCCCCAGAACTGTGAGAAATTTCTGTTGTTTAAGCCACCCAGTCTGTAGTATTTCTTTATGGCAACCTGAACACACAAATACACCCTGCTTCGTGTATCCCTTAACTCATTTTGGTGATTCTTTTGACTACTCGCCTCCCTCCACCTTCAGGCAGGGGGACTTGGGGGGGGGGGGCGGCGGGGATCAATGCCTATGCTCTCCTGGCTCCCTGCTCGTTTCCTAGCCTGGGATCCTTTTCTGGTCTTGGAAACATTAACTCACATTTTTGGTCCAAACCTAAGTTGTTTCTGCCATTCTCAGGGACTTTGAGATACACATTCCTTTCCTGGGGGCAATTGAGAGTGCCAGAAATAAATTGGTAAGGGGAAGGAGTAGAAATATTTAGGAGAAGAGGGCCAAAGAAGGAGCTACTGGAAGGAAAAGCATCAGTTAATGTTACAGATTACCTCCCTGCTGCAATCTGGGTGCCCCAAAGCTTTGTGTGTATTCACCTAAGCAGTCTGACTGCCATGTGGAAATGGAACAAAAAGAACCTTGTCTAGTGCCTTAGCTCAAGGTGCTGTAACAAAGTACCACAGACAGGGTAGCTTATAAACAACAGAAATTTATTTCTCGCAGCTCTGGAGGCTGGACATCCAAGATCAGGGTGCCAGCATGGTCAGGTTCTGGTGAGGGTCCTCTTCTGGGCTGGCCCTTCTATAGCCTCACATGGCAGAAAGAGGACAAGACAGTGCTCTGAGTTCCCTTTTATAAGCACACTGATCCCATTCATGGAGTTCCACCCTCATGACCTGATCATCTCCCAAAGGCCCCACCCTCTCATACCATCACATTGGGAAGTAGCTCTCAACATAGAAAGGGGGGTTGGGGGGGGAGCACAAATATTCAGTCCATTGCATCTTGGACTAGTTCTGCCAACTTCTTTATGGGCAGAAAACAAAACAAAACAAAACTGCCAGCCTTCCAAATGGAGAAAATCTTCTTCATCTTCACTGGCACAAGCACACTCGAAGAGAAACATATTGGAGCTGAGAAAGGCTGGGGCCTCTGGGGCTGATGAGCCAGCCTAATCCCTCAGGCTCCACTATAGGTGTGACTAATTCCTTCATAAAACAAGTGTAGAGTATAGGAGCTTGCATCCTTCGCCCTACTTTATGGAAGATGGCACAACACAAATCAGAAACACTTGACCTCAGACACAGCTCCAGCTTTTGGAAAACTACAAGACATGAGTCACAAAGACTGGGGATTATTTTCATCTCAAGTGCAGCTTCAAAGAGAGGCAGAATCACACAGCACAATTCTAAGAGCCAACTAACACCACTGGCCGATTTGAGCGGAGGCAGACTCTTTCCCTCTCCCCTTATAGGGGAGAGCCAGCTTAGCTGTCTTGAGGACAAAGAACTTTCTGAAATGCACTTGTAGGGTCCTCCTGAAAGCTTATTACAGTTCTTTGAATGATCTATCGACTCAGCACCTGCAAAGGGGAGGTCTCATCTGTGTTAGATCCTCACAAGAATGTCAAGAGCTTCAATCTCTCCTTTAGAGGAAGTGGTTTCCAAACCTAATTTCTTTTCCCCATACTTGATCCCTGTTGCAGATTTGGTGCCCTGAAAACCCTGTGCAAGAGTGTGCTGGGGACCACCTCCTACAGAAGGGAAGGGAAGAGAGCAAAGTTGAAAGGAAGGAGAGGTCCAGCTGTGGTGCGGGTCCAATAACAGAGTCTTGGCCAATGCCCTTCAGAATCGCCCTGAATCGGGCAAGATGGTCAGGCTTCTATAACCCCACATGGATTGTCACCAAGGTGTGAGTAGGATCGTGGCTGAGGCAGCTGTTTGCATTCAGAAAATTCCTGAAAGGGTTGGGAGAGCTGAGAGACAGCTGAAGAAGACTCTCAACCAATAGCACTCCCAGGGAGGAGGGCGACATGTCCTTCATTGAAGGAGATACGTCCTGCATCTGGGTAGTGCATCACAATACCCACTGGATGCCCCTTTCTGGGAGAAAGTCTGATAAGAAAGCAAGAATCAGTCCTCAGCAAAACCATAAAGAAGACAGCTTGGTTTGAGTGTCCCTCTTAAGATTCCCCTTCTTGTGAAGACTGACTCCTTTCCTTTTCCCTAGAAAGCCAGTGCTTTCATGCTGCCCTGTGCTGGATCCCGCCATTTTCTCACCACCTCTAAGAACTTCTGCAGACATTGTCCTGTTTCTCAAGGATTAAATACACTAGGACTTTGCTTCTGTCTCTCAAATTACAGGTTTCTTGTGCATTTTAACAGAGATCACCTATATCTTCACACAAATTAGTGATTCATGTTGAGAATTTCTGGAATTATAGTCAGGAAAGCTGTTTTTCCACCCACCTCTGATCCTTCTGAGATAACTTTCCTTCTTCATCAAATACATCTTCTAGTTCTGTGTGTGTGTGTGTGTGTGTGTGTGTGCTTTTTAATTTTTTGTAGCAGATGAAAATCCAGGATACCAGGACAGAACCAGATTCCATGAGATTCTGGAATGTAGCTGAAAACATTGTGACATGGTTTCCCACCCTACGGTCTAGTAGAGGGGCAAAGAAGAGTCCCAGGAATTAGTACTAAAAAGAGAGAAAAGCCCTGGGGCCCCTGGAAAAGAAAGGAGAGGGATCTTAGGACGCTGGTTGTGGCCTGAAAAAGGACTCCAAGGTGGAAGAGAGGGACCCATGTTCCTAGAAGACAAAGCACTCCACAAAAAACAACTCCAACAGCTACCAAGTGATGGCATCTCTAACTCAGGCTCCCATCCCTCATCTGTGTTCAGCATTTTCATTGCCTGGGGCTATGAAAGCCCCTTTTTCATTGGGGTTTCATGTATTTGTGCAGTAAGTGGCTAGTGTTGGGCTTTGAAGTCCAATATGACCTGACAGAATTTGAAAAGATCTGCGTGGACTCAAAACGATGCACACCTTTCAATCCGTGGTCTAACATGCCTTCCAAACTGTTATTTCATTCTCTAGAAAGATGAACCTTTATTTAACTTTCTTTCACAGTTAATACAAAAATAGTATACTTATTTATTATAAATTTTGCAGATAATTTCTACTTTGTGATCGATTCTTTTTGATATCATCCAAGTTCTCCAAGGTTAACACATTATTTTTATAACCAGAAAAAGAAATAATTAGCACTTTTGGTTTTTTTTATGAATGAAATGATGTGATTAGGACCCAGACTCTTAACTTACAGACTTCTGTCTGGTAGAGATGTAAATAGTTTCTATTCAGCAGAAAACTCAACCCTAAACTGTATGGTATCATTGCCCCGTTGGATATTTCCCAGTTCTATATGTCTCTTGGAAATCTCTGTGCCTCACATTCCTCCCTTGTAGGTAGGGATAATAGTACTTATCTCATAGGTTTGTTGTGTGCATTAAATGAGACACTCCATATAAAACACTTGGAGAAGAGTCTATAATAGTAAACAATAAGTGCTGTCTGTTATTATTACAAACTCATTTAACTGAAAAATCTAGGGTATATCCTTCAGGTATGGCTCAAGTAAGTCACGAGATCTTGCATCCTCACAACTCCACCCAAATCCACTAAGAGAATGCTTCTGTCTTGGCTCCTCTACCAAGAACATTGGGACTGACTATTTGGAAAGACTCGTGTGCACTTGTCAATGCAGGTGCCAGTGGGGCGGGCAGCAGCAGGCAGCAGGTGCTCCAGGCAGAGGCAAAGACACAAGAGACTCCATTCCCTGGAATCTGGGTCCTGCTATCATGGATTAAGACCCTAAAGTCCTACACAGCCCCAGTAGCCCTGCTTATTTCTACTTCATCATTTTTTTTAACATTTGTTTATTTTTGAGAAAGAAAGAGAGTGCGAGCAGGGGAGGGGCAGAGAGAGAGGGAGACACAGAATCCAAAGCAGGGTCTAGGCTCTGAGCTGTCAGCACAGAGCCTGATGTAGGGCTCAAACTCACAGACCGTGAGATCAGGACCTGAGCCAAAGTTGGACGCCCAACAGACTGAGCCACCCAGGCGCCCCTCTACTTCATGATTTTAGGCTGACTTTCACATGCTTAATAGCAGTTAACATGGTATCTTTCCTTAAAAATGATTCTCTATGCATTAATTTTTTTTTTTTAAAGGGGGACATCTGGGTGGCTCCGTTGGTTGAGCAACCAACTTCAGCTCAGGTCGTGATCTCGCAGTTTGTGAGTTCAAGTCCTGAGTCAGGCTCTCTGCTGACAGCTCGGAGCCTGGAGCCTGCTTCGGATTCTGTGTCTCCGCCTCTCTCTGCCCCTCCTCTGCTCATGCTCTGTCTCTGTCTCTCTCTCTCTCTGTCTCTGTCTCTCTCAATAATAAATAAACATTAAAAAAAAAAAAAAAGATTCTCTATGAACTTAGTCCAAAGACAGGCAAGATGAAATTGTAAATAGGAAGGAAACAAGATTTAAAATGAAAACAAGTGAAAATACCCTCTACATGTTCACCCAATTCTGGTGAAGGGGACCCAGCTCACAAACATATAGAACGCAATATACATGGGCTTCACCATCAGACAGTCCAGAGCCCAAATCTCTGCCCTGGCACTCACAGCAGTGTCACCTTGGAAAAATCACCTAATCTTTCTGAATCTCAGATTCCTCATTTATATGTCATGAAGCTCAAGGAGCAACTCATATGCTCTGCTTTGTTCCCCATATGCAGGAAACAGCAAGATCAGACATCCAGGTCTACCTCCCATTCTGTTCCTCTGAATGTTTTTTTTTTTTTTAATGTTTATTTTTTAAGAGATGGAGAGACAAAGTGTGAGTGGGGAAGGGGTAGAGAGAGAGAGGGAGACACAGAATCTGAAGCAGGCTCCAGGCTCTGAGCTGTCAGCACAGAGCCTGATGCAGGGCTCGAACCCACAAACTGTGAGATCATGACCCCAGCTGAAGTCAGACAGTTAGCTGACTGAGTTACCCAGGCACCCCTCCTCTGAATGTTTATGACAGTCTTAAGGGAGCACAGAATGATCCAGATGGCTCTGTTACTCTGACAGAAATAGGTGACAGCAGTCCAGGCTGTGGAAGTCCATGTTCTCAGGCAGCACTGATTGCTAAGCCCCCCTCTCCTACTGAGCAGTGCCACAGTGACCCTGGAGTACTGGTTCAGTACTAGTCCATGTATCAACCACCTTGCAGATCCATCATCCTCTGTTTCTGGTGACCCACACTTCCCAAACAATTGTCCCTCCTTGTAAACCTGCCTGTAAAAGTGGTCACATCCTGTGATCCCAGGTTGGTCCACCCTACCCATCTAAGGTAAGCTGTTTTCAAAGGTTCCCAGGTGATTTCCTGCCTCTGTCGTGACACAGATGGCAATTTGTCTTGCTAAAGAAGAGGAGAACCACCCCCCCACAACGTACACCCACATATACATTCACAAATTTAATTTCTGGAGAGTATCCCTCTTGTATGGCTTCCACAAACCATACATTTTTTTATATTTATATATAAAATACGGATCAGAACACCTACTTCCCAGGGTTATTATAAAGAATAGAAGAAACAATACATACCAAAAGTGCATTGCACACTTCCTGACACATAAAAGCTCCTTGGTGAGTGTTAGTTCACCTTCCCTCTGATCCAATTAGTTACCTTTATGGTGTATTGACAGCCAAAACAAACAAACAAACAAACAAACAAACAAAAACAGAAAAAGCTGACATTTAAGTAATACCTCTGAGGGAAATAGATGACCAAAGTTTTGGATCTTCCTGAAAGTGAAATGAAACCAGATAGGCAGGCACTTAATGTATCAAGCTATTGAATACAATGAACTCATTTTTTAAAAAAGACAAAGAGGGGTGCCTGGCCGGCTCAGTCGATGGAGCATGTGACTCTTGATTTCAGGGTTGTGAGTTCAAGCCCCATGTTGGGTGTAGAGATTACTTAAAAATAAAATCTTTAAAAAATAATAAAAAGAGAGAGTACAATCTGTTGCCCCCGAGGAAGCTGAAAACAGGTTGTCTTCCTAAAGCCTTAAATCCACCTGGGGGATTTGCCCAGCTCAGTTGTCCTCAGTCATGATGGGCAGCAACCCCAGATTCACAACTCTGTTTTTTCCAACAACTACTGTCTTGAGGCAGCTCCTTGGGGCAGACTTGAATGTCTCTCATCAGGGTCTAGCAGATGTGGCTCTGGATGGTACTCTAAGCTCTGCAGTCAGTTTGTTCTCATTGTCGGAGGGGATCCCAGTGTTCCAAGAGTGTGGCTTCGGTGTAGGGCTTGGGAGACCTTCCATGCCTCCCTTTCTAACTATCCCTGCAAACGGGACTCAGGTCCCCAGGAGGAAGCAGTTAAAAACGCGGGTGTCAGACAAGGGGGAGGTGGCGAACAAAGCAGTGAGGTCAACAGGTTTTATTTAACTCCATTTTATTCTGAAAGTTAGACCTGGGGAAACAAAACCTCTCTGTCACAAAAGCAATATAGGAACAAGAGTAAAGAGAAAGGACGTGCCCTGCGTCATATATTTAGTGATCAAGGATCAGCACACGCATCTCTTAACCTTGACTCCACCCCCGCCGAGTCAAAGCAACAGCTGGAGCCAATAGCTCCAGTAACAGCTGGAGCCCTGGGGCATTCGCTCAGGGATGCTTCTTCAGGATCTAAGCTCTCAGAATCTCCTAAATGAGGCATCTCAGGAATTTGTATTTTTAAAGAGCTCCCCCGATGATCCTCATGTAGCCCCGGGCATTTGGCAACTCTCTGCTTTCTACCAGTAGTGCTTAGGAGTCCGTACCTGAAGCCTTGATTACACTCCTATGCCTGTTGCATACTACAAGTCAGCAGTGCCAGCAGGTGCTGAGGACAACAGAATGTTGCAAAGAGAGACTGTGTTTCAAAGTATTTACCAATTGGGAAACAATTAGAAATTGGCTCAGTCATGTTGGGTTGGTCAATCTCTCTTTGCTGCCTATGCCCCTGCCCCCGCTGTCCCTTCCCCCAACCATATACAGTCATCTAGCATGATCACGAGAGAATGAGGAGGACAGCAAATTTTTTAGTCTTTTTTTTTAACTTTTATTTTGAAAGAATTATAGGTTTACAGGAAATGCAATGATAGTTCAGGAGGTGGAGGATACATTGCTACCACTGAATGGTGGTGAAAGTTCCGGCTTCCCACTTAGCCAATTCTGACCCCATCCAGGAAAAGAGGGGGAAGGGGTGCCTCATTACTGCTGGGTGGGGATGGAAGTCTAGCATCCCACATGGCTTTCACTGATACCCTTTTGGGGGAGGAGGAGCTTTATTATTACTGAGTCGGGATGAAAGTACCAGCCCTCCACCAGATCTTCTTGCAGGGGAAGGGGGGGGGGCACCTTGAGATAGTATGGAAGTTTAGGTCACCCACTTGGCCTTCGTTGACGGGTGGGGATGGGCCATCTTTTTTTCCATGGTGTTTGGCTAGGGTAGAGTGCTGTCTTCATCTGTTCAGAATACTATAGAAGTATACCATAGACTGGGTAGCTTATAAACAAGAGAAATTTATTTCTCACGGTTCTGGAGGCTGGGAAGTCCAAGATCAAGGGGCTGGCAGATTCACTGTCTGATGAGGGCTTACTTCCTGGTCATAGACAGATCTGTGTCTATGTTCAAAAATCTTCACTCACCATAGGATAAATGTTTGTGAGATACTATGTGCTAAAAAAAAAAAAAGAAGTGAAAACTGATTTTGCACAGTATCAACTTGGTGAGATAAAGTAGAAAATATTTTCTCTTAACTGCTAGCACTTATCCCTGAGGTCTCTGACTTCACCCCCAAACTCGCTTTTCTGCCTCATTTCCCATTACAGACATTAGCTTATCCTACACACATCTTTACACTACTGCACCTCTCAAACATATCCTAATATTTTCACAATTCTGTGAATTGTAGCCCAATGCCTTGAGAGGTCATCATTGGGAAATAAGCCTTAAATGGAACCAAGGTAAATTTGAAATTTAAGGAAAATGTAAGAAGTCATTGAAGTCTCCCCCCCCCCCCCCCCCCGCCCCAGGACCCCAGGAACTTCAATTCCTGAGGCTGCCCTTTTCCAGCTATACTTACCCCTCAGCCTGCAGACTGCCTGTCTGTTACTTACCACACCTCCAGCTTCCTGCTGTTTAATCTGCTGTCACCTAGGTGCAGTTGGGGGAGAGGAGGGAGGGGAAGTGCACACTGTGATTGCCCAAGGCCTTAATCTGCCTTACCACTCTGAGCTGGAAAAAGTATGGAAAGGGCTTCCAAAGGGAGGTACCTAGAGCTTGAAAAGTAGCTAAATTATCTTGTCTGCTGGTTAATAGCTAACTGGCTTGCCTCCTTTATTGCCCATGCAGACTTGGCTATCTTCCAGGTTTGCATGGCTGTTTGCCTTTCCCATGCAAGAAAGGAGTTTTCTTTCACGGCAAATGCAATATAAGAACAAAACATTGAGCAAAGAACAAAGATGCCAAAGGAAACCGGTTCTACAAAACTATCTGGACTCAGTGGTCGAGAAGGAATTTAATGATTAGAACCAATCGATCACTCATTCATTCAACAAATATTTGTTCAGGATCACCTATGTGTCTGGACCGATGCTCAGCAGTGAGTTCAATGGTGAGCAAGGAGGCTTTCTGAAACCCGGAAAGGTGTAGACTCCAGCTGGAGGTGCCAAAGGAGCCAATAACAGCCAGGCCTCAGGTTGAACATTTTTCTTAGCTTCAGACAGGTATTTATTTCTCTTTATTTGCCATGGACAGAAGTGGCAGATAGGGTCTGGGGCTCAGGAGACCTGAGATTTTGGTCCTGGTACTGATTAAGACTCTTAACGGTACAATTTTCTTTAAAAAATTTTTTTAATGTTTATTTTTGAGAGAGAGACAGTGCAAGAGGGGAGGGGCAGAGAGAGAGACAGACACAGAATATGAAGCAGATTCCAGGCTCTCAGCTGTCAGCACAGAGCCGGACGCGGGGATTGAACTCACTAACCACGAGATCAGGACCTGAGCTGAAGTTGGATACTTAACTGACTGAGCCACGCAGGTGCCCCAGAATTTTCTTTATGCATTAAGTCTCACCATCTGGCAAATGGTAACATGCATTTCTGCCCCTCCTATACTGTTCAGCACTATTTTGAGGATCAAATGTGGACAATAGTAGAAGGTGTTGGGGTACCTGGGTGGTTCAGTCAGTTAAGCATCCAATTCTTGATTTCAGCTCAGGTCATGATCTCACAGTGGTAAGATAGAGCCCGCATGAGTCTCTGAGCTGGGTGTGGAGCTTGCTTAAGATTCTCTCTCTCTCTCTCTCTCTCTCTCTCTCTCTCTCTCTCTCTCCCTCTCTCCCTCTCCCCCTCTCCCCCTCCCCCACTTGCACACATGCACACACTCTCTCTCAAAAAATAAAAAATAATAAGTATATGTTTATTTTTTTAAAAAAGAAGATGCTGAATAAATGGATATTATCACACTATCTAAACACCTCAAATTCAGGCACACCAGTTATAAGTAGCACTGCCTCAGCTATATAATGAATGAATGACAAAACCCATCTTATCCCTGCCAGCTTGAGAAACTGCAGTGTTATTCATGCCTCACAGCCACATGGAGTCTGGTTTGTATTGTATCCCTGGATGACAAAAAGCAATTCTTGCAGAGTCAATGAGCCATTGCCTCTGATCCTTGGATGATGCAGACAGAACTCAAATTTATTTCCTGCATTAAAGCTATAGATAACACAGGAAAGATTTGTTGCTAAATCTCAGGCATTAGCAGACACTCAGCAAATGATGCTAATGACACTGCCTGTGAATTAGGGGCCTGAAGCCTGCCCTTGATGAAATCCTGCTAGACTTTCACAAATGCAATTTAGGTCCATTGAAAGAAGCAGCCAGGGAGCAAGGACAGCCCCCTTTCCCAGGTCAGCAAGGAGAACTGAGGTCAGCCCTGACAGCCTGACACTGAGGTCTTTAGACCTGGTACCAAGTCCCTGTCTATGACGAAAACTAGAGGAAAACATCTCTGGGGGCAAACACCCTACTCTAGGACATCATGACCCTGTGTGATATGTATACGCGTCAAAGCTGTCTTTTTTAAAGCGGTCCTGTCTCTTGTCTTTGTTAACTGTTACACTCTAAAGACTCCAGCCCACTTTTATACTCAGTTGGGGAATATAAATTGGGTATTTTGTTCTTAGACATGAAAAGAAAATTATCCCAAGAAAATAATTCACATGATTATCATTCGTTATTTAAATATTTCTTGAAACCCTGTCTGCCTTCCCCAACTAGTCAGAGGACAGGAGCTACATTTTATAGTTCTTTTGGGTATCTGCCCTCCTACATCCCCCCGCCCAGAACCCCCACTCCTACCCCTGTGTTGTGTACATAATAGGCAGTTAATAAATGCTTGTTAATAACTAACTGAATGTGCTATTCTTCCAGACAAAAACTTGAATGTTTATAAGCAACTTTATAATCGCCAAGAAGTGGAGACAACTCAAATGCCCATCAACTGATGAATAGATAAATAAAATGTGGCATAAATCTATACAGTGGAATATTATTCAGCAATAAAAACAAATGAAGTACTGATACGTGCTACATCATGAATGAGTCTTGAAAACATTGTGTAAAGGGAAATAAACCAGTCACTAAAGACCCTATGTTGTATGATCCCTTTTATATGAGATGTCCAGAATATGCCTATCTACAGAGATGGAACTAGATTGGTAGTTACCTAGGGCTGGAGGGAATGGGAAGAATAGAAGATGACAGCTAAAGGGCATAGGGTTTCTTTTTTGAGGTGTTTGAAAATGTTCTAGAATTGGGGTTCAATCAGTTAAGCATCTGATTCTTGATTGCGGCTCAGGTCATGAGCTCGAGGTTTGTGAGTTCGAGCCCCATGTCAGGCTCTGTGCTTACAGCACGGAACCTTCTTGGGATTCTCTGTCTCCCTCTCTCTCTGCCCTCTCCTGACCATGCTCTTCCTTTCTCTCTCTCTCTCTCTGTCTCTCTCTCTCAAAAATAAGTAAATAAACATTTAGAAAAAGAAAGTATTCTAGAATTCACCAGTGATTGTTACACAATCCTGTAACTATACTAAAAACCACTGAATTGTACACTTTAAATTGATTGTATATGAATGATGGGTCAATAAAGATGTTACTTTATTTTTTTTTAATTTTTTTTTCAACGTTTATTTATTTTTGGGACAGAGAGAGACAGAGCATGAATGGGGGAGGGGCAGAGAGAGAGGGAGACACAGAATCGGAAACAGGCTCCAGGCTCTGAGCCATCAACCCAGAGCCTGATGCGGGGCTCGAACTCACGGACCGCGAGATCGTGACCTGGCTGAAGTCGGACGCTTAACCGACTGCGCCACCCAGGCGCCCCTAAAGATGTTACTTTAAAAGAAGACAGTGCAGACATACTTACAAAGATGTGCACAGAAAAATAAGAACTGGTCTGGATGCCCAAAGAGAGGAATACTAGCCAGTAACAAATGACCACAAACTTAGTGGCTTAAAAACAACCCAGATTTATTCTCTTACTGTTCTGGAAGTCAGCAGTCTGAAATCAAGGTGTTGGCAGTGCTGTGTCCCTCGTGGAGGCTGGGAAAGAGAACCCTTTAATTTTCTAGCATCCCCAGGCCACCCCCATTCCTTGGCTCATGACCCTTTCTCTCATCTTCAAAGTGTACCACACCCACCTCTGTTTCCTTACTTCCTTAGCACTTCTCTCTCTGACTCTGACTCTCCTGTCTCCCTCTTGTAAGGACCCCTGTGATTACATTGGGGGTGATCTAGGATACGTTCCCCCATCTCAAGATCCTTAATCACATCTGCAAAGCACATTTAGGCATGTCATGAACCACCAAACTGTTTTTCAAAGTGACTGTACCTTTTGGGTTTCCCACCAGCAAGGTGTGAGAGTTGTAGTTCCAGCCATGTTTTCAGCATCATACTCTGCTCCATTGCTTCCTGTGGTGAGCATACTTTCCCACATGGCATGGTTTGGCCTTTTCTTCCCTGACAGTAGAACTCTAATTTGGGGGGGGGGGGGAGGTGGACAATATGTCTAGCCTTAGGTAACGGATTATGATAGTTTCAAGCCATTTATGACAATCCTTTCCCTACCTTCTCAGCCTCTCTTTCAGCTATATGTAACCTCTGGACCCTGTTCTGGCCAATGAGACATAAAGATTTTATCTAATATAGAACCTTCTGGGAGAGCTTTTGCTTTTCTACTATAAGGATACATATCTGTCCCTTGACTCTTATTACTTCCTTATTTCTGTCTTGAATGCGAACATGATGGCTGGGACTGTAACTCTATTGCCGTCATAATGAAAAGGCCAAGAGAATCATAGAAACACACAATATCAGTGACCCCCAATGACCCTGTTTACTTAAGCAACTCTTGAGGTGGTGTTCTTTTACCTGCTATTAAACACAACCCTAACTGATACAGCCTCTTCTCACTAATGTGTGGAAGACAAATGCTGTTAGTTAATACACAGAATTTTCCTTTCTTTCCCTTCATCTTTGTTTTGTGGCCAAATATTTGTCTTTCAGATATATTCCTTTAGAATTTATTTTGGGGAGGACCAAATCTCCAATTTGGAAAGGGAGGACCCCATTGTGAGAGATAATGAAAAGTTAGTGTATTCTGGGTCTGCCAAAACCATCCCATGTTCAATGAAATTTCATGTATCTCTACCTTCATGAGTGTGCAATCCTTATTTTATTTTATTATTTTTTTAATGTTTACTTATTTTTGACAGAGACAGAGACAGAGCTCGAGAGGGGAAGGGCCAGAGAGAGAGGGAGGCATAGAATCCTAAGCAAGCTCCAGGCTGTCAGCAGAGAGCCCAATGCAGGGCTCGAACTCATGAACCACAAGATCTGACCTGAGCCAAAGTCGGACGCTTAACCAACTGAGCCACCCAGGTGCCCCTGTGATCCTTATTTTAAACAGGGAAACCAAGATGACTTGGAAACTTTCTGTATGTAGAGTATGGATTAAAAAAGCAGAGATGTGAAAAAAGGCAGTGCCATTCACGAGGCCCACCAGGACAAGTTGGTTGCAAGTGACAGAAAATCTCTTCAAACTTAGGCTTTTTAAAAGCGGTGTTGGACTTTTTATTGACTCATACAACCAAACTTTGGAAAAGCAAAAATAGCCTTAGAAATAATGGATCTTGGCATGAAAAGTCACTGGGTCTCTAGACTTGGAGTCTGTTTTCCATTTCTATGTGGCCAACTGTGGCCTTCCCTTTCCAGAGGGGAATATGGCCTCCAGGAACTCCAGGCTCATATTCTAATAGCACCATGGCTAGAGAAGAAGAGAAGATTCTCTCACTCAGGTCCACTCTTTGAAATCCAAGAGAAAGACTCTGATCATCTCAACTCATATGCTTACCTCTCAATTTGTTTTTCCTATTTGAATGTTTTGGTTTCTGTCTTTTGTGTGAGAGATCTTCCATGAATTGTCTAGCAATCCTGAGCCCTTATTTTTGAAAGGAAGGGTCTAAAAACATGATGGGAGGGGGGGCCTGGGTGGCTCAGTCAGTTAAGCATCTGACTTCTGATTTCAGCTCAGGTCATGATCTCATGGTTTGTGAGTTTGAGCCCTGCATTGGGCTCTGCACTGACAGTGTGAAGTCAGCTTGGGATTCTCTCTCCCTCTGTGTACCTCCCCTGCTTGCTCTCTTTCTCTCAAAATAAATAAACATTTTTTAAAAGTTTGAAATGTCACCTCATTAACCTAACAAAGGAAACCTTTATGGCCCTTATCACTTAGGAAGTTCTAAAGGTTTTAGGAGCTCTGTTCCAGAAACAGTGGATGAAGACCAACTATATTATTTCTGATTATAAATCATAATATCACAACTGTATAGAGACAATATATGTACACAGATTGAAACTATCCATATGGACTACACACCATATGTAATTTTTAGCAAAATTGGATAACACTGTGCATTATATTCTGAAACATTTTTACTTAAGTATTGAGTACATTTGCCCATGTCATGTCAATACATACAGCTCTCCTTTATTGCTTCAGTTGATTATACTGATTAAATGTATACTGTAGTTTGGATATTATATTTTATTTAAATGTAGCTTTTATAAAAATCTGTGTGCCCTTGATCAAATATTTTTTATAGTAGATTTCTAAAAGGGAAATTGTCCCCAAAGGGTATGTATGACTTTAAAAAGTCAACAACTTCTAGGAGCACCTGGGTGGCTCAGTCGGTTAAGCATCTGACTTCGGCTCAGGTCATGATCTTGTGGCCCATGAGTTCGAGCCCCATGTCAGGCTCTGTGCTGACAGCTCAGAGCGTGGAACCTGTTTCAGATTCTGTGTCTCCTTCTCTCTCTGACACTCCTCCATTCATGCTCTGTCTCTCTCTATCTCAAAAATAAATAAACGTTAAAAAAAATTTTTTTTTAAATCAACAACTTCTGTAAATTTTTCTCCAAAACGTTGTGCCAATTTGAACTCCTTGGTCAAGAATCTTGGCCAAGCCTGGGTAATTTAAATTCCTGGAGTTAAGAGTTATAGAGTTAAAGAGTGAGGCACCTGGCTGGCTCAGTTGGTGGAGAGTGGGACTCTTGATTTTTGGGTTGTGATTCAAGCCCCACGTTGGGTATAGAGTTTACTTAAAATCTTAAAAAAAAAAAAAAGGTTAAAGGGTTATCCTTATAGATGCCAGAATATCCAATGACTATGCAAGTGAGACAAGTGGCCTAAGAGGAAGCTGGGATGGATGGCTTTGGTAGACACAACGGCTTCAGGCCTGAAGATAGATAAAGGGGTAGCTTAGTCAGCTCAGGCTGCTGTAGCAAAATAACTTAGTCTTAAACAATAGACAGTTATTTTTCATAGTTCTGGGGGGCAGGAAATTCCAAGATCAAAGTCCTGGCCAATTGTGTTTCTAGTGAGAACTCACTTTCTGGCTTGCAGAGGTCAACATTCTGTCTTTATAGTGGGGTTTGGAGGGGGGGTGGGGGTGGGGCATGGGGGGAGATGGAGAGAGAGAGAGAGAGAAACCAAGCTCTCTGGTGATTCCTGAAACCCACACTTTTATGATCTCATCTTAACCACCTCCTGAAGGCCCCACTTCCAAATACCATCACGTTGGGGGTTAGAGCTTCAACATATGAATTTTATGGGGACACAAACATTCAGTCTATAACAGGGGTGAGGTGCCAAGATTAAATATTCAGAAATAAATAAATAGATAAGTAAATGAATAAATATTCAAAGGAGAACTGATTTGGGACTGAGCCAGGACTGCTGCTTATTCAGGTTTTTTGTTGTTGTTGTTGTTGTTTTTTAAGGACAATAGTCAAGCACTCCCTGCCAGGGCATATGGGCATCTGTCCTGAGGTTAGGCATGGGGAACTAAGGCCACACTGAAAAGGACAGGGAATGGGTGTCATTAAGCTGAGCTTGGAGACAAAGTCAGGAGGACAGTGAACAGGCTGAGATCAGAGGCAGCAGGAAAGGTTTGGTGGGTTCCCTGGTGTTGTGGGATTTTTTACCTTAATACCCAGAGCTTGTTGTCCCCCCGCTCTGAAGAATGAAGAGGTGGACACAAAATAAAATGAACAGCAGGCAACAGTTTTTCAGAGTATAAGATTAGAAAGTAAGAACAGTATGGAAGCTCTCTTTAGAGAGAGAGGGCATTTGGAAGTGAATGCCCGCAGACTGTAGGCAAGGGTCCTTGTTTTATAAGGTTCTGGTTGGCGCCCCCTTCTGTTCCCCCTTGTTCCTTCTCAGGTTCTGCCCTCATTGGCTGGACAACTCTAGGTGCTGGGTTGTCTGTTCCTGATTGGCTTGATAAATGATGTGGTCTCGGGGAAGGGGGTGAGAGGGGCAGGAATCTGACTCCAGTGAAAGCACAGGCCCCAACCCCCTCAGCCTAGGACTCCCATGGTGGTCTCTCTGAGCTCAGGACATCATCAGTGGTCACATGTGAATGACCTGAGGCCCTGGGACCATCAGCATTGATTTGTCTGCTGGATACAGAGTCTCTATTATTCACCATTTAACAAAGACCCTGATTAATAACCTGATTTTCAGGAAGAAAAGAGAGTCATGAATAGAATTTCTAGGTAAAGGAAGGTCATTTTCCTTCTATGTTCATTATGTGCTGCCACATCTAGGATCTCACCGACAGTTCTGAGAGCCATTTTTAGTGTAGAATTACTAGGAGTTCTGCAAAAATATCACATATAGATTAAGGGAACTAGAAGGTTGGGAGGGAGGGATTCAAAGAAGGAAGATTAAAGGGAGAACTTTTCTCAAACATTTTAAGAGATCAAATGTTTAAGAGATTATGGGGGCAGTTTGCAAAACCATCAAGAAAGTAGATTTTGTCATCTACTAAAAACGAATTTCCTGACAGTTAGAGCTTTCCAACCATGGCATAGAAGTCATACATTTCCCGTCCCTCGAACTTATGAAAAATGAGAAGCCTACTTTTTGGACACCATTCCTGCCTTGAGTATCCAGTGCATCTATTGGATACCCATTCTGTTCTCTATAATAGCACTGCTCAGGTTTAATATGCAATGAACCACCTGGGAATTATTAAAATGCAGACTGACTCAGGAGGTCTGGGGAAGGACCTGAGATTCTGCATATCTAACCAGCTCCAATGCAGCAATGCTGATGCTGCTGGTCTGTGGATCACACCTTGAATTGCAAGGCCTTGTTGGAGGCTCTCAGACTTAGCTGTACATTGGAATCACCTGGGGAAGGGGCACCTGGAAAAAGAGTAGTGATGCCGGAGTCTCTCGCTCAGAGAGTTTAGTTAGCATGGAATGTTGCCTGGACATCAGAATTTTTCAAAGCTCACCTAATGGTCTTGATACACAGCTAAGTTTAAGGACCACTGCTCTTGGCCTTTCAAAATCACTCAACACTGGCTCAGAGATTACTTCTGCAAAGATCTTTAATTGAAATTATCTGGGGTCACTCATGCGTAGTTAACCCAGGATCAACATTTGGGAGGAAAACTGTGTAATAATTATTAATTCCAATAACTTGTGGGACATTAGACCACAGAATGCCTCAAGTCCCTTCTGAATCTAAGGTAAGAAACTATTGCCCAGATTCAAACTCCGTGATTCAAAACCTCCTGTGGCAGTACATTCATTTGGCCACAAGGTGGTGATAAAGTAACAAAATATATCATAACCAACCTCTCAGAAAGCTGGGCTGACTGTGGCCTATGCTTGCCAGCATGTAGTTTCCAACTCTGAGGGGCCTTAGGTCACAGACTCCTTTGAGAATCGAACAGCTATCGACAAATGTTCACCCACAGACATGAATGAATACAGTTTTAAGCAGTTCACAGACCCTGAAATTAAACTTCAGCTGAGGTTAAAGATGAGTTACACCCCTTCCCTCCCCCCTGCTTCACTTCACCTCTCTGAATAAATTTACATGGAGTTTCTACCACTCCCACCTCCATCCATGTCAGCAACTGACTAACCTCCTGCTTCAGAGAGAAAACAGAAGAAATCAGACCCAAATCCATCAATTCACCGAACCCATTCCCACTTTCCTTCCGTCTGCTTGGAATGGGATGCCTTTTCTTTTTACCAAAGGCTAAATCCTCCACGAGGATTCCTCGCCCTGGCCTCTGCCATGTTCATGGATCCTTCACCCTCTGCTCATATTTTCTTGTGCTAATTAAAAAATAACTCCTTTTTCTCAATACAAAAGCAGTATGTAGTTTTTATTTTTAAATATACAGAAAAGCACAGGGCATAACAGAAAATACCCATAAATCTCATAAACCTGTATGTTTTTATTCCATATAGTTGCTGAGTTTTTATACATCCTGTGCTTATAAAAATGTGATCATGTTATACAAACTGTTTTATGAGCTGACGATTTAATGTAATTTAACATCTTTCCATCTTCATACATTTTCACTGGCAGATACAGTTCTTAACCAAACATGCTAATTTGATTCATCTGTAGGGATTTTTAAGCGTATGTTTGTGTGGGGTTTTTTTGATCACTTAACAAATGTCTCTTTATATTTTTATTATTTTTTTTAAATATAATTTATTGTCAAACTGGTTTTCATACAACACCCAATGCTGATCCCAACAAGTGCCCTCCTTAATGCCCATCACCCATTTCCCCCTCTCCCCCTGCCTCAGTTTATTCTCTGTATTTAAGAGTCCCTTGTGGTTTGCCTCCCTCCCTCTCTGTTTGTAACTATTTTTTTCCCCTTCCCTTTCCCTATGGTCTTCTGTTAAGTTTCTCAAGATCCACATATGAGTGAAAACACATATCTGTCCTTCTCTGTCTGACTTATTTCACTCAGCATAATACCTTCCAGTTCCATTCACGTTGCTGCAAATGGCATGATTTCATTCTTTCTCATTGCCAAGTAGTATTCCATTATATATATAAACCACATCTTCTTTATCCATTCATCCGTTGATGGGCATTTAGGTTCTTTCCATAATTTGACTATTGTTGAAAGTGCTTTAAGCATATATTTGGATGCCAATTACAAAGATTCTTATTTACCAAGCCTGGTGTGAAGCCTTTAAATCTGTATATTTAGAAAGCCTTGCTTGTGCTTTTGAAGTGTAACACTAGGAATATAATTTTTAATTCAATTTTATTGAGTTATAATTTACATACAATGCACACATTCTAAGATTTACAGTTCAGTGAGTTTTGACAAGCTTATACACCTCTGCAACCACCAAAATAACCAAGATATAAAACATTTCCATCACACCAAAAATTTTCCTTGTTCCCCTTACCAATCTTCCAGACCCCAGTCCTAGCTCCAAGCAACAATGGATCTACTTCCTGTCACTATAGATTAGATTTGTCTTTCCTAGAGATTTAATGTGATTATAATTAGACGATAGGTATTCTTTTGTGTCTGGCTTATTTTGCTCCATATGTTTTTCAGATTCAACCAGTGTTGCGTGCACCAACAGTTTGTTCCTTTCTATTGGTGGGTGGTATTTCAAAGTATGGATGTGCCAAAATTTGCCTACCTACTCAGCTGTTGGTGGACATTTGAGTTGTTTTTTCCAGGCTTTGGCTGTTATAAATAAAGCTACTAGGAACGCTCATGTATAAGCCTTTCATTTCTTTTGGTAAATATCTAGGAATTGAATGCCTGGGGCATGTGGTGACTGTATTCCCGGTTACTTGGCAATGTACTGGCTGTATGCCCTTGGAGAGCAACTTTATTTCTCTGAACCTTAGTTGTAAAATGGGATTATCAACCCGGAATTTTAAGCCCAGGATTCTCTATCACAGGCTATTAGGGAATATTTGGAACAATAAAAACAAGTTGGCAAGCTGGCTTTTTAAAAGCTCAGAAAATTAGGATGATAATCTGTTTTTATGAGTAGACATAACTGTAATTTAGCAGCAAAAGCATTACTGAATAGCTAGAGGTTTGATATTAGGATAAAACTAAGCAGGGAGGGACATGTTAAGGATGATAACATGAGCAAACTAGCTGAATGTGAAATTAGAATTGTGGCCACAGACCCAATGATGATCCTTGGAAAGACACATGGCCTCTGGCTCTCAAACTCTCCCCACCCCTTGTCATGCTGTCCACCTCCTTATAAGAAGGCCTGTCTCTTCCCACGCCAGCAGTTTCTCACTGTGAACTCAAGGCTGTGTTTGCTGTGTACAGCAATGTTCTTCCATACAGACATGTTTGTGTCTAAACTTGCACAGGACCACCAACCAGGTCTTCAAGTGAATAAAACAACTTATCCAGAACTTCTTTTTTTGTTTTAATTTTTTTAAATGTTTATTTATTTTTGAGAGAGAGACAGAGACAGAGACAGAGACAGAGCGCAAGCAGGGGAGGAGCAGAGAGAAGGAGACACAGAATCCAAAGCAGGCTCCAGGCTCCAAGCTGTCGGCACAGAGCCCAGTGTGGGCCTGAACTCAAGGACCACGAGATCACGACCTGAGCTGAAGTCGGATGCCCAACCTACTGAGCCACCCAGGCGCCCCTTTATCCAGAACTTCTATGCTGCGTTCCGCACTCCCCAAAGGTCTCTCAGAAACCAGATACTATATCTGTGATATATCCCTATCTCTCTTGAATCTCTAGGCTGACTTACCAACCAGTCTCATGCCCAGCTCACTAACAAGACTCTCCTTGCTTCTTTGGTACCATCACTTGTTGTCATCTGGTCTTTAGACTTTCAGCCTGGACCTTTCAGAGCTACCTGGCCCCTAACTTACTGCTTATTTGGAAAATCTTCAAAACAGACTTGTTACTGTGTATAAAGCACCACCATTTGTCTGAAATTTTTTACATGTGTTTGACCTAAAAATTCTAAATCTAAAAGATAGATTGTTTGGTTTATATAAGAAATCTGTCTCAAGTTCAAATCTATAGAGAAATTAGTTTTATACTGGGAGATTTTATGAGGTTGTGGAAAACATCCTGACTTTAAAGCCAAAGGCATGTTGCTCCTTGGTAGACTTGGTGAGCAGCGGTTCGAAAGCAAGGGAGATCAAGAGCACTCTGTCCAGATCCAGGGTCCCATCTCAGCACCTGCCTGCTACCCGTGTTCTACTTTTGTTTATTTAAATTACCACGGTCCTCAGTGATGCAGATTGCCTTCTACTTCTGGTTTCATCTCATTGTTGTTTCAACACTGGAGGGTTCCCTTATTTCTGTAATCTCAGCCATGCAGTTAAAATAATGTGCCTTGGAGTTTTATCCAAATACATAGGTGTTTCGGGAATTTTTCAGAATGTAGTCCTCCGTACACATCCAGCAGCAGAATTCCCTGATTCAGCATTCTTGCTCTAGAATCTTAAAGAAATTTAACTATTTAGGTTGATAGATCTGGATTTGTCTCTCAGCTCTGCCAATTATTACCTCTAGAGTGATTTGGGTAAAACATGTAATCTTTTTAAACCTCAATTTCCCTCTTGGTGGAGTAGGTACAATAATACCTTTAAAATAATATAAAGCTATTCCAATGATTAGTGTAATGGTGATAAGTACTTCACAAAGGGCCCAGCACATAAATCTTAACTGAATGTTCAATAAATTTTAAGCATTTTTATTTTTAGTGTTAAAGATGTGACTTTTTGTATCCTGGGTCGTAAACCTTTCATAGCCTAGTTCTTTAGCTATGAAATGAAAATTTCACGTTTGTTGGAATTATTTGAGAGAACAAATGCAAAGCACCCAATATAGTACCTGGCACATAGAGAGCACCCAATAAAGAGTAACAATTATTATTATTTATACTAACTATGAAAAAATCAACGGGATAAACATAACACTCTTGTCTGCACTACTTTAGTAAATATTTAGTTGATAATGAAGATGATATCTTACCACATTAAAAAATAAGCTTGGAGAGATTTGATAAGTAGCTTCTAATATAGCAATACCTTTATTAAACTCTGTCAATGCCTTCTACCCCTCACTCCCCTTGGCTCTTGGAATGCTCAGTTGCATAAGGCAACATTAGAATACAATCACCTTCATCTGCTTAAAACAACAACAACAACAAAAACCATTCTGGGACTGAAAGCAATGGCCTTTGTCCCCACTATGTAAATATTGAAGGGAACAGATTAAAATATTCACTGCACATCTGAAGTGAAATTTATTTTATAGATGTGTCTAACACTGGATATTATTCTAATTTTATGTTTCAATGTTTAGGGTTGGCTTTAAATTTCTTTTATTACTAATCTATATAAATTATTATATTTTATTGGCTCTGATTAGCTTTGTGTGTATCTTTTATCTCTGGGGAATTCATATTTATGTCCACATTTGAGGTTTTTTGAATTCTTTCTAAACTGAAGTTACTCCCTTGTTGTTTCCAGTACCTAATTAGGGATTAGGAGACCGGTATTCTAGTTTTGTCTCTGCCATGACTAGCTGCCTAACCTGGAGTAAATCACTTGCTCTCTCTCTGTGTCTCAGTTCTCTTTTTAATCAATGGGGGGAGCTGGATTAAGTGATCTGTAATCTCCATTCCAGCTCTATGGATATGTGATTCTCTGTCTTGTAGGTGATGTCCTACCTAGCACTTAAAATACCTACCTGAATATGTTAAGACTGAGAAAATGCAGGTCGCACGATATGTCAAGCACTTCATATATAGGCTTGGTATTCAAGGAAAGAAACAAATATCAAGGTAAGAAAGAGGGACCAAAAGGTACAAAAAAGACAACAGGTTCCAGCAGCGATTACGTCATTTTGGAGGGGAGGTTGAAAAGCAACTCTCCCAACTGGATTAACATTTCCTCAAGGCAGATGAAAGGGCTGCTTCTTCTGATCACTAACTGGGATAAGGCATCTTCGGTAAGCAACCTGGATTGGGTTTCGGTGGGGTCGCCTCCACAAAGCATTAGCAGCAATTGTTTGGGGACTTAATTAGGTTGGGTCCAAATGCCAGAACAAGATCCATCCAGAGTCTGCTTTGGTAGATAGAGCACCGGACCAAGTAATACGGACTCGTGCTAGGCCTGACACTAGGTTACGTTCCAGGTGGAAAAGAACAGTTGAGATGGTGGAGTTTGAGGGAAAGAAGTGCTCACATTCCTTGCCTCTTAGAACACTCCCGGGAGGAGGTTGGTGGTCGGACAGAGTTGGTGGATGGTCGCTACCAAGCTCCCTTTGAGAGCGGGACTTGAACTGTCTATACAACACACCTCCCTCTTTGGAGATTCTTGATTCTTTTAACTAGAGAAAATTAGATTAAAGGACTGTCAAGTCAGTCTCGAGTGCCTCATGAAGGGAAACAGACAAGAGATTCCGGCAAGAGGGAGGGAACAAACACAGCTAGCCACCTGCTTTGGCTGCCCTGCCTACCCGCCTAGACAGCTGTCAGTTCCGGGTGCGGAGGCGGGACCGCGCTCTCTCCACCGTCGTGTGCGCACTCTCCACCAATCAGCGGCTTAGAAATGTTCCGAAGACATTGATTGGCTCAACTGTTTGGCGCGCTCAGGGACTTAGAGCTGCAGTTGGCTGAGGCGTTGCCGTGGCGACAGTCGCGCACAGGCGCCTTGCACACCGGTATGGCTGCTAAGCAACAGCAAACATTCCGAGGTACTGTCAACTTTCTGCTACCAGCCCTGGGTTTGCTGTCTCTGGAGACCCTCGGCGGCGGCGGCTGTGGCTGCTCTAGACTGACTTGGTGAGTCCAGAGGAATCCCGCTGTGGGGCTGGGCTCCGACTTCTAAGCCAGAGACAGCTTGGCTTTCTGAGCACACAAGGAAAGGCTGAGAGAGGCAGAGAAAGTCCGTGGAAAGGCATTTAGTGGTCATTTGCTACCTACCTATCATTTTAGAGGAGTAGAACGTGAGGAATAGAGATATCAGGAGACTCGTCCGAGATCTCACACGGAGTGGTCAAATCCAAACCTGCGCTACTCAATGTGGTAGCCACTAGCCACATTTGGCGAGTCGGAGCTGAGGTCTGCTCTAAATGTGAAGTACACACTGGATTTCGAAGACGTGGTAACAATCAATGAAATAAGACATTGATAAGTTTTATATAGATTACATGTTGAAATGAGAATATTTTGGATACGTTAAATAAAGCACATTATTAAAATTAATTTCACCCGTTCCTTTTTTGGGTAGTTTGTTTTTTTTAATATGGCTACTTGAAAATTTTAAATTGTGTAGGAGGATTTGATTGGCCAGCACAGATCTAGATTGAAACATAAACCTGCTGACACCTGTTTCAAGACCTTATATGCTATTGATGGTGTTTGAGGGGTGATGGTGGGGTATGGAGCCGATGGCCAAGAAAGAATTCTTGAAGATGTCTCTGGTCCAAAAAGGTGATTTTATTAAAGCATGGGGACAGGACCCATGGGCAAAAGGAGCTGCACTGGGGTTGTGAAGAGTGACTGATTGTATATCTTCAGGCTGAGAGGGGGTTAGGGACAGTGTAAGTCTCTAAGGAATTTTGGAAGCAAGGTTTCCAGGACCTTGAGGGGCTAGCTGTTGTTAGGAAAAAGTCATTTATTACTGTTTAATAAAACCTCAGTCATGAGACCCTTCAGATTTATATCAGGGGCCATATGCTTGGAGTATATTTGCCAACATATACTTGGGGGTTAAAGATAAAGGAGGTTTGCAAAGGAATTTTTATGTGTTTAAGGAAATTCACAGGTTCCTAGTGGGTTAGGATAATGTTAAGCCAAGATTCCCTTTTGCCCCTACCAAAGTGTCATCTTTGAGGCAGCTGAGCCCCTAGAGAAAGGTCACTCTGCCTGTTTTAAGGACTCGTCAATGGGCAGTAAGGGAATTTAATTTATCATTTGCCTTAGTTTCCCACATCACCGTGGCAAGCACTTAAACCCCCTTACATCTTGATGGAGGTGATATTAGGGCTCCAGGAAATGGAATCTAAGGTTTCTGGAGATGGGGCTATGGATAAGATTGCCTTTTTCTTGCAGTTTACTAAGTTATCTGTAAACTGGAGGAGACTCATGTCCTGCATGACTGTGATCTCTATCAGTCAACCATTTGTTTTCTTTCCTTCCCTTTGTTCTCGGGCAGCGAGGAGTGTCCAGGGAATCACATGTATCCCACCTGGGGGAGCAGGGTGCTATTAGCTTGTACTTTGCTCTCAGCTTGTCTTATGCTCCCTCATCACTATGGTATTATTTTGAAGGAAAATATCTGCACCCATCTGGTAGGGTGGGCATGAGTGGTTGTGAAGATGCAAGACCATTACCAAGGGCTCCTAGTTCTAGTGTTCTAGGACCTTTCTACTCAAAGTGTATGGATCAGAATGTGCAGTTTAACCATTTCCTCAGGAGATTCTCATGCATATAAAAGCCCCAGGAGCACTGTTTTAGGATTTAGTCCACAGCTCTTCCCCCCACCCCCACCCCACCCTGTCCCCCCTACCCCCCACCTTTGGTTTTTTTTATTTTGCCTTTTGAGTACCTAGGCTCTATTTCTCGGATTGCCTGCATTAGAGCTACTTGCATTTTGAACAAGCTCCCCAGGAGATATTTTGCATATTCAAGCATGAAAAACATCAATCTCCATACTAATTGCATTTCTTTTCATCCTTCAAAATCTAGACCAGTACAGTCCCCAAATCAGAGACATCTGCAGCAGCAGCATCGCCCAGGAACTTGTTAGAAATGCAAATTCCTGGATCCCACCCCAGCTACAGGGCTTCTCGAAGGCCAGGCATTTTCATTTCTCTGATTCAAGTCCTCAGTTGGGAGGAATGGGTAACTTTGTGGGTTTTCTTTGGGGAGTGAGCAAATTCAGCTCCCCCTGGTTCTTAAGTCACTTCTACTGGACCCACTTCCCCAGTTATTTTGCTCTACTTTTCATTTTTCTTTTCCTGACCCGATTCTTTCCAGGAGTGAGGATGGCATTCCACACCTCAGCGAAAGATGCCAAACTGAAAAATACTGAAAAGCAGGTGGAAAACCCTATCCTTGAAAGACTGAACAATATACAAACAAAGGGAAGACTGAGTTTTATAGTACCCACAGAAAATGAATCTGACACACAATTCCTGACGTTTAGGCACAGTACAAAAGCTCAAGAGAGAACAAGAAAACGACAGCAGCCCATAAAACTAGAGCCTCTGGTAAGTCGAAAACCAGCATTTTAGCCACTTTGGCTCCAGAGGACGTTGCAAAATTGCTATGGGGGGATGGAAGTCATTTCTAGACTCTTAATTAACAAGAAAGGAATTAAAGCCTAAAAGTTAAGACTTGTTTATGAAGTCATAAACCCTGTAAACATCTATTCAAAAAAAATTAAGTTCCAGGTAACTGTTCAAGGTGAGGGGATACAGTGGTGAACAAAGTTTTGTAGCAGATAAATCCTCTCTAGGATAATGTGCAATACAGATACTTAACTATATAAGTTGCAAGGCTCTTTTAGACATTAGGGTACCATTTAATACTGGTACCTTCAGGAAGAATAATATACATAGTTATATACATATAGTTATATCATTTTATTACTTGTAAAATAAATGCCTCGTACCCTGAAAATTTTTGTGCATGTCTGAAAATACTTAATTTTAAGAATCCATTTATGCCCTTGAATAATTCTAAATCCATGTAAAGGAGCAATGAAAGTACACAGAATAAAAAGTGAAAGTTATCACTCCCACCCTCTGACATTAACTACTTACTGTTGTTAATGGCTGCCCTTCAGGCTCTTTATATGTTTATTTAAATGTGTGTGTGTGTGTATAAACATATATCTTTAATATAAGATTATACCATACATACTGATCTTCAGAGTGCTTATTTCACTTAAACATACAGAAAATTTTCTATTCCATGCATAATGAGTTATCTTTTCTAAAAGCAGCACTGTATTTTGTTGCACAGATGTGCCATAATATAGTATTCAGTAACTGGTGGATTTAGTATGAAACTTTTTACATTTATTTCTCTATAATATATTTAGTTTCACTTGGCAAAAGTGTATCATTAACCCTTGGTGATTAAAGTTATTCTATTTGTCTTCAGGGCAATTAATTCTTGTACATTAAATGTTTATTATGTACCTATTATGCACCAGGCATTGGGCTATACGCTGGGAATATAGCAATGAACAAAGCAGATAAGATGCCTGTTGACATTCTAGTAACCTTAAATAAATAGACTGAGCAATTTCATGTAATGATAGCTGTTATGAAGAAAATAATACAGGTGGAAACAAAGGGCGGGCTACTTTAGATTGTGTGACTACAAAGGTCTCCTTAAGGAGATGTCATCTGAACAAGTCTATAGCCTGGATCACCTACCAGACATGTGAATGAACAAGCCATTAGATGACTCCAGTGCCCAGACTTTGAGCTGCCTCAGCTGATGCTCTGATGGAGCAAAGGCAAGCTGTATCCAGTGAGTTCTGCCTAAATTGTAGATTTTTGAGCAAAATAAATGGAGGTGTTTCTTAAGTCACTAAGTTTAAAGCTGTTTGTAATGTACTAACAGATGACTAGAACAATATAACTAATACATGAATATGGTAATTCATACAGTACTAAAAGTAATAAGGAATAAAGTGAAAAATACCTGAATTTCCATCATGCAGGGAGAAAGTAGCTTTGCCTTCAAGTGACTGATTTCATGTGTATGGGTATCTGTAGTTTAGTTTGTTTATATAGAGTTCATACTATGGTTTGTTCTCTTTATGATTGCTACCCCTTCTCTCCTCCCCCCCTTTCCTCCCCTGCCTTTCTCCCTTCCCCCCTTGTTTTCCTCTTCTCCTCCCTCTCCCCCTTGCCCCCTTCCTCCTCTCTCTGCCTTCCTCTCTCCTGCCCCCCTTCCCTGTTTTACTCTTCTTTCATATCTTTTCCTTACTTGTAATTCTCCAGTCTCCAACCCCATTGTCTATATCTAAGGTTTTCAACAGTCTAGTGTATATCCCTCTTGCCTTTCTTCATGCTCAGTTTTATACAAATGGATGAACACACACAAAGTACATATTTAGGCTTTTGGATATTTGTTTTACAACATAAACATCAATGTTGCTACATGTTGCTTTTTGTACCTAAATAGACATTATAGGACTTCCTCAAAGTCAGATGATATTTTTAGAACACATTCTTTTTAATGGTTGCCTATCCTATTAAAGTGTCCAATTGCATGAATATTCCATAATTGATTAAATCATCCTCTTTGGGACATTTATTTTACAAATATTTATACTGGTACAGCAAAATCATTTTATTATCCATCTGTACCGGTGCCTATATTCTTGTGGGATAAAGCTCCACGATTAGTACTGTTGGGTTGAATGGAAAAAATATACATACTTTTGATTCACACACATTTTACTTGAGGACCAGTTTCTCAAACCAGCACACATGTGCTGCCTAAATTAAATTTCACTTTTACCCTTTCCGAGGTTTTCCGGTAATATCTTCCAGCCTTTTGCTGTCTGAATGGGGTGGCTGAAGCTGCACCCTCACACCGGCTGCTGCTAATCCTCTCTGTGGGATTGGTGTTGAGGGTCCTGTTCTTCTTATCTGAATTGCAGCATTCACTTCGAATTGGACTTCATTTTCTCTCCACTGACCACTGCTTTATACTCATATGTTGACAGGCAGCATCTCCCCACATTTTCTTCTTTATTTTTGTAATTTCACATTTAAAACTTTCATTCACATAAACTTTTAAATCTGGTGTGAGGAGGGGCACCTGGGTGGCTCAGTCGGTTAAGCGTCCGACTTCAGCTCGGGTCATGATCTCACAGTCCATGGGTTCGAGCCCCACCTCAAGCTTTCTGCTGATCGCTCAGAGCCTGGAGCCTGTTTCAGATTCTGTGTCTCCCTCTCTCTGACCCTCCCCCATTCATGCTCTGTCTCTCTCTGTCTCAAAAATAAACAAACATTAAAAAAAAAGTAAATCTGGTGTGAGGAAAGGGACTAACATTTTCTTCGAAACGTTTTGCTAGCACCACGTTTTTCCCACCAAATTAAAACACCACCTTTATAGTGTATAAACTTCTCACTATATCACGTATAAAATAGTGAGATCTGTTTACAGATCTTGATTCTTTTCTCTACTGATATAGCCACATTGTTTTGATTACAATGAGCATGTTTTGGTAAGTGGAAGGCAACTGGTTCCTCGCCATTCTTATTTTTTATATATTCTCTGTTTTAGATGGTTATCCTTCCATATAAACTTTAAAATTCATCCTTCTTAGATAAGTAATTCATTTAAAAGTGTACAGAAGTGGGGCGCCTGGGTGGCTCAGTCAGTTAGGCTTCCGACTTCAGCTTAGGTCATGATCTCACAGTCCGTGGGTTCGAGCCCTGCCGCAAGCTTTCTGCTGACAGCTCAGTGCCTGGAGCCTGCCTTGGATTCTGTGTCTCCCTCTCTCTCTGCCCCTCCCCTGCTCATGCTCTGTCTCTCTCTGTCTCAAAAATAAAAACATTTAAGAATTTTTTTTTTTAAAAAGTGTACGGAAGTTACACAGTTAAAGTCTGTTTTCTACCACTGTCCCTCATCCATTCAGCTTCCTACTCTAGAGGCAATTAATGGTAAGAGTGTGTATGCTTTCAGAGATGTGTTACGCTGTCTAAGCCTAAAGCTAGCATAATAAACAAACTTTGCTGCCCCTTACTTGCTTCATTTAATACATAACTTGGAGATCATTTCATATCTGTCCCAAAGTTCTTTTATATCAATTTGCTTTATAGCTCATAATGTACCATATGAATGTACCATAGTGTATTTAGTAAGCCCCAAATTTATAGATTAGGTTTTTAAAATAGTATTTTTGTGACAACAGTGTTACAGTGAATAATCTTGTGCATATGCCATCTCCTACACTTGAGATTCCATCTGTAGGCAGACGTCCTAGAAATGGAGTCGCCAACTCAAAACATATGTACGTTTGTAATTTTGGTTAGTAAATGTTGCTTCAGTAATACAAGAAAAATGCTGTCTCAGAGTAGCTTTAATTTAAGTTTCTTCTTGAAAAAGGTTGAATGTCTTTTCATATGTTTAGGAATTATTTTTCTCTCTGTGAATATATGGATCTTCGTGTCTTATTTTCTAATTGGGCAGTTGGTGTTTTTCTCATTGATTTGCCTGAGTTCTTCCTATATTAGGAAATAAGCCCCTTATCTGTGATAAGCATTATAAAAATTTTCAAGTTTTGTTTTAATTCCTAATTTTTATGTAATTGAGTTTCTGTCTTCTGAGTTTTATGTGATACTTAGGCCCTACACTTAGCAAGATTGTAAAAATAAAATTATTTAGTGATGTCTTAGATACTTCTCTTTAAAAATTACTTTAAGATTATTCTTATTTTACATTTAAATCTTTGATCTATTCACAGTTTTTCCCAGTGTAATGAATGAGAGGATCCAACTTTGTCCCTACTAGCTTTACAGTTATTTCATTATTATGTATTGAATAATATTACTTTCCTTAAAGTATCACCTTTGTTATAAACTCAGTTCCCCTTTATATTTTGGGATCTGTTGCTGGATTTTCTATTCTGATCCATTGATCTTTTCATGTGTCCAGAATACAAAGTTTTAATTATTGTAGTTTTATAACATTTTATTTATTTTTTTTAAATGTTTATTTTTGAGAGAGAGAGAAAGAAAGAACATAAGCTGGGGAGGGGCAGAGAGAGAGGGAGACATAGAATCTGAAGCAGGCTCCAGGCTCTGAGCTGTCAGCACAAAGCCTGACTTGGGGCTTGAGCCCACGGACTATGAGATCATGTCCTAAGCTGAAGTCGGATGCTTAACCAACTGAGCCACCCAGGTGCCCCTTTAGTTTTATAACATTTTAATATCTGGTAGGGCTGGTCACTCATTTTTTCTCCCCAGGGCTTTTGTGGCTATTCTTTCTAATTATTTTTATGTATTAAATTTAGAATCAGATTTCTAATCTCCAATATATCCTGTCAGGATCATATTAAATTTATAGATTAACTTGATGATTAACTTGATTAACTAGATTAACTTGATATTTTTTAATAATTAATTTTCCAAATCAAGAACAAAATCGAACTTCGTTTGCTTTTTCTTTCATGACTATCATGAGTGTTTTGAAGTTTTCCTCATCTGACTTTTACTTGTTTCTTATTAAGTTTATTAACAGGTTTTATTTCTGGATGTTAATTTTGTGCCAGTTTTTCTGTTTATTCTCTCAAGTGTTTCAGGTAAACAATAAAATCATCTGGCAATAATGACACTTTTGCCACCTTCTTTCCAATTTTTGTATTTATACTGTGTCTTTGAACTACTGTATTGGCTAATATGTGTAAAATATTAGAAACAATAGTGTGGACAGTAGACATTTTTGTCTTTCACCTGAGATTAGTAGGAATGTTTCTAAGTGTTCCCTCTTTAAGCATGATATTAGCCATTGAGATTTTTTTTTAATGTTTTATTTTTGAGAGAGAGACAGAGATAGAGCTTGAGTAGGAGAGGAGCAGAGAGAGAGGGAAACACAGAATCCGAAGCAAGCTCCAGGCTTTGAATTGTAGCACAGAGCCTGATGTGAGACTCGAACTCACCAGTGGTGAGATCATGACCTGAGCTGAAGTCAGATGCTTAACCAACTGAGCCACCCAAGCACCCCTAGCCATTGAGATTTTTAAGGAAGTTATCTATCCTTTCTTGATTAATGTTTTTATCAAAAATAGATTTTTATCAAAAAATCATAAATAGGGGCATCTTCCTGTCTCAGTCAGAAGAGCATGTGACTCTTGATCTCAGGGTTGTGAGTTTAAGCCATGTTTTGGGTGTAGCGATTACATAAACAGACTTTACAAAGTCATAAATAGATTTTTATCAAAAATAGTTGAATTTTATCAAATGCCTTTTTGATGTATATGGAGATGAGCATGGCATTTTCCCCATAATTAACATTTGGCATTTCCTCATACTTTTGCAGTTTTTGTTTTAATTCTACATGAGACTTTATAGTTTGCTATAATAAGGTCCTTTTCTTGTTAAATTCTTAAGTATTTCAGTTTTAGGTTTTTTTTTTATTGTGATCCAATTTCTGCTTTAGTACAGAAAAAAGCAAATGTGTTTACTTTGTAACAGAAACCTCACCAATATTGTTTTCAATCCTTATTGTTACTTTAGTAGCTAGGCTTTCATTTTTATTTATTTATTTATCTATTTATTTATTTTAACGTTTATTTATTTTTGAGACAGAGCATGAATGGGGGAGGGTCAGAGAGAGAGAGGGAGACACAAAATCTGAAACAGGCTCCAGGCTCTGAGCTGTCAACACAGAGCCCGATGTGGGGTTTGAACTCACGGACCGTAGATCATGACCTGAGCCAAAGTCAGATGCTTAACCAACTGAGCCACCCAGGTGCCCTTAGGCTTTCATTTTTAATGTATATAATATCACTGATAGTTAGATAATTTTGCTCTTTTTTCCTAGTGTTTACACCAATTACTTTATTTTTTAGATTAGGGGTCACTGTGGCCCATGGGTCAAATACAGTCCTGTAACCTGTTTTTGTAAATAATGCCATATCCATTTATTTTCATATCATCTAAGGCTGCCTTGGTGCTTCAATAATAGAGTAGTTGTGACAGAGACCATATGGTTCACAAAGCCTAAAATATTTACTGTGTGGTCCCTTACAGAGAAAGTTTACTGACCCCTGTTCTAGATGCTTCAATTTGAGAATTGAAAACTAAAGGTGATAGTGAAAATAGTGACCTTGTTCTTGATTTTCATAATGGCTTTAGCTGTTTACTATTTAGGATGATTGAGGTTTGCTTCTGATTTTGCTAAATAGTTAAGTTTTCCTCTGTTTCTATTTTATTATTATGAAAGTTTCAAATATATAAAATGCTACAAAGAGGGATATAATAAACAAGTGTGTGTATCCCAAATTAATAATGTTGTTTGCTTAGTTTGATTCAATATCTATTTTTCTTTATTTTGTCTTTTCATTTATTTATTTATTTTGAGAGAGACAGAGATAGAGCAAGTGGGAGAGGGGCAGAGAGAGAGAGAGAATCCCAACAGGTTCCACAGTACCAGTGAAACCGTGACATCAAGACCTGAGCTGAAACCAAGAGTTGGCTTGATTGAGCCACCTAGGTGGCCCTGATTCAGTATCTATTTTTAAAGGAATGTTATAAATACATTTCAAATACCTTTTGTATCCCATTTTAGTCTCAATGCCCTCTTTCCTTTCTTGGAGATTATCACTACTAGGGTTTGTGTGAATCTATCTAACTTTTTGTATTTTTGCCACTTTATTTGATTTTAAAAATCAATGTCTCCCAACATTTTACTATAAAAAGTTTCAAATGCACAGAAAAGTTCAAAGAATAGTAAAACAAATATTTATACACCATCCACCTAGATTCAAAGTTATTAGTGTTTTGCCATATTTGCTTTCTTTCTCTCTGTGTATGCTTGTTACTTTGTTATTTAAAAGTAAATTGTAAGGGACTTCTTTAAGCTGAAATCAAAGGGTACTAGTTAGTAACAGGAAAATATGACAGTATAAAACTCACTGGTAAAGGTGAATACATAGTAAAATTCAGAATAATGTAAAGGTGGTGGATTAATCTCTTATTTATAAAGCTAGTTGAAGACTAAAAGACAAGAGTAGTAAAAATTACTATAATTGCAATACTTTGCTATGAATGCACAAGATAAAAAGATACAAACTGTGATATTAAGTGTTGATGGGGTTCCCTTTTCTCCACATTCTCGCCAACATTTGTTTATTCTCTTTTTGATCATAGCCATTCTGACAAGTGTGAGGTGATATTTCATTGTGGTTTTGATTTGCACTTCTCTAATGATTAGTGATGTTGAACATCTTTTCATATACTTTCTGGCCATCTCCATGTCTTTGGGGAAAAAATGTCTATACAGATCCTCTTTCCACTTTTTAATTGGATTGTTTTGATTTTGCTATTGAGTGGTATGAGTTCTTTATAGATTTTGGTACTTAACCCCCTATCACCATATAATTTGCACATATTTTCTCCCACTTGGTAGATTGCCTTTTCATTTTGTTTATGTTTTCATTTGCTGTGCAGAAGCTTTTCTCCCCTTCTTACCTTGTGATTCTGGTCTGTGTTGATTTTCCACATTGATATAGCTGAGATCCTCCTGCCCCCATCTCTATAGTCTTTTCCTTTCTACAGTGAGTGGCTCAAGAGGGATTTTTAACCAAAACCAAATGTTATTTACACATACCTGAAAATTTAACAGCCGTTTCCTATGCTTACTCTCAAGCTTTTCTTTCTCGCTCCAGTTGTAAGAGATTAGCTATCATGCTAAAGTCATTTTGCTTAGAGCGGCACCTGGGTTGCTCAGTGGGTTGCGCATCCAACTCTTGGTTTCAGCTCAGGCCATAATCTCACAGTTTTGTGGGCTCGAGCCCCATATCGGTTATGTCCTGGCAGCAAGGAGCCTGATTGGGGTATTCTCTTTCTTCCTCTCTTTCTGCCTATCCCCCGCTCACACTCTCTCTCTCATAGTAAATAAATAAACTTTAAAAATAAATCAATATATAAATAATGCTTAGAAGCCTAAAGCCATTATGGTGAATTCCTTGCTTTAGTGTATTATGTTGAATGCTAGATTTTATTGCCTTAATCTAAAATTAGATTAGCCTAATATAATGCCACAATTTCTTTTATTTTTTGCCACAATTTCTTTTAGATCTCCAACCAATTATGGCTATGGGAATTGATTAATGACTTTGGGGTACAGTGCGAGAGTTGTACAATCCTTCCCACAATGACTGTTTTAGTGGATGGTGGGATTTGTAATGCACAATTACTGAGTATGCGATCTCATGCCTCTGAGCCTTTCTGTCACAACCTTACCCATAGAAGTATTCATTGGTAATTAAAGGACAGAATTAATAGAAACCAAATAGAAAAGTCTTAGTCTTGTAATAGACCATGGTCAGACCATGGTGAAAGCCACCACAATGATTGTGACTTGGTTAGAAAGTTACTCCAGGAAGATCAATTTCCAACAGGAATAGAGTCCAAAGTTCATGTTGTAAGAATAAGACAAGTTCTCGTTAACACTGAAAAAACTAACATGTCTCTTTATTCCCCAAAGCCAGTGCTAAAAGTCTACCAAGATCATAAGAGGCCAGAATACATATATGAACAGAACCGATTTCAGTTAATCTCTTCTGGAATCATAAAGCCTCCAGGAAGCACTGAAGAAAGAAGTTCTACCAAATTATCTGTTCAGTTTCTTGAGCCTCAGTATACTGTGAGGAAGAAAAAACAGGTATACTATTAAAGTACTTAATTAATCCTTTCAATTTAGTTTTAGTTTCCTATAACATTGCTAACATGCTTTTAACTCATAAGAACAGTTGCAAAATTTTTCTCTATCAGGTTGCACAATGGATTTGGGAAATACAGTACTTCTCAGTTCTTACTCAAGGAAAATTTGGACAGTAGAGGAAAATCATAAAGGAAAACTTCCAGCATCTATATGGTGTTCCCTAATCTTCTCTTACATATTAAAAGAAGACATAATAGTGTTTTGAATTTTATTTTACCTTTTATGAAATTTTCATCATTATTACCCAAAATGACAATCTTTTGAAGACCTTGGTGAAAGGCAATAAAACAGAAACTGAACCAGCTAGAAAGACAATTTTTGTAATTGGTGAGCTGTAGAGTGGGAAGGTACCTTGCAAGGAGTCCTTGAATAGTAGCTCTGGGAGAAACCACCAGAGCATGGCTTTCTATAAATACCTGCAGATAATTAAACAAAGGAATAGAAGTGGGAAAAAATGTGGACACACTCACAGTAAAAATGCCAACAGACCCGAGAATTCTCTGAGCTTTTTATTGAGAGGATCCTTCTAGACTTGTTGAACATTTCAGTGTCAGTTATGTTTCAGGCTTTGTGCTAGAGTGGTAGAAAGGAAGAGATGAAGACAGGCTTCATCCTCGAGGATTTCAGAATCTTTGGGTGGGTACGTGGACAAGTGAATGCTCCAGCTCAGGGGGTTGTGATAAAAACTCTGGTTGGTCATTTAAGCTACAAAATCCTGGAGAACTGAACAGGAGGGAAAGCTTGCACCTGGTGGTGAGAGGGATGGTCAGTGGAGGAAAAGCTACCATACGGAATGGCACTAATAAGCTTGGAGGAGTGAATGGAAAGTTAGTAAGGCAGAGGAGGTGGGAGAGTGGTGGGCTTGAGAAGCCGGCTGGAAGAGGCTCACTGTGGGTGTGGGTGAGATCACCCTGAAAGAACATCACATGATTAGTTATATAAAATTATAAACCCTCAACTAATTTGGTTTCTGTGAAGTAGGAAAGGAGAACAGGCTATCTTAAGTAGAGCCAAGAAAGAACTGATTGCTCATAAGTTAGCTTATTTGGTACTAAGTGGGCATCATGACCTTGAATTTAAAGAAGAAGAATGAAATTGTGCACATCTGGGACGAAGGGAGGAGGATGAAAGGGAATGTTAAATTGTGTGTTATGCGTGGTTGTAGTGGTAACTAAGTGAAGAATTCAAATAAGAGCCAGGGGTTGAAGGGAAAATATGGAAGAAAGGGAATATTCCATATAAAAGGAGAAGGTATTATTCTGATAAGAGGGTCGTTTTGGTGGTGGTGGGGGGTGGGTACTGATTTCTCAGAAGGAGCTTAGAATGGAAATGCACCAGTGAGGATTCCCTGAGAGATAAAAGAAGGCAGTTGGAGGCGCTGCTTCTAGTAATTAAGGAAGATTGCCTTATCAAATTGGACTAAACATCCATCATAGAGAGCACTACAAGTGTTCTACACTTTATGAATAAATGCTTCTTTTGTTCCCTTTCCCCCACAAAATCTGAACTTATGTGGCTACTTAAATTGAATCACATTTTCGCATTGAGCTACATAATTGGAAATAAGTATGCAGCTGAAAATATATAGGCCTATTGTTGAAGAAATCTTGTACTTAGAAGGCAGTGAAACTTCTTGAAGGATGTAATAAAGAAAATACATGCATTTTCTGTAAAATATTGATACTCCACTCATAAAAATATTAAAGTTGACTATAGCCCTTGTTGAAACATTGGGACAAGGCAATGTGTATTTTCTCTTTGGGCCTTTTTTTGTTGTTGTTAGAGAGAGCGAGAGTGAGAGAGCACATGCATGTGGGAGGGAGAGAGCGAGAGGGAGAGAGAATCCCAGGCTCCATGCTCAGAGCAGAGCCCACCATGGGGCTCAATCCCTCAACCCTGGGATCATGACCAGAGCTGAAATCAAGGGTTAAAGCTCAAGGACTGAGCCAGGCAGGTGCCCCTGGCCTATTCTTTTACATAAGAAAACAGTGTGGTTGCTGCTGTCTCTGGCCAATAAGTGAAAGAAGCACATTTTATCTTTTGAATTCAAAGATGTATTTCCTTCAGTTCTAAACTTTCCAGGATTTTCATCTCAAACTCCTATTCAACAGGGTATATTTAATCAAGAGATGGAAAATGATGACACCTGTGAATGCAAACGTTCTGAAGACGTTGTTCCGTAGAGCTTGTGGTAAATCAATCTCTCGGAGAAATGGCAGCCTCTGTTAGTTATGCTAACAGGCAATAAAGATATCATTTATATATTTGCATCGGCTATTCAACAAAGCAGGTCTGCGATGGGGATTCTTGTGTCTTAGTGCCAGTTGCCCCTCCACTGTCAGAGAGACAAGGTGATGACAGTTATCACCCTCCCCCACAGGAGGGGAGGGTGTGTGTGATGCTGCCCCAAGGTTTGTTGAGGAGGAACAAAGGAGTGTGAGTGGCACTGAGAGCACAGACAGGGGAGCTGGGGGTTTAGAGCAAAGCTCAAGTGTGTGAACATGGTGGGGACTTAGCCTTGATGCTCCAGTGGTGGTCCACAGTATCCGCAGGTTAGAAATGCAGGATCACAGGCTCCACCCCAGACTTGACAGAAGCTGCAATTTAACAGGACACCTAGATAATTCACACTCACATTTAAATGTGAGAAACACTGGTCTACAGAACTGGCAATTATGAATTTGTAACATGTATACTTCTCCAAGGGTATTATTACATAGTGATCCCCCAATGCTCAGTGTAACCACCCCTTACATTTACTCAAAAGTATTTTATTATGAGCTATGATGACAGCTGTCTAAGAATTCACACACTGAAAAGCATTAAGGTTGTCAGAACTAGGTGAGGAGGTTAAGGGGAGAGGCCACAGTCAAGATAGACGCTAAGCAACTGAGCAGGAAAAGTGGACTCCCAAGAACACCAGAGAAGTAGTGGCATTTTGATGTAATAAACACTTGACTTGAAAGAAGGCAGCAGTGAGAACTGATGTTGGGGGGTTTGGGAAAGGGGATGGACACCTGGATAAAGAGTACTTGGAAGGAATATATCACTCCTTACAATAATTTGAAGTTTTTCAGTTCAAAAATGATTGGGGCGCCTGGGTGGCTTAGCCGGAGTGCCACATCGGCTGAAAGCTGAACATGAAGCCTGCTTAGGATTCTCTCTCTCTCTCCCTCCCTCTGCCCCTCTCCTAAGTGCATGTTCTGTCTCTCAAAATAAAAAAAAAATTTTTTTTTAATACTTGCCTTTGAGCACTAGACATCTCAGGAACTTCAGTAATTAGTGCTTGAGGTTAATATTTTATCATGTTTTTTTAGTCATGTCTTTTGGTTTTGTTTTGCAAAAACTCATCATTTTAAAAATTGGCTTTGTTTTGATCCAGCAGCCCTCTGCTGAAATGTTCTCTCCCTCTCCTCCTAAACTGTCACGTACCAGTATTGGAAGAAGAGGTCTCTATGGGACCAGTTCCTCAGCGTACCCTAAGTACTTTTTCCATGATCGGGAAGAAGTCGTTAAAGCCAACGTTCGTAATCCTTTGCAAATCATTAAAATAATACGTGAAAATGAACACCTCGGATTTCTTTATATGATCTCTGCAGTGCCAAGGTCTTCCACTGAATATGATACATATAATCTCAAGTGAGTTCTCTTTTATGAAGCAATGTATTCAACAGTAAAAGCTTCAAATAAGATCGCAAATGTTATTCATAATTGATTGGGTATTAATGGTAAATATAAAATATAATTTTGGTTATCATCCAATGACAAATGAATTGTAATCACAATAATTTTATTTTTTCCCTTTAGCTTTCTTTTACTTACAGACAATATTTTATAGAGTAGCACACTTTTGTGCCTCTTCTATGTGTGTATTATGTAATGCCATATATTTTTAATCAGTATTACAAAGATAATTTTGATATCTTGTGATTACTGAGAAAAGAAGAAGGCAATGCGTAAAAAGTAGGTGCATGATTTGTGTTACATGTTCTTTCAACTTTGCTTAGTAGAGTGGGAATAAGGATTTTTTTTTAAATAAAAGGAGCTTTGGGGCGCCTGGGTGGCGCAGTCGGTTGAGCGTCCGACTTCAGCCAGGTCACGATCTCGCGGTCCGTGAGTTCGAGCCCCGTGTCAGGCTCTGGGCTGATGGCTCGGAGCCTGGAGCCTGTTTCCGATTCTGTGTCTCCCTCTCTCTGTGCCCCTACCCCGTTCATGCTCTGTCTCTCTCTGTCCCAAAAATAAATTAAAAAAACATTAAAAAAAAATTAAATAAAAGGAGCTTTATAACTTAAGGTATTTATATAGATGAATAACACACATACATTCACATAGACTATTATTTCTAAGCACACATTTGTTGTTAAAATAATTAGACGAGTTGTACAAATGTGGGTCTGTGAATTGCTTTAAAGTTCAGCACAACAGGTAGCAGAACTTAAAGGTGATACTGGCTTTCCTCCATCATTGTTTGGTTGAGTTGACAATTGTTGTTGAGACGGTCTTTCCTGGAAGCTGATAGTAGTTTAGCTTTACCACCAAATTCTTGGAGCTACCTTCCCATTCTCTGCTGTGTAGGAAGATGAAAAGAACTCCTAGGAATTATCTTCTTCTCCCTTACTCAGCCCTGTAGTTTTGACTGAGTCGGGTAACACTGAAGACAGCACTCCTTCTAGGATTGAGAGGGAGAGAAGAATAACATTTTTAAGTGATAGATTTATTATAAATCCTGAAAGAGCTTAATTAGAATGAGATATAATTTATGGAAAGAACAGATATGCCTATAAAAATCCAATCATTCAACAAAATGTATTCAGCACCCAACTCTATAGCATGAACTGTTCTAGGTGCTAGAGAGATGTTAGTGAGCCACCCAGATCAAAATTGCTGTCCTCGTGGAGCTTGCATCTTAGTAGAGGGAGACAGTAACAAACACAACATCTGAGTAAATTACAGAGAATGCTGGACGGTGATAAGTTTTACAGAAAAAGTAGAGCAGAGCGAAGGAGATTAGGAGTTCTGGGGAAGAAGTTGTGAATTAGCTGGGATGGTCAGGGTAGGCCTCATTGACCAGCGGCTATTTGAATAAGGACTGGAAGGAGAAGGAGTCAATGATGTACTGACAGAGAGAAGAAAGAAGCATTCCAGACTGCAGGAAAGTGAATACAAATGCCCCAAGTCAGGAGCATACCTGGCATGTTCAAGAAGCAAAGACTGTAGGAGAGTGAATGAGAGCTAGAAAACAGACCATGAAGGGCCTTGACAGTCATCCTATGAACATTAAGTTTTACTTTGAGAAAAGTGGAGAACCATGGATAGACTTCAAGCAGAGAAGTGTCATGATCTGAGTTACATTTTGAAAAGGACTGCTCTGATTGCTGTATAGAGAATATTTCTTCTTGCTTCTCAAAAGCAAGAGTTGAAAAGGAAGACCAATTAGAAGGCTGTAATGATTCAGGTGAGAGATGAACCAGGGGGAGGTGATGAGAAGTGGGTCAAATTCTGGAAATAAGTTGAAGGTCAAGCCAACAGGATGTTTTTATGGACTGTATGCAAGGTGGAAAACCAGAGAGGAGTCCTGGATGACTTTAATGATCCAGTTGACTGGGCTCAAGAGGAAGGTTAGAGTTGCTTGTATCTGAGACACAGAAAACGGAATGGAACAGATTTATTGGGGAAAAAAAAGAGTTTGGGTTTGGACCTACTAATTTGGGGATGCCAAAGATATGAAAGAAGTGAGGTGATAGATGAAAGGAGAATTGGGGTCTAGTGAGGTTTTTTTTTCTTTTTTAAGATGGGAGAATTAATATAGAATAGAATTTAAAGACCTTTGATGTAAAAGAAAATAATCCCTTTAATAGTATTGTCATTCCCACCACTGCCTTACTACTTCTTTTTAAAAATTTTAAAAATGTGTATTTATTTTTGAAAACGAGAGACAGAGCACAAGTGGCAGAGGGACAGAAAGAGAGGGAGACACAGAATCTGAAGCAGACTCCAGGCTCTGAGCTCTCAGCACAGAGCCAACATGGGCCTCGAACCCACGAACTGTGAGATCATGACCTGAGCCAAAGTTGGACACTTAACTGACTGAGCCACCCAGGCGCCCCAAGCCTCTAACTCTTGATTTCAGCTCAGGTCATGATCTCACAGTTGGTGACTTCGAGCCCTGTGCAGAGCCTGCTTGGGATTTTCTGTCTTCCTCTCTCTCTGCCCCTCCCCCACTCATGCTCACTCTCTCTCAGAATGAACAAATAAATATTTTTTTAAAAAATCATGTAATTTCCCAGATATCAAGAAGTGCCATTTGTGATATTCATTCCCCACTATGAGAGGAGTCAAAGTTTGCCAAATGTAAAATGATTTTCTATTAAAGATGAATACGGAAACTGTGCTTTTGTCCAATTCAGGAGATAAATTGTATATCTAGACTAATGAGCACTTGTACTTGGGGAATTGAGTTGATATTTTATACTTTTTTGAACTGATAATAGTGATGCTTGATGATAATATGCAAGTGCTCATTTAAGAAGATAGAGTTTGGGGGGGGGCGGTAGTGCCTGGGAGGCTCAGTTGGTTAAGTGTCCAGCTTTGGCTCAGGTCATGATCTCATGGTTCGTGGGTTCGAGGCCCATGTGGGGCTCTGTGCTGAGAGCTCAGAGTCTGGAGCCTGCTTCAGATCCTGTGTCTCCCTCTCTCTCTGCCCCTCCCCTGCTCATCCTCTGTCTCCCTCTCTCTCAAAAAATAAATAAGCATTAAAAAAAAGAAGATAGAGTTGGAATCCTGGTTTATTTTATTATATTTTGGGGTTGATGTTAATTTTTCCTCCCTACCCTGAACTCCAGATATTATAAACCTAATGAAAAGATAATCATTTGGGTAGCACAAACTTGGTAGCAGCTAAATTGAAAGTTAAAACTAGTTATAAATACTGGGTCAGTGACATGAGGACATGTTATATACTAAACTCCTTTTAATAGTAATGTCATAAAATATGTCTTTGCATAGTTTTCAAGTGTAGTAAAATACGTCAGATGTGAAGTTCTACAATGATTATCTCTCTACCATGATCCCTCTCAGTGAGAAAATAGTTGTTTATCAAGTTTATTCTAAAATATCAACTTAGTGCTATATGTTAGGTATAATGATTTTGTCAGGAATAAGCTTCAAGGAGATGTCTAAATATGTTGGAATATCAATCTGAATAAGTACACAACTATATGCTGCAGATTATTTTGCCCAGCAAGGGGGCATAGTGGTGACTCTGGTCAGCTCTGGGGCAAGTAAAGAGGAAACTAGGTAAAGAATCAGGAACTAGGGAGATCATGAAGAGCATAGAGAACAGAGAATAGAACTGATCAAGACAAAATAATCCTGTTTTGTTGGGACTGAAGACCTTGAACAAGAGTGATTGTAACTGAAGGGTAGCTATGAGATATGGGGGAGGATTGTTGGCTAGAGAGTTGGATTATATATCCACTTTGTGTGAGAGCACATGAAAGTGAATCATCATATTTTATGTCATAAAAGATCATTAGTGTTCACTTTGTTCTAGGCAAATTATTTATGTATGTCATATCATTTAATCCTCACAAAATACTATACGATAGATACAATTATTATCTCTATTTTACAATGAGTCACAAAATGGTTAAGTAACTGCCCTAGGTCTTACAGTAAGATAGCATAATACTCTCATGGTCCATCCATGTTGTTGCAAATGGCAGGATTTTGTTCTTTTTTATGTCTGAGTAGTATTCCACCGTGTGTGTGTGTGTGTGTGTGTGTGTGTGTATACACAATTGCTGGGTATACACACACACATACACACACACACACCATCTTCTTTATATTTAATGGACACTTGAGGTTGGTTTCATATCTTGGCTATTGCAAATAATGCTGCAGTGAACATAGGGACACATACATCTTTTTGAATTAGTGTTTTTGTTTTCTTTGTATAGATACCAAGTAGTGGAATTGCTGGATCATATGGTAAAATCTATTTTTAATTTTTTGAGGAAACTCCATATTGTTTTCCATGGTCATTGTACCAATTTACATCCCCATCAACAGTCTACAAGGATTCCCTTTTCTCCACATCCTCACCAACATTTGTTATTTCTTGTCTTTTTGATAATGATTCTGACAGATGTAAGGTGATTGATACCTCATTGTGGTTTGGTTTGCATTCCCCTGATGATTAGTGATGTTGGGTATATTTTTATGTACCTGTTGTCCATCTGTATGTCTTCTTTGGAAAAATATCTATGCACATCCTCTGCCCATTTTTTATTTGGATTGTTTGGGGTTTTTATTATTGAGTTGTATGAATTCCTTATATTTTTTGAATATTAATCTCTTACCAGATACATGATGTGCAAATATAGTCTCCTATTCAGTAGGTTCCCTTTTTATTTTGAAGATTTCCTTCACTGTATTGAAGCTTTTTAATTTGATGTAGTCCCGCTTGTTTATTTTAGCTTTTGTTTCCTGTGTTTTTGGTGTCAAATCCAAAAAAATCATCACCAAGACCAATCTCAAGGAGTTTACCACCAATGTTTTCTTCTAGGAGTTTTGTGGTTTCAGGTCTCATGTTCAAGTCTTTAATCTATTTTGATTTAGCTTTTGTGTATGACGTTAGATGGCAGTCCAATTTCATTCTTTTGAATGTGGCTGTCCAGTCTTCCCAGCACCATTTACTGAACATGCTGTCCTTTCCCCATTGTATATTCTTGGCTCTTTTGTCATAAAATAATTGACCATATATTCAGGCTTTTATCTCTAGGTTTCTTATTCTGTTCCGTTAATCTATATGTGTGTTTTTATGCCAATACCATATTGGTTTGATTAGTTTAGCTTCCTAATATTGTTTGAAATCAGGGAACATGATGTCTCCAGCTTTGTTCTGTCTCAGAGTGCTTGGACTATTTGGGTTCTCTTGAGGTTTGTCCTATTTCTGTGAAAAATGCGTTTGGAATTTTAATAGGGATTGTACTGAATCTGTACAATACTTTGAGTGGTATGGACATTTTAATAATATTAAATTTCCCAATCTATGAGCATGGACTCTCTTTCTATTTATTTGTGTCCTCTTTGATAGTGTATTCTTAAAACTAGAATTTTACTAGAGCTATAAGATAAACACAGTGGTCAAAAGGAAAAAGATTAGACTACACTGTATATTAACTAACTTGAATTTAAAACATAAATTTAAATTTAAAACAAGGAAAAAGATTAGAAATTAGGCAACATATTTAAAAACATCTCACACTTGGATTTGTGAATCACAGTAATGTTCCAGTCCTTTGCCTAAATATCTCATTTGTATGGAAATGTTATCAAATGAATCAGTAGTTACAAGCAAGCTATATCAACACCTTACCAAAAGATATCCACCATACCCAGAAAAGGATTTGAAGTTTTTAAGGCATATTGAAGTACAAAATATGAAACCAAATTCTGTTTTTAGATTAATATCTCATCAATAAGCTTAAGAAGCTAGGCATGCAAGAACACACACAATATCTAATGTCAGAATAACTCACTGTGGCAGAATTGCAATTTTACCAACCTGCGTAGAAATTTTTTCATTCTATTTGTTACCAGAAAAGCAAAGGAAATCTATCAATAATGCCACTAGTAGATCAACAGATTAGATAAGAGAGATTAACACACTCCAGGACATGATTAAAATTTTACTGCAGAAAAGGAGTTTTATTGAATATTGATGCATCTATAGATATTAGTAGCTTCTAGATAATAATGCACTATTTAGAATCACTGAAGTGAAATATTGGAAGAACTTTGTCATGGGGGGGCGGAATCCTACTGGCAATGAAATATTTAAGGCAAATAAAACATTATGGAAATACTTCTTAAAAACATACATTATATTTAGAGCTTATTCTGAGAATCCTGCATTCAAGTAATACATTGTTTTATTTGCAAAGGAACTCCCATATGTAAATGTTTCCCTGCTGTTATGAATTCCAAACTAAATATTATCAAAACTGTGACTATAATAAAGTCCAAGACATAACAAAAAATGTGTGAGCAGAATACCACTCTTTGCTTTTTAAAAAATTAATTTAATTTATTGGGGTACCTGGGTGGCTCAGTCAGTTAAGCACCGGACCTCAGCTCAGGTCACAATCTCATGGTTTGTGGGTTTGAGCCCCGTGTCAGGCTCTGTACTAACAGGTCAGAGTCCGCAGCCTGCTTCAGATTCTGTGTCTCCCTCTCTCTCTCTCTGCCCCTCCCCCACTTGCACTCTGTCCCTCTCTCTCTCAAAAATAAACATTAAAAAAATTAATTAATTAACTTATTTTTAAATTTATATACAAGCTAGTTAGGATATAGTGCAGCAATGATTTCAGGAATAGATTCCTTAATGCTCCTTACCCATTTAGCCCATCCCCCCTCCCACAACCCCTCCAGCAACCCTGTTTGTTCTCCATTTTTAAGAGTCTCTTATGTTTTCTCCACCTCCTTGTTTTTATATTATTTTTGCTTCCCTTCTCTTATGTTCACCTCTTTTGTATCTTAAAGTCCTCATATGAGTGAAGTCATATATTCGTCCTTCTCTGACTAATTTTGCTTAGCATAATACCCTCTAGTTCCATCTATGTAGTTGCCAATGGCAGGATTTCATTCTTTTTGATTGCCGAGTAATACTCCGTTGTATGTATATACCACATCTTCTTTACCCATTCATCCATCAATGGATATTTGGGCTCTTTCCATACTTTGGCTATTGTTGATAGCTCTGCTATAAACATTGGGGTACATGTGACCCTTCAAAACAGCATACCTGTATCCCTTGGATAAATACCTAGTAGTGCAATTTCTGGGTTGTAGGGTAGTTCTATTTTTAATTTTGGGGGAACCTCCATTCCAGAGTGGCTGCACCAGCTTGCATTCCCCCAGCAGTGCAAAAGGGATCCTCTTTCTTCACATACTCGCCAACATCTGTTGTTGCCTGAGTTGTTAATGTTAGCCATTCTACATTGACAGGTGTGTGGTGGTATCTCATTGTGGTTTTGATTTGTATTTCCCTGATGATGAGTGATGTTGAGCATTTTTTCATGTGTCTGTTAGCCATCTGGATGTCTTCTTTGGAGAAGTGTCTTTTTTTTTTAAAATTGATATCCAAGTTAGTTATCATATAGTGCAACAATGATTTCAGGAGTAGATTCCTTAATGCCCCTTACCCATTAGTCCACCCCCCCCCACAACCCCTCCAGTGGTTACTGTTTGTTCTGTTTGTTCTCTATATTTAAGAGTCTCTTATGTTTTCCCCCCTCCCTGTTTTTATATTGTTTTGCTTCCCTTCCCTTGTGTTCATCTGTTCTGTGTCTTAAAGTCCTCATAGGAGTGAAGACATGCTATTTGTCTTTCTCTGACTAATTTCGCTTAGCATGATACCCTCTAGTTCCATCCATGTAGTTGCAAATGGCAAGATTTCATTCTTTTTGATTGCTGAGTGATACTCCATTGTATATATATACCACATCTTCTTTATCCACTCATCCATCGAGGGACATTTGGGCTCTTTCCATACTTTGGCTACTGTTGATAGTGCTGCTATAAACATTGGGGTACATGTGCTCCTTCAAAATAGCATACCTATATCCCTTGGATAAATATCAAGTAGTGCAATTTCTGGGTCATAGGGTAGTTCTATTTTTAATTTTTTGAGGAAGCTCCATACTGTTTTCTGGAGTGGCTGCACTAGTTTTGCATTCCTACCAGCAGTGCAAAAGAGATCGTCTTTCTCCGCATCCTTGCCAACACTTGTTGTTGCCTGAGTTGTTTTTTTTTTTTTTTAATTTTTTTTTAACATTTATTTATTTTTGAGACAGAGAGAGACACAGCATGAACGGGGGAGGGGCAGAGAGAGAGGGAGACACAGAATTGGAAACAGGCTCCAGGCTCTGAGCCATCAGCCCAGAGCCCGACGCGGGGCTCGAACTCACGGACCGCGAGATCATGACCTGGCTGAAGTCGGACGCTTAACTGACTGCGCCACCCAGGCGCCCCATGAGTTGTTAATGTTAGCCATTATGATAAGTGTGAGGTGGTATCTCATAGCAGTTTTGATTTGTATTTCCCTGATGATGAGTGAAGCTGAGCATTTTTTCATGTGTCGGTTGGCCATCTGGATGTCTTCTTTGGAGAAGCATCTATTCATGTCTTTTGCTCATTTCTTCACTGGATTATTGTTTTTTGGGTGTTCAGTTTGATAAGTTCTTTATAGATTTTGGATACTAACCCTTTATCTTATAGGTTGTTTGCAAATATCTTCTCCCATTCTGTTGGTTGCCTTTTAGTTTTGCTAATTGTTTCCTTTGCTCTGCAGAAGGTTTTTATTTTGTTGAGGTCCCAATAGTCCATTTTTGCTTTTGTTTCCCTTGCCTCCAGAGACGTGTTGACTAAGAAGTTGCTGCGGCTGTGGTCAAAGAGGTTTTGCCTCCTTTCTCCTTGAGGATTTTGATGGCTTCCTGTCTTGTTTAAGTCTTTCACTCTTTTTGAGTTTTTTTGTGTGTGTATGATGTAAGAAAGTGTTCCAGGTTCATTTTTCTGCATGTTGCAGTCCAGTTTTCCCAGCACCACTCGGAGATATTCTTTCCCGCTTTGTCAAAGATTAGCTGGCCAAATGTTTGTGGGTCCATTTCTGGGTTCTCTATTCTGTTCCATTGATCTGAGTGTCTGTTTTTGTGCCAGTACCATACTGTCTGGATAACAGCTTTGTGATATGTCTTGAAGTCTGGGATTGTGATGCCTCCAGCTTCGGTTTTCTTTTTCAAGATTCCTTTGGCCATTCAGGGTCTTTTCTGGTTCCATTCAAATTTTAGGATTGTTTGGTCTAGCTCTGTGAAGAATGTGGTGTTATTTTGATAGGGATTGCATTGAATATGTAAATTGCTTTGGGTTGTATCAACATTTTAAATGTTTTTTTTTTTTAACGTTTATTTATTTTTGAGACAGAGAGAGACAGAGCATGAACGGGGGAGGGTCAGAGAGAGAGGGAGACACAGAATTGGAAGCAGGCTCCAGGCTCTGAGCTGTCAGCACAGAGCCTGACACGGGGCTCGAACTCACGGACTGCGAGATCGTGACCTGAGCTGAAGTCGGACGCTTAACCGCTTAACCGACTGAGCCACCCAGGCGCCCCCGGGTTGTATCAACATTTTAATGATGTTTGTTCTAAGGATCTAAGGTTTAATGATGTTTGTTCCAGGATCATGGAATGTTTTTCCACTTTTTTGTGTCTTCTTCAATTTTTTTCATAAGCTTTCTATAGTTTCAGTGTATAGATTTTTCACCTCGTTGATTAGGTTTATTCGTAGGTATTTTATGATTTTTGGTGCAACTGTAAATGGGATCAATCTTTGATTTTTCTTTCTGTTGCTTCATTATTGGTGTATAGGAATGCAATTGATGTCTGTGTATTGATTTTATATCCTGCAACTTTGCTGAATTCATGGATCAGTTCTAGCAGTTTTTTGGTGGAATCTTTTGGGTTTTCCATATACAGTATCATATCATCTGTGAAGAGTGAAAGATTGACTTCCTCCTGGCCAATTTGGATGCCTTTTATTCCTTTGTGTTGTCTGATTGCTGAGGCTAATTCCAATACTATGTTGAATAACAGTGGCGAGAGTGGACATCCCTGTCGTGTTCCTGATCTTAGGGGGAAATCTCTCAGTTTAGAATACCACTCTTTGAATTCAGCTTTGGGAAAATGATATTGGAAATAGGTCTCTGGTGATTTTTAGTGATTGTAATGGATTTAAACATAAAGAAAAATTCAGTCAGAGTAACATCTGTCTGTGTTTCAGAGAAAGCTTACCATTGTTTCTGAAATACTTGAAATGTTTGGATTTTAAATCAGTTTGCATTTCACAAGAAATTTCAACACTGCATTTATCAAAGGGGAAAAATGGAAAGCTATTAAAAGTGAAGAATGGTGGTACCTTTGGTTCACAATTTCAAGAGAACAAATTATCCAAATTCTGGTTAATGGAAAAGGGAGTTTCCATCCATAAGAGACAAAGCAATAAATCATCTGCTATTTGTTGTCTACTATTTCTATAAACAAAGTTTCTCGGTAGTGGTGGTTGTCAAGAATTTGAACAGACCATTCATCATGTCTTGATTAGAAATGCAGGTGGCTACTTCCAAACAGTTATGGTCACTGCTGTGGCTTATGAGTTAGGCTTTATTTGGAAGTTTTATCAAATTCAGTATTGAATATTTCCCTAAGATACCTTGTGTGTTGTTTTTCTTGTTACAATAGAAAGAAATCAGAATTAATGCCTTCACCAGGGTGCCTTTCAAAATGTCACCATTGTATGGATTTGTTAGAACACGAAGTTTAGGAAGCATTGTTCTAGAGGACTGTAGGACAATTTTCTCTGCATGAGAATCTGATCTTGGTTAACTCTGAAACTCTGTTTCCCTGTATCCTGATAAGAGTAGAAGTCAGTTACTTTTAGGCAACATTGCTTATGATAAAAATGACCCCTGATTTGTGAATGATATCTGAACTGGGGGAGACAAAATGAATTCTAAATAACTGATGGGGAGCCATAGCTTTGGACTTACCATGGTGCAGCAACTCTTTTTCTGGGCATGCCTCTATCAGGAAGCCTGAAATCTATGCTTATAGAGTTATTGCAAGACATACTGGCTCATGTGGTAATAAGGCTTTTAAGCCAGGGTGGTTTCCATACCCACCCAGTGTGGATCTCATCTCCTTGCCTCTGAGTTGTCATCTAGGGAGAGGGTAGCTCCTGGGTGGCTGATAGATTCCTACAAGTAGTCCCATGGAAGAGTGAAGTCTGATGTTGCCCTGATGGCGAGAAGTAGTTCCTGCCCTATGCTCTTCCTAAGTAGAAGGGTTCCAAATATAGTTTATGAAAGTTTTATTAACCTGAACATTTAGTTGAAGCTAATAAGATTGCCTGGTGGAGCAATATGTAAGTCTTTCTTTTTCATGCTTATATATAAGGAGCCATTGTTGGTGTTTGACAAATGTGGACTTTTCTCCCATTTCTATAGAACCTCTCATCCCACTTCTATGTGTCCATATTTTGCTATTTTTTTGTTTTGGTCATTGAAACATATATACACTTGATCACCTTGATAAGGATACTTCTATAAAGTCATAGCGGTAACCAGACTTTTACAAAGGTGAATACTGTTACACAATACTACAAACACCAACTCTTAGCATGTGCCAAACACTGTTCCAAGTTCTTCATATGTATTAATTAATTTAATCTTCATAGCAACTCTGTAAGGTAGCCAGTATTAATAGATTCATTTTACAAATGATGAAACTGAGGCAGAGTTGGCCAAGTTTGACCAGCTAGTGTAGTGAACTGTGGGGCTGGAATTCAAACCCAAGTAGTTGGGCTTTAGAACCCAGCCTCTCATACACTGTGCCTAATAAACTCATTCTAATAATGACAACTTTTCCTGTCACTTGTGTCACACATGCTGTGCTAGGCTGAACTGTGTGCTTTCTGTACATTAATATTATTTTGTCCTCAAAAGAACCTCCTTAGAAGGGCATTCTCTATAGTTGAAAGGTGAGGAAATTGAGGTACAGATATATGAAGGACTTTGCTGTTTGATATTGTTTCGTGATTTGCAGATAGAAGTTCAGAATTATATCTGATGTTCCCATCTTTCAATTCTATGATTTCATCCTCTGTGCAATGTCGATTTTCAAACCATTTAGTGAGTGGGTAAATTTAGTGAGTGGATAAATCAGAATGTATGGCAGAGCCCTTCCCAAATACCAAGAATTTTTAGGGTCTATAAAGCCAAGAAAGAAGACACAAAATTTCTTCTACCTAAATGTTGCCTAATGTATATTTCTAGGATCATTATATATAAGTGGTATTATTAATAGGTAGATGGTAAAAAACAATTATTCTGTGATCATATGCAATTAAGATACATTAAATTAAATCACTGGTTCTCAACCTGGGAGATTTTGCCCCCCAGGAGATTTTGGGGGATGTCTGCAGGAATCTTTGGTTGCCATAACTAGAGAGGATGGTGCTGCTGGTGTCAAGTGGGAAGAGTAAGAGTAGCTGCTAAACAGCTGGCAGTGCACAGGACAGGCTCACACAACAGACAGTTACCTGGCCCAACATGTCAGTAGTGCTTAGATTGAGAAACCTCAGGTTAAGTGATGCTAATTACACATTTCTGTCCTGTACGGCCAATCAACTCTTTCTTGAGGGACACATGCTGGGATTGGGACTCTGTGAAACAGAGTTATGTGGCTTGGGCTGTTAGGACCATATAATCATCCATACCAGGCTCAGGCCATATTACTTTCCCAATGATCCAGTTCTTAGATGGTTCCTAAGCCTATTATGTTAAAAGTATTTTTTTAGGGGCACCTGGGTGTCTCAGTCAGTTGAGCATCTGACTTTGGCTCAGGTCGTGATCTCATGGTTCATGAGTTCAAGCCCCACATCAGGCTTGCTGCTTTCAGTGCAGAGCCTGCTTTGGATCCTCTGTCCTGTTTGCACTCTCTCAAAAATAAACATTTTTTAAAAAGTATTTTTTAAGTTTATTTATTAATTTTGAGAGAGAGAGCAAGTGTGTGCACCCAAACAGGGGAGGGGCAGGGAAAGGGGAGAGAGATCCCAAGCAGGCTCCCCGCTGTCAGCAGAAACCCAACATGGGGCTCAATCTCAGGATCCCTGAGATTGTGACTTGAGCCAAAATCAAGAGTTGGAGACTTAACCCCCTGAGCCACCCGAGTGCCCTGTTAAAAGTATTTTTAAAGGAAGCTTTTTAAATTTCAAACTAAAGCTATTCTGTCCTTTTAGTGAGATTACCTGTTTAGTGACCTAGAACAGAAAACACAGATAGATGTTTGGTATTTTCTCAAATTTCAGCATTGTGGTTTCTGTGTGAAGTCATAATTACAAAAAACTTTATAGTGAGGTTATATGTCCTCTGTAATAACAGATCATTTTGAAACCACATTATCAGAAACCTTGCCAAGTTGCCTAACACAATGACCATTTTCTTGGGCTAGTCCATAAAGAAATTTAAATCTAATGAGTCAAATCTCAGCCAGCACATGGAAACATTAAAGGCACCTCATATTTGCACTTGGAATAATAAAAAATACTCAGCTTCATATTTTCTCCCTACCCTCTCTTCAAACACACACACACACACACACACACACACACACACACACGCACAAACATGCCCTGGTAGTATTCTGGGGCTGTGACAATTTAATGGGTGATGATTTTATTTCACACAAAAATTTGAGGAAACTAGGGGTGCCTGGGTGGCTCAACTGGTTAAGCGTCTGACTTCGACTCAGGTCATGATCTTGCGGTTCATAGTTCAAAACCTGCATCAGGCTAATCTGCTGTCAGTGCATAGCCTGCTTTGATCCTCTGTCACCCTCTTTCTCTGCCCCTCCCCTGCTTGTGCTCTCTCTCTCTCAAAAATAAATAAACATTAAAATTTTTTTTGAAGAACCTAGAAGAGTGGTTCTCAGACTTGGCTACTAATGAGAATCAGCCAGGCCCTACTCCAAGACATTATTTAATTGATTTGTGGTGAGCCTGAACAACAGTATTTCTTTAAAACTCACCAGATCATTCAAGTATTTAACTCAATGCTGCACTCCCATGGACTTTGAGCAGCAGTTCTCAAGCAAGCCCTAGAGGACTTATTAAAACAGATGCTTAAACCTCTGGAGTTTCTGATTCACTGGGTTGGGAACATAGCCTGGGAAATTACAATTCCCATGGGATGCTTGTTGCTGCTGTTCCAGGGACCTTGTGCTGAGAACTACTGGCTCCAGAATACTCTCTTATTACAGAAATTTGGATGTTTCTTCTTAGTTATGCTTTTGTTTAATTTTCTAGGTAAAAAAGAGTTCCTTATCAGATATTATACCCTTTCTGGTTAGTCAAACCAGAAGCAAAGTAAGTCATTTCTCTTCTCCTCTTTAGGTTAGGTCTAAACCCATACAGATTCATGATCTTGACCATCATCAAACAAATTGAGGTTTATAATTACAGAACACAGGAAGTAGCTAATTTCTTTCCAGGCAGTTGCCTATTTACCTTCACCCAATTAATATGCTCAGATTATAACAATTAAAACTGTATAATTATGAAAATAATAAGAGAACTTAGATTTGCATAGGGCCATATGAGCTTATCTAATATACTCCACTACCTTAAAGCAGGTAGTTACTTGTTTGCTTGTTGAAATCAGAAACTTGAAGGAGATAGGAAGAGAGAACAGGGTGAACTAAGACATTTGTATGCATTCAAACATGGCCTAAGGTAGATATGATAAGTCAGCCTGACTAAAAAGGGCAATTTGTGGGACAGAGTAGGAACTAACATGAAACAAGAGGAGAGTGCCAAACACCTGGCAAAGTAATTTGGATTTGATGATATAAACAGTAGGAGGCTATTTAAAGTTCTTGAGCAGGAAACAAACCATGTTTCTGCGTTATCAGTCTTACTAGACTGGTTTCAAGATGATCAGAAGCATTTTCAATCTGTGTAACAACAGATAGAGCTGCTGTTTTAAATAACAAATCACACTGAGATATCATCGTTTTGGAAAATCAAGGAATTCTAGGAAAAGAAATTAACATTTTTAGAACCCCTGTAGGCACAATTTGAGTTATAACTTAAATAAACAATAATAAGACAATTTATGACCTACCACAGGGCTGTGTAATTCTCATATGCCATATGATTCTCTCAAATACAACATAACCTTTTGGAGTTAACAGAAGCCTTGGAGTCTAAGTTTAATTTCAGATGGATAGATATAGGTTCTACAGTAAAATAGTTTGACAGAGGACTCCCTGATTCTACATTGAACAGCAAGAAAACACTCCAGATATTTTTCCCCATTAAAATATAGTAAAATGTAATTTTACCCAAGGTATTCATCTCATCCTAATTAGTTAACTATCCAAGCGCCTGTTTAGTTGATTGAATCATAAAGCCGTTTTGTTTATCGGCAACTTAGGAATTTTATAGCACAGCACTTGAACAAATGAAGTTCTCGTTTTAAACCCTGAAGTAAATTTTTGTATTATTTCCTCAACGAAAGGAAATTTCTTTGATGAAAGAAATATCCGAAGCAACTATCCAAGAAGCAGCGGAAGTTAAGGGTGAATCCTGGATGCCAAGAAAGGCTGAGTAGGCAATTATGAGCATAGATGTGGTGTGGTGGGTCAGCTCCTGAGATAGATGAGCAGTCTGAGGCATAGTGTGTGAAGTACAAAGGCTCAAGGAGTAGATTTGGGTGGTACCCCCCTCAGTAATGAGCTGGAAAGTCTTTTTGTTTGTTCAGAGGCATTTTACTTAGACAACTAAAACAATGAGATGTTCCGAAGCAGTGTACAAGAGAAATCAAACCAATTTATCATGAATTCCCTCTTCTTTACAACTAAACCAAATAAACAAAAAAAGCCTTTCTGCTTTAAGAGAAAAATCAAAAATAGGCCAATGTATTTTTCTTCTCCATAATAACATGAACAGCTACAAGAAATCTAATTGTGATAGGAGAAATTGTATATTGGCTTATACATACTCATTAAAAAGACAACAGGCCATCATACCACAAGAGCCTAATTCCACCTGCCTTCATCTGATACCTGTGTGTTTTCACATACAGGTAACACCAAGTTATGAACTGGAAAGTCTATGGAGAATAGGATTACAGAGAACTGTGGATAGTCCCTCTTAGTTTTACAGAGCTTTCCTTGACCTTGCTGCCCCATCCATCTACCAAGAGAATTGGGCTTGAAGAAGTCCCTGCTCATCTTTAATTGAATAATTTTGTTAAAGTTATGAGAAACAAGACCGGTTTTTGGAAACTTTCAAAAGGAATGGATGGGAGAGATATGGCCCACCAATACACACCATTATAAAGGAAGTTTGAGAGAAAGAAGGCAATGTGGGATTTCAAGTTAAATGGGCAGCAGGTGGAGAAAAAGCTTTCTACAAGCTAAAGGGAAACTTTCTGCAAGTTAAAGAGAAGTTTTGCATGTTTTTAGATGCAGAGGAAAAATTGCTAAAAGCCAGGAGGGTTAGAAAAAAGTGAGGTGAAACCTCTTCATCTCTGGAGTAAAATTTGAGATCCACTCAGGATATGGAGTGTAGGCACACAGGTATGATGATTTTCAAGTGAAGGTGTGAGACAGTACTCACTTTATGACCACCTCATTTTTGTTGGTTGCTTTCAAATAAAGTTCAGTGGTTCACAGACATTACTGTGTATCAGAATCATCCAGGGAGCTTGGTAAACTAGAATCTTGAGTCTCATACATAAGGATTCTGATTCTGTGTTGGACCCAGAAATGTGGATCCTTAATAAGCAGCCCAGATGATTTTGATGCTGGTGATCCAGTCTTTGAAAAAGACTAGTGTGTTCATTTGTTCTATGCAGGGTAGAAATGTGTAGAGGATGAAAAGGTTTAGGGGATTGAGAATGAAGATCTTAAATAGTAAACTGCAAATAAAAAAGATTTCTAAGTGGCACCGAGCACCAATAAGTTAGAATTCAACATCATGGACCACACCTGCCACCTTCTAGAAGGGTCTTTAGAAACAGACCAATGAGAGCAAGCTTTCCAGACATACACAAAGACCATAGTGAGCTGCTTGATCTTGTCTTTAGGTTGGTTTGATGGCTGATATTATTGAAACATCTGAAGTTAGTTACAGTTTCAGAGACAAGTTAAAATTTCACATTTTGGAGAGAATAACCCTAAGAATGTCCTAATTATATCTTCAGCTTTCGACAAATAAAAAAGGGAAAAAAATATGTTTTTCATACACCTCACCAGCAACATGTAATACCTGGCATTTTCCCAGACAGTTCTGGTGTGAAGTTTTAATTAGAACACAGGCAAACAGATAGTGGAATTAGGTAGAAGCTGAACAGGTTGACATTTTCTGTTGTGGCACTGAAGTAGGAGAGTGACCTTCAGACTCCTCTCCATCAGCTCCCCACCATCAGCTCCCAGACCGCCCTTGTGTGCTCCGTGATCAGGTCTTGGCTTGGAGTTTTGGTGTTTTGTTTTTTGTTTGTTTGTTTCCCCATTCTGGTCCTGTATGCCCTAATTTTAAAAAGATTTTTCTAGCTCAGTTTAATTAAACATAAATAGAAATTATTCCAATGGCTTTTGGTTTTTTGATTAACAGACCCACAACATAAGAGAATTTTATTCCAATTTCTTTAAGAGTTATAAATATGTACATCAATTTGTACACAGACAACAATTTCAGGGATTTCACAGACGAACTGAAGGCTATGCTAAAGAGCCATGAACTCCAGGTTCAGAATGCAGAGCTAAGGATCAGGGGAGAACGTAGACAAGAGAAACAGTTGATTTTCACTGGAGTGTTCCTATCTAGTCTTTGTCAGTACATATAATTTTTGCATAGTTTTAACACAAAAAAATTTGCAGTTTTATTTTGCAGCTATTCCTTATCTTAATATTCTAGAGTACTGTAGAATATTTATAAATTTTATCTTCCTAAATTTTAAAACATATTCTAATAACTTGCTATATCACAATATGTTTCACAATTGTTGTATTATTGGATATTTAAGTTGCATCCAGTATTTCAATGTTATGGCTAAAATTACCAAAAAAACAAAAACAAAAAACTTTGTGCCTACAGGCAAGTTCTTGTTTTAAGAAACTTTAGAGAATCAGCCTTTTCTATTCTCATTACTTTGCTTCCTTTTGTCCTTACTCCTGTCTTTATCTCACTTGCTTTTCTTCCTTATTTGATCTGTTTCCTGTTAAGCATAAGGGTGAAGAATGCCCTTGATGACAGTTGAAAGGGGAATATCTTGAAATAAATAGGTTCTCAGTAATAACTATTTTATTCTGTGATGAACTGGGCATATTTTTTCAATTTAATCTGGGTCTTGATTTGAATCTTATTTAATTCATCTTTTCTTACTTTGATCTTTCTCACAATTCTTTCAATACTGAGTAGTGTAAAACTCTTTTATATTATTATTGAATAGTTTCTAAACAGCTAATAATAAAAACTTATTTTCAGGTAACTTTCATACAGAGCTATTATGTTTTAAATATCTGTTATTGAGTTGTTTTTGTAAAGATCATGTAACTGAAATTATCAAGCATATTACCAAGGTTGTAAAATCTTTAAGACCTAAAATAAGTACAACTATTTTTTAAACAGGAGCTCCTCTTTCTTTTCTTAAGTAATTTATTCAATCTAAAAATAGTTTGTTAGAATTTTTAACAATTTGAAATAATATGTCTTTTCAGAAATGTTTTATCTCTTTAGAAAAAAAATCAATGCAATTGCTTGACTTTGTATTGAATACTTTATTTACTTGCCTCAATTTTATTTGTTCATAGAGTTGTAAGTTATGAGAACATCAATAAAAATGACTACTATACTATTAGCAAAAAAGCCGTAACACACATTTATAATGAGGACATTGAGTATATCGAAATTGATCGATGGGAACAGGAGTATCTATATCACAGAGAACTCACTAAAATTCCCATATTTGCACTTTTCCGGAAATGGAAGGCTTTTAATGTGTGGAAGAAGAATGTCCGTTCCAAGAAAATCAGTGTTTGTCGACAATCTCTACAAAAAAATTTGTTCATTGTTAATCCTGTACGTATTTTTAATTATATTTTAAAGGAATTACAGAAAAACAAAATGTGAATCTATTACAGGTATTGGTATAGACTGTCCTTGAAATAGAATATTTCATCTTTTTAAGAGAATTTTCATACTGTCTTGTCATTTAAGAGTCTGGCAGTCTAGCAGTGTTTTTACATTTTAACTGGGGTTGCAGAATGCAAAAGTATAAGAAAAGAGTTGCACAGGTCCCCTTCAGTTAGAAGCAGCCTCAGAGGTTTGGATTCATGGCCCCCTTTGTTGCTGATCAGGAAAATGATATATCCTCTTGAGCAGAGTAGGCTGGCAACCCTTATTATCTCCTTTTATCTTTGAGTCACTCTGGACTTTATGGTCCAAAATAATTGGGGGACCTGTTTTCATGGGCCAGTGCTTCCCAAGGTATCATACCTATACTTTCCTCTACCATGGATTCAGACCCTAGGGAAATTTTTAATCTTTACTTTGCAGAATGGGGTAATCATGAGAAAAGAACTGTTAAAGAGTATATGGCCATATTTAAAATCTCTACCCATTCACTGAATTTCAACTTGCATTAGAAGTTTTCTACTTGTGGAGTGCCCGTCCAGGTCATGATCGCAGAGTTCGTGGATTTGAACCCCATGTCAGGCTCTATGCTGACAGTGCGTAGCCTGTCCTCTGTCTCCCTCTCTGCCCGTCCCCCACTCATGCTCTGTCTCTGTCTCTCTCTCTCAAAAATAAATAACATTAAAAAAATTAAAAAATAAAGTTTTCTATTTGGCCCTTGGGAATAAACTGGAATCACCGTTACGGTCAGGGTCCTCAGCTGTCTATTTCTATGACACTGAGTCACCACCCTCTCAAATCAGAAGCCTCAAGTTTGCTTTTTTACTGCTCATTTCCTTCACTTTCATATGTTGATCTGAAAGATCATTATCAAGATGTCAGTTACACCAAGGAACATTAGGGTTAGGGTTAGGGCTCACATAGGTATTAGTGCAAAACAAATGTATGAGATGTGCTATTTCAGGTCATCCATCTCATCAAGCATTCTGGGTTGCAGAAAATATTCTAGTCCTTCTTGATAGTAAGCTCAACTCCTAGACCTCTAATTTCATTAAGGATCCATCAATCATTTGAACCTATTTTATTATCTTTTTACCACCTTTTATCTTTTGCCATGTCCTGGGCACTATACATTTCATAAGTTTGTTACTAAGTATATAAAATAGTTCTTCCTGTATTCCTCTCTAAGATCACCTCGATTGATCCTTAAGGCTTGTTCTCTTATGTGCTGACAGTTGTCCTATCTACCATTCATACCAATAGTGCTTTGACCTTGATAATATCTTCTCTTAAATGTAGCCCTGGCAGACTAGAAAGTTCTCATCCATTTAAGCTTAGATTGACCTAAATAACAGACCCATTGTGTTGGTTTAAATGCCTATTAGATACTATAATTATGCAATGCTTATCACTACTCTTACATTTACAATTAGTTAATTAGGAGGACTGATTTGCCTAGACTAGGTTGAAAGAATCAATGTGGAGAATATATTGAAAATATCTGAAATATTTCTTTTCATGATATTTTTTAGTAACAAACCTTATTGGCACCTGTGCCTACATTTCCTCTTAACAACTTTATTGAAATATAATTAACGTAGTGTACAATTCACCCATTTAAGGTATACCGTTTGGTGGTTTTATTACATTCACAGAATTGATTAACCATCACCACAGTCAATTTTAGAACATTTTCATCACTCCAAAAAGAAACCTTGTTTGGGTACCTGGGTGGCTCAGTCGGTTAAGCATCCAGCTCTTGGTTTCAGCTCAGGTCATGATCTCACAGTTTGTGAGTTCGAGCCTTGCATCAGGCTCCACATCGATGGTGCAGAGCCTGCTTGGGATTCCCTCTCTCTCTCTCTCTCTCTCTGTCCCTCTCTCTCCCTCTCTCTCTGCCCCTTGACTGCTGTCTCTCTCTCTCTCTCACTCTCTCAAAATAAATGAATAATTTTTTTTAAAAAAACCCTATTATCCATTAGTGGTCATTCTATATTTCTCCCCATCTCCCCCCAATACCCTCCCTGGCTCTAGGCAACCACTAAACCACTTTTTGTCTCTGTTGGATTGCCTATTCTGTACATTTCATGTAAATGGAACCATGTAATATGTGGTTCCTTGTGGCTGGCTTTTTTCACTTAGCTTAATGTTTTCAGCATTCATCTATGTGATAGCATAGCATTTCTTTTTATTGGCAAATAATACGCTGTTGTATGGATATATATATTTTATTTATCCATCCATCTACTTCCATTCATTGTTCCAGTCCACAAATAAATAGGTTCTTAATAGTGACTGAGTTTTATTTTTCAGCAACTTGTTAAATTTAAAGTTAAAAATTTTAACTTAAAAAAATTTTTAATTCAAAGTTGTCTTGGGATTTTATGTCAAGCCTCTTAGATCAGCAAATGGGCCTCTCCATTACCATGGTGACTGGGCATTGTAGTCCTTAAGATAACACAATGAATCTTTTAGTAGCCATTCATCATACATAGTGAAATTTAAGATATTTCCCAGTCCTCTATTACTTACCCTCAATTTCTTAGCTAAAAGACACATATTCAAGATAAAAAGATAGATATTCAAACAAATTAAGTCTGATAGTTCAAAGAATGCTTTTAGAAAAATTTCAGATGTGTTCCTGTTTAATGTATGCACTTTGGAGTTGTAGCTAGAGTTAACATATAGACCTATGTATTTTCCTTAATAACCATTCTTGCTTTCCAAATATTTTTATTCTTTTAAAAAACAGGTTTTTTTTTAACTAAACAATGATAATTTTTATTTTCATTCAGCATTTGCGACCGGCTCTTCTTAAAATAAATGAATTATGCTATAACTTGAGTTTTATCAGACTTTGTTATATTGAAAAATGTCATACTTATACCCTGCAAGAATTTAAAGCCACACAAATCATATGGTTAGAAGAGGTAAGGAATTTTTGTCTATGGTTTTGAGATTTTTTTTTTCTATTGTTGCTACTTTGCTATTGCTAATTATATTCATCAATGTCTAGGTGACAACGCGCCTAGAAGAATTTCGAAATGAGGCAAAAGTTGTGGTCAGGAAGGCTTGTCGAATTGCTCTGCGTGCCGCAGGATTTATTCCTGATGACTGTCAACATAAACCTGTTGAGGGTATGAAGGGGAAAAAAAACTTTGATAGATCAGAAGTCATGGCTTTCTAAAAAATTAACTCTTTTTTATTCTACTTTTCTTAAGTTCAAATAATGATCCTATTCGTCAGGATACTAGTCACAGAACCTTTATTTCATAAGCACTTTATGGTGGAATCAGGGACTCTTTGCTTAAAGTTATGTCAAGCCTACCAGAACAAACAATAAGTTTGTCAAAATTAAGCAACTGGATGGATCTCAGGTTGGCTCCAATTGACATGAACTGTAAAGAATAACTAAAATTCAGATGGAAAAGGAGGATAAAGCTGTTCCTGGGAAAGAGGTAGCATGGTACACAGATCAAACCCTATTACAGGGAATGTTAATGAACTGTCTGCAGTCTTTCACTGAGTCAAAATCCTTTGATGTGGAATTCTTTTGGATAACTGGGCTATTTTCTAGAGTTTGAAACATCTCATTAACAAAGCATTTTGTTATTTTTGAATTTTACCTATCTTTTTAAAAATTTTGATTCCAATATAGTTAACATACAGTGGTATATCAGTTTCAGGTGTACAATATAGTGATTCAGCAATTCTGTACATTACTCAGTGTTCATCATGATAAATGTACTCTTAATCTCCTTCACCTATTTCCCCCATCCCTCCACTCCACCCCTTCTGGTAACCACCTGTTCTCTATATTTAAGAATCTGTTTTTTGGTCTCTTTTATTCCCTTTCATTTGTTTTATTTCTTAAATTCTACAAATGAGTGAAATCATTTCATATTTGTCTTTCTCTGACTGATTTATTTCACTCAGCATCATCATCAGGGAAATGCAGATCAAAAACAAAATGAGATTATCACCTCACACCTGTCAGAATGGCTGAAATAAAAAACTCAAGAAACAAGAATTATTGGTGAAGATGTGGAGAAAGAGGAACCCTTGTGCACTGTTTGGTGGGAATGCAAACTGATGCATTTTGCCACAGTGGCAAACAGTATGGAGTTTCCTCAAAAAATTAAAAATAGAATTACCCTACAATCCAGTAATTGCACTACTGGGTATTTACCCAAAGAATGTGAAAACACTAATTCAAATGAATATATGCACCCCTATGTTTATTGCCACATTATTTATAATAGCCAAATTATGAAAGCAGCCCAAGTGTCCATCGATAGATGAATGGATAATGAAGATGTGGTGTGTATATACGTATATATATGTGTACATTTGATATGTATATATACACACACACACACAATGGAATGTTATTCAGCTATATAAAAAATTTTACTTATTTTTTAATCCATATTGAAAGAAATGGAATTTTTACACAAGAATTCCTGTTGTTGTGTCTTCTGTTGTTCTTAGATTATTGTAAAATGCCAGATGGTGAAGGTCTCACTGAGTTGCCTGCTTATTCAGACTCTGAGAAAATGACATACACAGAGCAGGCCAGCAAAAGGCATCACTGCATGAGGCTAACATGGTAAATTCTTCTTCTTTTTTTTCTTTCAAGAAATATTAGAGCATCCACCCTTCTCAAATTTCATTAAAAATTAAAGCCTTCATCACAGGATTCACTAATAGTGATGAGGGATTCAGGGGATATGGTAACCTGAATGCATGCCCAGAAGCTCACCCATCTGACTTTCACTCAGCAAAGCAACCACAGGAATGGCAAGCTGGTGGAGGGTGGAAGACATGCCCAAGGCCAAGTGCTTCTCTTTGATCTCTAAAGTTTTGTTTCCTTCGAGCCCAGCTTGGAGCATGAAGTAGGCTGTGGTAAGGAGAAGTCAGGTACATAGAGATTTCTGGGTGTCCTCCAGGGGACCCGGAGAGCCCACTACATCTGTTTGGTCACTAGAGACTACAGGGAGTTCTTTGCATTGCCACACAAAATGCCACCCTCTCCCTGTGGTGGGTTTTGCATCTGGGAGACAAGGGTGGAAAGTCTTCCTTCTAGGGCCTCGGCCAGATCATGACATTGTTCCAGAGTTTGGATTTCACATCATTGTAAAACCTCATCATTACAAATAACTTGCAAACAAGGCAAGTGGCTCAGTCAGTTAAATGTCCGACTTTGGCTCAGGTCATGATCTCACTGTCTGTGAGTTTGAGCACCGTGTCGAGCTCTGTGCTTACAGCCCGGAGCCTGGAGCCTACTTCACATTCTGTGTCTCTCTCTCTCTGCCCCTCCCCTGCTTAGGCTCTCTCTCTCTCTCTCTCTCTCTCTCTCTCAAAAATAAATAAATAAAAATTTAAAAACATTTACAAATAACTTGCAAACAAAATCCCCAAACATTATCTGAAAAATTTTGTGTGGCATTATAAAACAGATTGTTATTCAGTGCCCACTAACTTAGTCCAAGTTTGACAGCTGTCTGTTTAATAAACCTTAACTGTGTACTAGTTTATATATGAAATAACATGATAGGACAGTCTGTGTCACAACAGAAGTAAATGAAGCAGTCCCTGAGGCCACCATCATAATACAAGTAACAGAGGCCACTTGGGGCTTCACTTCAGTAGAATGAACATTTATTTTAAATGCCTAAGTAAGAAAATAAAAATCTGCATCTCTGGGTTAGCAGTTGCTGTCAAACAACATTTATTCAATAGCAAAAGTTTCACAATTTTACCATTAGAATGTCACAGATGTTGTATATTTTCTGATTTCTTGTTTAAAGCATCTTTCAAAAATCTTATGGCCCTTTTGGCTAGCTGAGGTAGGTGTGTTTTCCATACCAACTGTATTGCTCATTAAATATCCTTTTGAATAGTTAGAACACTCAGCTAAATTGATGCTATATATTTGAATATATTTGTGTTTTAAAATGAAGAATGTCCAAGAAGAACTCTTCTGGACAATAAGTCTCTGTTATTATAATATAAATGGAAATTCAAAGAGAAATTATGATTTTTTAAGTGTGAATATTTGGTTTACTGTCACTTTCAAAAATAATAGTGAATATAGAAAACTGAAGCTGTATTTTTTTTCTTTTCAAGCTTTATCCGTCTAAATGACTATCTAATTGAGAACACAATGCACATCCTAACAGTAAATTCTGTTAACTCTCTTTTGAATTATCTCACTGACAAGCTAAAACGAACACCTTCAGCAGATGTCATTCAGAAATGGATTACTGAAGAGAAGCCTGACGTCACTGATAAAAAGGTATATTCAGACAAAATTAAGAAAATTCACAGGTCAGCATTTATTGAGGAGTGCTTACTATGCATATTAGGCTATTTCCTGTGTACTGGAAGTAGCAGGAATGCTTAGGAGATTTCACAGGATAATAAGAGCTTACCATATGCACTTGAAATGGCAAAATGAAAATCACCGTATGAACAAGTAAGAGAAAGCATCCATTGTGCCAGATGTCTGTCTCATAGAAATTTGCTATAGGCTATTCAGGTGTACATTGGACAAATATTTCTTAAGTACCTACTATGTACTAATCCCTATGCTGGGTGTTGGGTATATAGTGATGAAAAGCATAGAGAGGATGCTTGCCCCCTTTAATAAAGCTTACAGGTTGGGGGTCATTGTGGGCATGAGCTGGCAGACAGAAGCAGGGAAGGTGGTATAAATGAAAGAGGTAAGCAATGGTTTAGAGGTGAGAAGAAGCAAATCATGGAAGCAAGTCTTTGCGCTTTGAGTAGATAGCCTCTATCTTAGGATGTTGATCTTAGAGACACAGATTAATTTGAGATGTTTGAGATGAAGTGCTACAACTCTTCTGGTGGCTGAGAGAGAAATCATATCATCTAATATCCACGTTTCTCAATAAGCTTTCCCCCAGCTCCATCCCAGATAGTAGCTCCATGCTAGATACCTAAAACATAACAAAACATGCATACCTAGTTTCATCAGTCTTCCTACCTGCACTTGTCAACTCCCCCCAACCCCCCACCCCAGGAAACCCAGTTATGAAATTTCAAGGCTGGATGTTCTTTGCCATAGTTTCCCTTTTCTCCAAACACTGAATTTTAGTTGCATATTCTTTTTTTATTACTTTCTCTCCTCCCCTAATCTCAATTCCTCCTTTTTCTAAATATCTTTATATTTTGAAAGTAACATTTATTTTTCTAATTATAAAAATAATATATGCTAAGTGAAAAAAATGGGAAGAACACAGAAATATACAAAGGAAAGCATCCTCTGCTTTCCAAAGATAACTATTTCCAGTGGGAAGAAGGGTATCCTACTTTACTTGCTGCCTTATCACATGCTTTTTCTACCTAGCAATATGTTGTGAAAAATCTCCTGAGTCAGTATGTACTTTTCCATATAATATTCTCACACAAAAATGTACCTACTGTACATCTTCTAAATAATTTTCTATTGTTGATCACTTTCTCAGTATTCCAAATAATACTGCAGAGAACATCCTTGTCCATACATTTTTCACACATCTGATTTTTCCCCTTAGAAGAAACTCCTAGATGTGGAATTGTTGGGTCACAAATATGCTTACTTGTTAAGCCTTTTGATACTGATGGATTAACTTGCCAGAAGGTTTTGTGTTAATTTATAACCTTCCCAGCAATGTTTGACAATGAGCCACAGGCACACTAGATATTATCATTCATTTTCATTTTGGTCAATATGATGGATGTAAAGTAGTATATCACTGCTTTTAATTGTTATATTTCTTTAATTGTCACCCCAGTGCAGGGATAAGAGCATAGGTCTGGCACTTAATAACCAGTATGTCCTGGATGAAATGTCTTACCTTCTTCAGATCCTATTTTTCTCGTGGGGGTAATAATGATACCTGCTTCATATGGTTGGTGTGGGTACATGAATACTTAGCACTGTCTGGCACACAGTGAATGCTCAATAAATATTGTTACTGAGTTAACTATCAGGAGTACGAGAACAAGGAGGAGAGTGATTGATCACTTGTATATTCCTTTTAAAAAATGTCAGATCATGCCCTTTGCCATTTTTCTATTTAAGTACATTTCTATTTTAATATATATTTATGTATCAATGGTTATATTGTTAGTATACATTTCTATTGAGTATATCAAGTATATTTCTATTTAAATATTATCAACTTTCTATATTCTGTGTTCACTACTGACATATTTTTCCAGCTTGTTGTTTGCCTTTCCATTTTGTTGATAGTGTTTTTATAAGGAGAAGAGTTTTACACTGTTGAATCGTCTTTCAATGTTTGCCTTAATTTTTTAATTTCTATGGTAATATTCACTGAAAGACATGCCAACATTATGAAATCAATTAATTGTATAAGCTTCAGTTTACATGCCTCTTGTAATACAGAGGTTTTTGTTTTTGTTTTTGTTTTTGTTTTAATCTTCCACCTTGGTTCTTACATCTTTTTAACACTGCAAATGTGCTCATTTCAGGGGGCCTCTGTGGTGGAAAAGCAGGAAGAAGATGAGTCTCTCATCCCTATGTTTCTCACAGAACTGATTTTGACAGTCCAATCATTACTCTTCGAGCCTTCTTTGGAAGACTTCCTGGTGTGTGTTTCTTCAGATAGCATCCATGCATACATAACTTTTTGGAAAATGAAGCAACTGTTTCACTGTCAAATGATTGGCAGGATTGCTGTTGTCACTTTTCCAAAATGATTAGAAGAAAATGAGAAAGTATTGTTCTATGCACAGCGTTACATCTGCATAAAAAAGATCTAAAAGTTTAGCACGTTTTCTTTGAGACAGATTGGGGGCTTGGTAGGGTGTACCATCAAGAGAACATATTCTATACAAAATTTAGCATTGACTATGGTAAGGACAACTTTTGAAATCTTTTTAGGTGTGCCACATCTGTGAAAAGTTTATTTTAGTTATCTATTGCTGTGTAACAAATTACCACAAACGTGACAGCTTAAAACAACAGCCTTGTGTTTTCTCAACTTTCTATGGGTCGGAAGTCTGGGCTCATCCTCTGCTTCAAAGTCTCTCCAGGCTGCCACGCAGGTATTGGCTATGATGAGGTCTCCTTAGAGGCTTGGCTAGAAAAGGCTCTACTTCTAAATTCCCTCAAGTTGTTCGAACAGCTCACCTCTATGCAGGTAGAGGACTGAAGTTCCTGTGTTCTTGAGGGATGTCAGCAGGGGACTACTTTTAGATCCTAGAAATCACCTGCAATTCCTTACCATGTGGCCAACTCTATAAGCAGTTTACCATATGGATGTTTACTTCTTCAACATCAGTTGGAAAATCTCCTTTGGGAAGGGCCCAATCCCTCTTTTAAGGATTTTCACCTGGTTCAGTCAGGTATACCCGGGATATACCTTTTCGATTAACTCAGAGTCAACGGATTTGGGACCTTAATTATATCTGCAAAATTCTTTTAACTTTCTCTTTTTTAAGTGTATTTATTTATTTTGAGAGACAAAGCAAGCAAGCATGTGCGGGGAAGGGGCAGAGTGGGGGAGGAGAGAGAGAGAATCCCAAGCAGGCTCCACACCACCAGCACAGACCTCAATGCGGGGCCTGAACCCATTAACCCTGAGATTGGGACCTGAGCTGAAGTTTGACACTTAACTGACTGAGCCACCCAGGTGCTCCTCCTTTAAGTTTCTATATAATGTAGCCCAGTTGTGGAGAGTGGCATCCCATTGTATCCACAGGCCCTCCATCCCTAAATACTCAAGAGGAAGGGATCATACAGTGCATGTGCACCAGAGGGAGGGAATCTTGGGTGCCATCACGGAATTCGGCCTTCCGCATTTGTCTATACGTATAGATTAGTAGACCTATCAGGATCTGTGTTTCCTGGTATACTGTACCACAATGGCACTAGTAACCAGGATCTCTAGATTCCAGTCTTGACTTAACAGTTAATGGCTATTTGACCTTAGGGAATCCTCTTAACTCTCTAGGGTTCGTTTTATGTATCTGTAAGATGAGAAGGCAGATGAGTTTTAAGGTTGCTTCTAATTCCAGCAGTCCATGATTCTGTGATTTATCAGATAGGTTATTTTAGGATATTTACATAGACAAGCAGACTGCTGAGCTCCCTATGGTTGTGACCTCACTCAGAAGCTCCTGTGGAGACACTGGGTTCTTAGGTCCCTTCTTGGCCAGAAGACTCGTGTCCTTCACATGATTTGTATGTACTCAGAATCAACACAGTATTTGGCATGGTTGAATGAGTTATTTATTTTAGCATTTCAGAAAATTCAAAATTATTCATAAATATAACCATATATGCTTACATTTATGTTTATGTTTTTCTAACAGGCTGGTATTTCAGATGCAATTAATCAATTTCAAAACACTGTGCTATCAGTTCCTAATCTTGTACCTGATACATATTTTGACGCTTTTACCAGACCTTACATTAACAACAAACTTGAAGAAAAAACTTGTGGATTTGGTCCAAGCCTATCAGCAGTATTTGATGATGATAAGAATTTTCACACAATTATCCTTCAAATAAAGGTACATTTACTTTTACTAAAACTAATTTATTATAGTCTCAATTTTTAAGAAATTGAGAAATATAGTTCCTTTCTTATCTTTAAACTGAATGCTACTTAACTTCTAAATAGTAAAGTATTTCTTTTTAAAGCCCTGGTATATCAGAGCACTGACTATAGGAAAGGATTTAGAAGTACAAATTATCTGAGGTGGCTTCACTCCCAGGGGAGAAAATAAGGTTAAGAAGGAAGAAGAGGCGTTATCTAAACATTGGGTGGCATAGGGGAAATGAAACAACTGGTGAAAATTTAAGGTCCTACAAGACAAAAGAGAACCAAAAAATCAAAGTATACCCAATTTTTCCCCACCACCAAAAAATTTTAAAAATCTGTACATTGCTACACTGACAGAATAGAATACCCTTGAATTATAAATCCTATAAATCACTTCAAATCCACAACCTGAAGAAATGAAGATATATTAAATTCATGTAAAACTACTACAAGAAGAAAACAGAAAGAGAAGATTAAAAGATCTCATGAATGCTCCTTCCTTTCCTTCCCAAAAAACCATGAAACAAAAGCTATGCTACCAACTAAAGTAGATATCCTCAAACAAGCATTTGAATTATGTGTACAATCACATTGAATAAAAAATTCAAAATCAGAAATGGGAAATAAAAAGACAAAATCATCTCAGAAATGAAGCCTAAATTACATGGTGACCAAGGGAGGACAAACTCAAATGAAAATTTAATAATTAGAAGAATAAGAAAAATGAGAATGGAGGAAAGACAGAAAAACAAGGGAATGAAAATAAGCTAGAGATACAAGTAAAAGGGTCAGAGAGAAAATAATTGGAATAGAACAGGCAAAGAAGAAATAATATACATTTAATTGGAGTCTCCAAAGAGGACAAGAAAACATAGGGTAGAGCAAACATTTATAACTGTAGTCCAAGGAAAGAAAACCTGAATCTGTACTGAAAGGGCCTGTAGAGTACCTTGGAAAATTGACCCAGAGCAATCAGTTCTGTCATATATCCTCTTAAAACTATTAGCTTTTAAAGCTCAACACACAAAGGTCAAAGAACTTACAAAGTAAGAGAATTAGACCAGCATCAGACTTCTCAGAAACAGTGTATAAAGCAAGACAATAATAAAACAGCATTTCTTAATGAAACTCAAGGGAAGAAAGTGTGAATCAATAATTTTTATCTATTCAAGATAGTTTTTCAAGTATCAAGGCCATAGAAGGGTCTCCCTGGGACAATTTGGCCATTAAAATAAATACTGATTACAAAAGTATCATAAACCCTTGTGGGCACCTGGGTGTCTCAGTAAGTTAAGTGTCTGACTCACAATTTTGGCTCAGGTCATGATCCCACAGTTCGTAGGTCTGAGCCCTGTGTTGGGATCTGTGCAGACAGTGCAGAGCTTGCTATGGATTCTCTCTCCCTCTGTCTTTGCTCTCTCTCTCTCCCAAAATAAAATAAGTATACTTTAAAAAAAATAAAAGTATCATAAATCCTTGAATAAAATGGAAACACATTAGTCCATATTGTGAATGAAGAAATGAATTGAATGAGAGGGGAAAGCTTTTCCTTAGAGCAGAATGTCAACTAATAAATGTAGAAAGAAAACATAAAGAAAAATCATGATGGCTATCATAGAAACAGTAAGGAATCTCCAATTCATACTAAAATGAGTATGTAAAAGTTCAGTGAGAAACAGTATTTTGTCTCAAAACAGTATTTTGTCTGTATATAAGGTATTTATTGATTTCAGGGAGAAAATAGTAAGTTTGCAGTGATGAAGCCTGACAGACGCCACCTTAACTAACATGTTAACATCTCGGGGACAAATTGATGTTATGTGCCTTCTTCTGTAATGCACTGAGAACATATATAATTTCTGTGGTATTATTACCAAGAATGTATAACTGAAATTATGCATTATAAGATAACACACACACACACACACACACACACACACACACACACACGAGATACTCTTCAAAATGTAAAGGTCATTTATAAAATGTAAAACCCTTAAAAGACAAGGGTTGAGGGGTGCCTGGGTGGCTCAGTCGGTTAAGCGGCCGACGTCGGCTCAGGTCATGATCTTGCAGTCCATGAGTTCAAGCCCCGTGTCGGGCTCTGTGCTGACAGCTCAGAGCCTGGAGCCTGTTTCGGATTCTGTGTTTCCCTCTCTCTGACCCTCCCCCGTTCATGCTCTGTCTCTCTCTGTCTCAAAAATAAATAAACGTTAAAAAAATTTTTTTAAAAAAAGACAAGGGTTGAGGAGTTGTTTCAGATTTACAAAATTATAAGTATGCTTCATTTTAATCATAAAGAACAGTTTTCAAAAGTCAGAGTTTAAGATGTGTTTTTTCTTTTACCTCATAAGAGAATCCATTAACTGCTCTTTGACATCAAGGATGGTATCTTCCCTCACTTATGTATCCCTAGGTCAAAGCATATTGTTGGACACAGAGAAGGCATTTGTGTTTATTTTAGTTATATTGAGTTGAATTCTGCTCAGGAAAAAAAATAATTTTATTTGTTTATTTATAACATTTAGGAAACCATACAAGCAGCATTTGAATCTGCCCGATTATATGCAGCTACGTTTGAAAAGTTCCATATATTCTTCAAGGAAAATGAAAGTCTTGATTTACAAGCTCTTAAACTTCAAGAACCTGGTAAGTTTTCCATCTGTCCTTACTAATTATTTTTGAGAGGGATATCAAGGTTTATAGTAGTCTAGTTTCTGTTTATTGGTGTATAGTGACAGAAATGATGACCAAAAAGTTGGCCTGATAAAAGACAAGTTTATTCATTTCTGGCTTATTTTCTGTAGAATTACTTTTTACCACATCCTCATAGTTGGTATGATTTGATAAATTTACTAAGATTATCTTAAATTTACTAAGATAGATTTAATTTATCCTGGAGAATGTGGCATGTGCACTTGAGAAGAATGTATATTCTGCTGTTGGATGGAATGTTCTATGTATGTCCATTAAGTCCATTTGTTCTAAAATGTGATTCAATTCCATTTCTTTGTTGGTTTTCTGTCTCCATGACCTATTCATTGATGATAGTTAGGTATTAAAGTCCTCTACTATTATTGTATTCTTGTTGATTTCTCTCTTAAGAGCTGATAGTGTTTGCTTAATACATTTCAGTGCTTGGATGTTGGGAGCATATATGTTTATGATTGTTATATCTTCTTGATCTATTGGCCCCTTTATCATTACATAATGGTCTTTGTCTCTTATGATTTTTTACTTCAAGTCTATTTTGTCTGATATCAGTATGGCTGCATCCACTGTCTTTTGGTTACTGCTTGCTTAGAGTATCATCTTCCACCTCTTCACTTTGAGTCTATGTTTTTCACAGCTGAGATGAGTCTTCTGAAAGCAGCATATAATAGGGTCTTATTTTTCAATCCAGCCACCCACTCTGTGCCTTTTTATTGGTGAGTTCAATCCATTTACATTTAGGGTGATCATTGATATATGAGGACTTACTACTGCCATTTTATTTTTGTTTTTTTTGTTGTTTTGTATCTCTTTCTCTCTCTCTTTTTTTCTTTGTATTTTCTGTTTACCTTTTTAGTTTGGTGGTTTTCTATGATGAATTGGTCTGTTTCTCCCGTGTGTGTGTGTGTGTGTGTGTGTGTGTGTGTGTGTGTGTCTTTGCTTTAGATTTTTGTTTTGTGGCTACTGTGAGGTATTGTATAAAATGTCTCATATAAAATAGTCCTTTTTCTGTTAGTAGTAATTTATCTTCATTTGCCTATACAGGTTCTTTTATTTTCCTCCTCCCCTTCTATATTTATGTTGCAACAATTATCTCTTTATGTTCTGTGAGTTTGTTGCCAAATTATAGTAGCTATAGTTATTTTTAATGCTTTTTTCCTCTAACCTTTATACTATAATTGTTTAACACCCTATTCTAAAATAGAGTTACAGTTTTCTGATTCTATTTATCACCTTACTCAAAGTTTCATGTATTTTTTCATTTCAGGTAGACAAAAGCTCCTTTCAACATTTCTTGTAAGGGAGGTCTAGTAGTGATGAATTCCATTCACTTTTATTTGTCTTAGATCTTTATTTCTTCTTTATATCTGAAGGGTAACTTTGCTAGATAGAGTATTCTTGGCTGGCAATTTTTGTCTTTCAAATACTTGAATACATAATTCTATTCTCTCCCAGCCTGTAGAGTTTCTGCTGAGAACTCTGTTCATAGTCTAATGAATCTAGTAGTTCCTTTGTAGGTTACTTTCTTTTTTTCCCTGGCTGCCTTTAAGATTCTTTATCATTGACTTTTGAAAGTTTTGTAATAATATGTCTTGGAGATGGTCTTTTTGTATTGAGATAGTAAGGTGACCTATTAGCTTCATGAATTTGTATGTCTAGTTCCTACTCCAGGTTTGGGAAGTTCGCAGCCATTATTTCTTTAAATAACCTCTCTACCTCCTCTTTTCTTCTGGTGTACCCATTATTCTGGTGTTGACTCTCCAAATAGAGTCTAACAACACTCATAGGGTTTCTTCATTTTTTAAACGTCTTAGGATTTTAGGAGTTATCTCTCCTTTTCCACCTGAATCAGTTCTAGTCTACTCTGTTTCTAATGCTTGGATCACTATTCTGAACGATAATTACATGATACCATGAAAAAAGACTCTGTGTTCAAATAAGTTTGGAAAATACTAGACCAAGCAACATCATACAGGTTTCCTTACCAGAGGACTTCTCAGATTACTTGATATCTCATTTTTTCAGTTCTCAAAAATACATACATCTAAACCTTCTGAAATGAGTAGGATAGATAATTGTTGACCCTTTTTGTGTTATAAGGAAGCTAAAGCTCAGAAAGATTAAGTGACTTACACAAAGCCAAATATGGGTTAAAGACTTGAGTTTAGGTTTTCTAACACTGCATGTTCTTTATGCTATGTCAAACTTCCCCTTATATTCAGGAGAGGAGTTGACTGAGTAAAGACAAGAATCAACACCCTTTTCTTTTTGGAAAAGGGTTATATAGAGAGAACAGGGGATAGTAAGGAAATCATTCTGACTCAGGTGGAAGAAGCACTTGGATATAAAGTTAGCTAATTTTTTACAGGCTCAGAGCATACAGGATTTTTAAAGACAAGCAAAGTAGTTTAGTATTGCATATGTATTAGAAGGAGCTGTTTTTGACCAACAGTATGATACAATTGTATTCAAAGGTAATCAGGCCTCCAGTGGTTCTAGATAGATTGGAGAAGGGAGAAAATGAAAATGGGAAGATTATCAAACTGCAGCTGTGGCGTATGGCAGATTCACATCAACAAACGCCTCAACCATGATGTACGAACAGGGTTGGCAGACAGGTGTTGGGAAGAGGAATGGAGATAACTTCAGCTATGCTCAATCTCTTGTATTTTAAACGTTTGTTGTAAATGTCCTCAAAATAGTTTACATGGAGGTGCCATGTGGAAGAACCCTTCCAGTAAGCCCAACTTCAAACCAACTTGACTCAAAAATCCAGTCCATTCCAGACTAGACCCTCTAATGCAGTTACAAATTATTTTTATCTTCCATCTCTTAATAGGAGCCATAAAACATATTTACATTATTGACTATTAGTTTTTTTAGTATAAGATAAGATATAAAGCATTATGAATTAACATTTTGAAGTTATACATGGAATTCTGCATTAGGAAAATAGCATTATAAATATGTATGTAAATTTATTAATGCAATGATTTTTACCATATTCATAATAACCCTTTAAAATTTGATATGATATATTTTATGCCTTATATTATAATTTCATGTAGATGTTAAGTTTTTTGGAGAACAACTGGAAAAATACCACAGACAGCACAAGGACGCAATAGCTCTAAGACCCACCAGAAATGTAGGATTGCTGCTCATTGATACAAAGCTGCTAAAAGAAAAACTAATCCCATCACCTTTGCGATGCTTGGAGGTAATTATGAACTAGGAAACACTTTAATTGTAGTCTGTATAATTATTTTAAAATTTTTCCACCACAAATAGCCTATCTTTATTTTGTAGTATTGCAAATGTTTAAAATTAACATAACCTACTGAGCATCCTTAATATCTAAGAAAAGTCTCTTATTCTCTCTGTCCCAAGCATAGTAGGCTTTCAGATGAGGGAAGGAAGGGCACTTACAGGCCTCAGAGTAGCCTCTTATTCCCCATTCTGTTTTTCTTTGTTGGAGCATTTCAACACTTCCTGCAGAAGAGATATTACTATAACAGCTCAGTGTCCCCATGGGAATGCTGGTTGAGGTCAAGTTTAGGACATCATTTCCTGCTCTGAAACTGTCCCTAAAGATCTGATTATATTTTGGTGAATTGTAGAGGTGAGGAAATTTGTATTGATCCTGAAATAATTTTGATGTCTTCCTTTGGAGCCAGGGTGTACCTATAATACTCTCAAATACCTCCAGTGAGACAATGGTAAACCATACCCCACAGGGTAAATCCAGTCCACCATCTGTTTTGTACATACAACCATGACAGTTTGCTTTTGTATTATCTATGGTTGCTTTCTCACTACAAGGGCAGAGTTGAGTAATTGTAACAGAGATGGTATGTCGTACAAATCTAAAATATTTACTATCTGATCCTTACAGAAAGCCTCTGCTGACCCCTAGTGTAAATGACAGAAGACAGAGCCAATATCTGCTAATTTAATTAGAATTTATTTAAAATATTTATTAAAGTGGCAATATTTAAATAGTTATGATTTGGGGCGCCTGGGTGGCTCAGTCGGTTGGGCGTCTGACTTCAGCTCAGGTCACGATCTCGCGGTCCGTGAGTTCGAGCCCCGCGTCGGGCTCTGGGACGATGGCTCGGAGCCTGGAGCCTGCTTCCGATTCTGTGTCTCCCTCTCTCTCTGCCCCTCCCCCGTTCATGCTGTGTCTCTCTCTGTCTCAAAAATAAATAAACGTTAAAAAAAATTAAAAAAAAAAGACTGTATAAAGATCAACCATTTAAAAAAAATAGTTATGATTTACATTTTCTTTTTCTTTCCTAGGTGCTAAATTATATGCTTCCTCATCAAAGCAAGAAAAAAGTGGATGCCATTATCTCTGAGGCACAAGATGCAGAGTATAAACTTGAATTTGTTCCAACTACCACCATAGAATATGTTAACAGCTTAGTATTTCTTGATGAAATTCAGGAAAGGGTAGGTTGATTTTTATATGACTCAACATTCCAGACCTTGTGGTAGGTAAGGAAAACAAATAAAAATTGAGGGACTGAAGGTCAACAAACAGCTATCAAAATATTAGAACACTTTCAGACAATATAATTGAATACCCTACATCACAGCAATAATGGCAGCTAACACTGATCAAACTCTCACCACTAGTCAAGAATTGCACTAATGTTTTAAATATATATTACATTTTTAATCCTCACAAAAACTTAAGAAGTGTAGATAATTTTTATTCTCATTCCATAGATGAGGAAACAGACACTAAAAATGGTTATATTGTCCAAGATCACAAAGCTTGTTACATGGTAGAGCTGGGTCTACCCAGCTCTGGGTCTCTGACTGCAAAGTCAGTGCTCTCAATCATGGTTTATTGCAAGTCTTCTTTGTGATCAATGATCATGGAATTGTAATCTATATATTGGTCATAATGGAAGTCTTGACCCTTAACCCATATCTGCATGATAGTCAAGAACCTCACCATTAGGAATAAAACCCAATTCAAACTAGCTTACATAGGGAGGTAGAAGTTGGGAGAGAAGAGTAGATATGGGACTCAAGTGGTGCCGGTGAGAGGGTCATATCTCTCTCTCTCTCTCTCTCTCTCTCTCTCTCTCTCTCTCTCTCTCACACACACACATACACACACACACACACACACACACACACACACACTCTTTTGTTGATCAGCTCACTGGCTCTTTCTCTCTCTTTCTCTCTCTCTCTCTCACACACACTTAGACCTTTGTCTCCCTTATTTCTTTCTCTCTAGAAATTTGGTTTCCTCCTCACAGGATCTTCCCTGTGACAGGCAACCTAGCATTTAATTTCAGTTGTCATTTTTCATAAGCTTTCATTCATATCAATTGACATTTGAAATAGAGGTAAATTATTTTCTTAAATATCTGGAAATTGAAGATATGTTACAAATAAAAAATGTGCACTGAGTAAGATAAGTCATTAACCACTAGATAGTCTGTTACATATTCTTAACAGTAAAGGCTGTTTCATGGTCCCATAAAAGTAACCATTTTTGACATTTTTGAATTTATTTTTATATTGAAGTAGAGTTGACGCACAATGTTATATTAGTTTCAGGTGTATAACCCAGTGATTCACTAATTTAAATGTAACAATTTTGTGTCTCATTTAAAGAAGCTCATCTTCACAAAAGGGCAGGTATTGTGGCTTTTCCTCAGATGTACATATATATTATCTCAGGAGTCTAGAGATGCCAATTTGTAGTCAATTTGTAGTCATTAAGGTGCTTTGGATAAATAACTAAACCTCAATGAGCTAGCTTAGGCCAAGGGGGCCGTATTTAAGGATTCAGTAGTATGGAACCCTACCCCTTCATCAAAAAGGTAAGTAGGCTTAGGAATTTACCAGAACCAGTAATGAGAAGACTGTAGGAAATCCAGGTAGTTCTTTCTCTCCAGCCTTTCTTTCTGCATCTCTCTAAAGATCTGATCTGCTTCTTTTTCTCTACAGACTTGCTGCTTCTGCTTCTTCATCCCACAGCAGCAAACATGGCTGACAGCAGCTCCCAAGTTACATACTGCAAGTCTAGCCAGCCACCAAGAGAGAGAGAGAATCTCTCTCTCTCTCCCCCAATATTAATTTTCAATGTCTATTAAATGCATTCAGCTTCCCACCTCCATCCTGTTATATAAGCTATGACAGGAAGTTAGGATCACATTGCAGAGGGTAAATTGCTCTCACTCTGTTGTTCCTGAACAGGAGACTTGATGCGCCATGCAGAAAACCCAGACTGTGTCCATCCCCACCAAGTTGTGTGTGCATTTCTGGGTGTTGTGTTGGGGAGGCAGTTTCCCTTAGGGAGACGTTCTCCATACATGAACAGCTTTTTTTTGGAATTCAGAAAGTGTAGTGAACACCCACTTACAGAGGACAGGGGTTACAACAATGAGTAAATCTGCCTTCAAGGAGCTCAGAGTCTATAATGAAAGCAGATAATTATTATATAATATGTATAGGTACAGGATACTGTTGTAGGACTGGGAGGAGTTGTGGTCATTCTTGGCTATGAATCACAGAAGGCTTTGTGGAAGATGGCATATTCAAGCTATGTCCTAGAATACATCTACTCAGGTAGGATTCCAAGGAGAGGGAAACTGTGTGCAAAGACCTGAGGCAGCATGACAAGAGCACGATGTGGCAATTGGTACACGATGGAGAAAGGGTGCTTGGTAGAGAAAGCTGATAAATTGTAGCTAAAGCTATATTTTTCAAGGATAGGAGAGAAGGAATGGATTCTAGTAAATTTACTTAGTAGAATTGAAAGGACTAAGTGGGCAACTGAATGTGGGGACAGCAAGAGAAGTCTATGACTACTCTTGGATATCTTTCTGCAGGGAACAGGTATCATTAACCAGTATGAGTGTGGTAGGCCACATAATCACTGTCTGACCAGGCCAATTTTGAGAGTGAATGAGGCACTATTAATCATTCTGCCAGGATATTAAGTGTAAACCAAGACGCTCTCAGAGAAACATGGACATATGTTTATGCCAAGTATAGGAAACATAGGAAGATGAACAGATCTTGGTGTACAGAAACTTAGTTCTATTTATTACTTGTTTAAGATGTTATTAAGACGTTCAACTTTGGGTTGTAAGTAACAAAAACTCACATAGTTAGCTTGGAAAGATGAGAACATTTATTCTAAGTTTGCAGGGTTATCTTCTGGAATCCAAAGGCATGTATAGAGCCTAGCCTTAAAAGAGGATAGGAACTTAGAACTAGAGAAGCATAAATAAACCAGAAAGGCCTTTCTCTTTCCATCTCTCATCTCTGCTTCTCTCTAGAATGCTGGTTCTGGAGGGGTGAGCCCAGATCAGCAGCATTAGTATCAGCAGGAAACTCAGAAATGTATATTCTCAGGCTCCACCCTAGATCTTCTGAATCAGAAGCTCAGGGGAAGGGCTCAGCAATCTGTTGAGCAAGGTGATTGTGAATCTCAAGCTAACAGTTGGGAACCATTTCTCTAAAAGCCTCTCTGCAGTTCTCTTCTCATGTCAACGACATGCTTTGTTTCTACATGGAAACAAATGGCCTCTGCCAACACCTACCGTCTAATTCTTCCCATGTTCAGAGAGAGGGCAGACTCAGCCCAGTTCATGAAGTCCCAGTTTTGTGCTGCTTGGTTCAGCTTGTGGCCAGGAGGTTGGGTCAAGTTGTCCAAACATGGCTGCTCCCTGTATAACCATGTGGCAGAGTGGAAAAGAGAAGGCTTCCCCCAAAACCGGAGAGTCCCTTCCCACAAAATTAGGAAAGGCACTGTCCACTGAAGGTGTGACATCAAAGCGAAGATGTTTAATAGTCAGTTGAAGGTAGCAAAAGTATTTATTAAAGGATAGTGGGGAACACGCGGTCAGAACCATGACCTGTGCACGCCTCAGGAGCTGCTCTGGACAATCCCTGCTCAGCACACATGTCTGGAAGCTCAAATGCTACAACTAAGCACCCTGATGGTACATGCTGTCTCTGAAAACTAAATATTGGCACTGTTTACTGTTTAATGCTTGGCAAGAAGAGAGAGAGAGAGAGAGAGAGAGAGAGAGAATAAACATTTATAAGAGTAATGCTAACTGTGCTCAGCTCTGAACAACCTACCTCCTGGGCCTGACTACCTGTATTGTAGCAATCACTGTATTTATCACTCAGCAGGGTTCAGCCAGTTTGATCGTAATGTTAAGCATATGCCTCAGGTGCTGGCTATGAATGTGTGATGTTCATAGTGCACAGTGGCTATCTCCTATTAGATAAAGCTGAAAGGGAATATAGGACTCTGATATATTTAATAAGCAACTAGTGTTTCTGTTTATTTAGATCGAGAGCCTTGAAGATGAAGGGAATGTAGTGATTCAAATGTACAAGCTCATTGAACAGTATCAGGTTCCCACACCTCCTGAAGACTTTGCTGTTTTTGCTACTATGAAGCCATCCATTGTTGCAGTTCGGAATGCCATTGATAAATCTGTGGGTGACAGAGAAACAAGCATTAAGCAGTTTTCTCTGCATTTGGGTAGAGATCTTGAAGACCTAACCAATGAAGTGAATGAAGTAAAGCTACACGCACAGGTAAACTAAAGCAGGATTTAAAAAAAAATAATCTGTGAGGGGTGCCTGGGTGGCTCAGTCGGTTAAGCATCTGACTTCGGCTCGGGTCATGATCTTGCAGTCCGTGAATTTGAGCCCCACATCGGGCTCTGTGCTGACAGCTCAGAACCTGGAGCCTGCTTCGGATTCTGTCTTCCTCTCTGTCCTTACTCCACTCACATACACTATCTTTCTCTTAAAAAATAAATAAGCATTAAAAAATTTTTTTTAAATAAGTAAAAATAAAAAAATAATCTGTGTAAAATTTGACTATTATATTTTAATTAAACTATTTAAGGATCATATTTCATTTCAATACAATTTAACTTTTATTTTTTTGTGGTTTCATTTTAACCAAATAACAATGTCTTTGAGCTGCTATTTAAAATTGAATGTGTTTCTGAACCTCTAAGTGCTGAGTTAATTCCAGAACATTGCAAGTAAAGTGTATATATTTTCTTTTTCCTGACTTGTATTTATTATTTTGAAATGAGTGTTTTTATAACTTTTTAACATATTTTGTAGCTATTGTCACAATTTTAAAATTTGCTTTGCTACATATTAGAAAATTCCCATTTAGGAAGAAGCATAGTATATTGATAAATTATAATGAAGAATATTTGGTTAACTTGCAACAATTTTACTACCCAAAAGATACAAGGGGAATTTTTAAAAGATTTCTGGGTGATTCTTACCAGAAGCACGCATGAAAATATAATTTTGTAATGATCTACTATTTTGTTATTAACATACACTAAATCTTATCACAGAAGTATAAACCAGATAAAGTTATAATCAAATAAGAAAAACTGGGAAAATCTCAATGTCCATCAACAGAGGAGGAAGAAAATGTGTTAGGGTACATTTGCTCAAAGAAATACAATGCAGACATTAAAGATTACGATATACACTTATACATATTGACATGGAAACATAAAAGTAGCTAACATTTATTGTGCGCTTACTATGTGTCAGGTATTATTCTAAGGACTTGCTATCATTTTTATTTTTATCTGGAAACAGTCTTGTATTTTTCACCAGAAAAAAAAAAAACTGTAATGACTTTACAACTTCATGAATTATCAGAAAATGGAACACACCCAAGTATCCATTACTCATGTCAAGAACCATAATGTTACTGCTACCTTTAGGATGCCCTCTAACCACTAGCCCTTTCTTTCTTTCCAAAGGCAGCCACTACCCTCAACTCTAATGCTATAAATCAAGTTTGCCTGTTTATGAACTTCAATTAAATAGAATCATACAGTATGCCCTTTATTTGATTTTGTTACAGTCCTAAGATTCATCTGTGATGCTGTGACTAGATGTAGTTTATCTACCTTTGTTGCTAAATAGTATTTCAGGGGCGCCTGGGTGGCTCAGTCGGTTAAGCGTCCAACTTCGGCTCAGGTCATGATCTCACGGTTTGTGGGTTCAAGCCCCGCGTCAGGCTCCATGCTGATGGCTCGGGGCCTGGAGCCTGCTTCGGATTCTGTGTCTCCCTCTCTCTCTGCTCCTCCCCACTCGTGCTCTGTGTCTCTCTCAAAAATAAATAAACATTAAAAAAATTAAAAAAAAATAAATAGTATTTTGTTCTATGCCACAATTCAATTATTCCATGGTTGATGGAAATTGGGGTTGTTCACAGTTTTTGACGATAATGAATAATGCCTCTTGGAACATTCTTATATATGTTTCCATGTTTTACTCATTTAATGCTCAGAGCACTTATAAGGTTTTATCATTTACCTTTTATAGAGAAGAAAACAGGGACAGGTTAAGTAACTTACCCAGGGTCACACAAATAACAGAGGGAGAAACCAGGATTCAAGCTTAGACATTCTACTTCCAATGGTTGCTAGTCTGCTGTTAACTATATAAATGCATGTGGATTGCTAGAGAGAGCAAGTGCCAGCAAGTGCTTCTGTGTGATCATGCATGATGCACACACACACAAGTGACAGCAGAGGTTCTCTCAGCAAGTGCTTCTTTCATAGAGGGTTTGGAATGAATTCATTATCACCCTTGAGCAAAGAACTACAACTTTATTATTTTCATGAATGACACCATCTTGCTGTCAAGACCTCTACTCCTGCTGACGGAGGGAGTTGGAGAAAAAAACCTAAGTGTGACAGTTGATGATAACTCAGTTTATTTCAGTTTGAAATGTCCATTTCATTCTAGCTTGGTCTCTTTTTGATAGATTTTAATTCAATTCACAATGCCTCTCAGACATTTCTTCACCCCTGCTATCAGCGTCTCCCACCTCTTGCTCCAGAAGTGGGAGTCTGAATTTCCTCCTGGTGGATGGAGGGAAGGGGCATCCAGTTCTCTTCCTACTTTTGGACCACAGGACTTCCAGTGCAGTTTGGCTGGGCTGGGCCCGGTTGTCCCAGGCAGCTGTTAGCTAAGGGTCTTTCTTGGTTCTTTAGGTACCATGTTGACCACTGCTGCTGTAGTCCATCATTTCTACCATAGTCTACAGTCTCAAGTGATCTATCACCTTCTTATCCTGACCTCAGACTGCTTCTGGTCCACCAGTCCTTGTAGCAGTTCCCATCACTAGATTCAAGCACATGAGAACTTCATGATCCACTATGTGCCAGACCAAGCTAGGAGGCACCAGAGTGTCAACACAAGGCCCATCTGCCTGGACACTTCCCTTAGCTGTTTCTAGAACATGTTGCCCTTTTGAGTGCAGTATCATACTGAATCAGAAATTAGCCTCCCAAACTATGGCTATAATAGTTCTCAGATTCTCCCAATTTCTCAGATTCTCCCAAACCTGGTTAGGTGCTTCTTCTTTGCATCTGAACCTTTTCATTCCCATTCACTGGACAGAGTTTCAACCCCAACAGGTCAGGCAGAAAACTTACGTCTGACCACTTATTCTTTATCTTCTCTCTTCCTACCTCTCAGAAATCAAAGGCTTTCTATTTCTGTTATTGTAAAAAGAAAATTTCCCTTAGGTCATGTCCTCTTCCTTCTTTCCCCTATTGCGTGCATCTCTCCTTACCTGAAGTCTTGTTGAAGTGTAGGAAATGAAAGTAGAAGAGGGAAAATATACTAGGTCCTATTGAAAAACAATGGTGTCCCCATAACACTTCTTTATACATTTTTATACTTTTCACGATGTACATATATTGTTTTTAAATGCAAGAAAGACAGCCACTTTAACATTTTCTAAAAATCAGAGTGAAAAGAATTAGAAAAAATATTTTTGGAAGTGTTTATGAATTCACTTAATGATCCATATGAAAAAGTAGGAATGACTAATCAAAAATTATCTTAATTTTACAGGATCCACAGATCTTAGATATTACTGCTGACCAAGACAAAATAAAGCTCATGTTGCACGATCTGCAGTTGGTTCTAGATGATCTTCAAAAACGTGCATTTCAATATAAATCCTATCAGAAGAATTTTAAGGTAAGAACAGCTCTACACATCTGTTTTTAAAACATATGCATAGAAATGGCATTCATGCACAAACACCCTCAGCAATGTAGTTCTAAACATTCAATGTTGGGATGCCTATGTGCTAGGCACTGTGCTGGAATGGTCTGAAATGCAAATATGAAGTGTTCTCTGAATTTGAAGTGTTTAAAGATTAGTACACATGAGAGATAAAATATCTTTCTTAATATAAAATAATGATGAATTATAGATAAACTCTCAGACCAGGGACTACAGTTTCTATGTTAAAATATGTATGTTCTGGGCACCAGGTGGCTCAGTCAGTTAGGTATCAGACTTCAGCTCAGGTCGTGATCTCATGGTGCATGGGTTCGAGCCCCACATCAGGCTCTGTGCTGACAGCTCAGAGCCTGGAGCCTGCTTCGGATTCTGTGTGTGTGTGTGTGTGTGTGTCTCTCTCTCTGCCCCTCCCCTGCTCATGTTCTGTCTCTATCTCTCAAGAATAAATAAACATTAAAAAAATTTTTTTAAATAAAAATAAAAAAATAATATATGTAGGGGCACCTGGGTAGCTCGGTCATTTGAGCGTCTGACTTCAGCTCAGGTCATGATCTCACAGTCTGTGAGTTAGAGCCCCATGTTGGGCTCTGTGCTGTCAGTTCAGAGCCTGGAGCTTGCTTTGGATTCTGTGTCTCCCTCTCTCTCTGCCTCTTCCCCACTCACGCTCTGTCTCTATCAAAACATGAGTAAACGTTTAAAAAAATTTTTTTTAAATATATGTATGTAGATTTTTTTTAAATAAAATTTTTTTTAACGTTTATTTATTTTTGAGACAGAGAAGACAGAGCATGAATGGGGGAGGGTCAGAGAGAGGGAGACACAGAATCTGAAACAGGCTCCAGACTCTGAGCTGTCAGCACAGAGCCCGACGCGGGGCTCGAACTCACGGACCGTGAGATCATGACCTGAGCCGAAGTCGGCCGCCTAACCGACTGAGCCACCCAAGCGCCCCACGTATGTAGATTTTTAATTGTGGTCAGTTAAAACCCTTCTAGTCTTTCTTAAGTAATAATCGAGCTTCTTTTACATTCCTGGGTGTGTTATGATTCCATGAATATTTCCTGAATTGCCCTGGTTTGATGTGCCAGTTTAGTGAAACAAGAGACTTTGGCTAAGCCAGGGGATAGGATCCTAAAAAAAAGGGTAGGTTTCAAAGGCTAAATGATATGCCTCAAAAAATGAAGAGAAATGACTAAAAGCTATAAGTGCCAAAGAGACCAAAAAGAAGGGAATGGAAAAGAAAAGATTCCTAGAGTCAAAACCAGGGAACCACCAGCAGTGAGAGAGGTGTTGTTAGTCTCCCCAATAGTCTTGGAGGAATGACTGGACCTCACATGGGAATGTACCTATTTTCCAGAGCCCCAAATGGATGGCCAGCACGTTTCTGAGGAGCTCTCCACTCCAGAGCCCAGGGCTTGGTGGGGGCAATCTGCAGAATAATGACTGTGGCACTAGACAATGTGACTGGTGCAGTACTTGAGATTTGTACGTTGGAAAACTAGGATTCAAAATTGTTAAGTTAACTAATCTACAAGATAGGACAGTATGCAGTAGGAACTGAGGTACCAAGGAAACACTGCTTCATAAAAAGTTATAACTAACAGGTGGCCACTTCTTGGCTCAGAAGGGATAGCATTGCTTGAGACAGAGCCTGAAATAAAAGTGTGTCCCCCACTTTCCACACTCTGTATCTATACTTGATTAATTCTTCTTTCATGATCAATTCAGGTCTCACCTTCCTTCTGCAGCTCTCAATCATTTGGGAGATAGGAGTGAAGACCTAACTGGCCTAAGAAATTATTTCTAATTCTTATTTAAAACAAGGCTAGATCCCTAATGTCAGGGTGATGTTGGATCCATAAAATGAGTTTGGAAGTATTCCCACCTCTTCAGTTTTCTTTGAAAAGTCTGAGAAGCTAAAGTAGACATCCAGATGGCCAACAGGCATATGAAAAGATGCTCAACGTCGCTCCTCATCAGGGAAATACAAATTAAAACCACACTCAGATATCACCTCATGCCAGTCAGAGTGGTCAAAATGAACAAATCAGGAGACTATAGATGCTGGAGAGGATGTGGAGAAACGGGAACCCTCTTGCACTGTTGGTGGGAATGCAAATTGGTGCAGCCACTCTGGAAAACAGTGTGGAGGTTCCTCAGAAAATTAAAAATAGACCTACCCTATGACCCAGCAGTAGCACTGCTAGGAATTTACCCAAGGGATACAGGAGTACTGATGCATAGTGGCACTTGTACCCCAATGTTTATAGCAGCACTCTCAACAATAGCCAAATGATGGAAAGAGCCTAAATGTCCATCTACTGATGAATGGATAAAGAAATTGTGGTTTATATACACAATGGAGTACTACGTGGCAATGAGAAAGAATGAAATATGGCCCTTTGTAGCAATGTGGATGGAACTGGAGAGTGTGATGCTAAGTGAAATAAGCCATACAGAGAAAGACAGATACCATATGTTTTCACTCTTATGTGGATCCTGAGAAACGTAACAGAAACCCATGGGGGAGGGGAAGGAAAAAAAAAAAAGAGGTTAGAGTGGGAGAGAGCCAAAGCATAAGAGACTCTTAAAAACTGAGAACAGACTGAGGGTTGATGGGGGTGGGAGGGACAGGAGGGTGGGTGATGGGTATTGAGGAGGGCACCTTTTGGGATGAGCACTGGGTGTTGTATGGAAACCAATTTGACAATAAATTTCATATATTGAAAAAAAAAGAAAAAAGAAAAGTCTGAGAAAGACTGGCATTAATTCTTTAAATGTTTGGTAGGATTCACCAGTAAAGCCATCTGCTCCTGGAGCCATCTGCTTTTGGACTTCTCTGTGTTGGGAGGTGTTTGATTATTGGTTCAATCTCCTTATTTGTTTTTGGTCTATTTAGATTTTCTATTTTTTTCTGAATCAGTCTTGGTAGATTATATGTTTCTAGGAATTTGTCCATTTCTTTTAACTGAATTAGTTTGCTGCCATAAAATTGTTCATAGTAGTCCCTTATCATCCTTTGTATTTCTGTGGTATCAGGTATGGTATTTCCTATGATTTTATTTGAATATAATATCTTTTTTTCTTAGTTTAGTTGGATGCTTGTCAATTTTGTTTATCTTTTTTGAAAAACCAATTCTTAATTTCTTTGATCTTTTCTATTTTTCTAGTCTCTATTTCATTTATTTCTACTCTGATCTTTATTTCCTTCCTTCTACTAATTTTGGGCTTAGTTTGTTCTCCTTTTTCAAGTTCCTTGTTGTGTAAAGTTGTTTAAGATCTTTCCATTTTTTTCAATATACACATGTATCACTATAAACTTACCTCTCAAAACTGCTTTTCCAGTATCCCAGAGGTTTAGACATCCTGTGTTTCCATTTTCATTTGTTTCAAGATTTTTTTTTTAATTTCTCTTTGGTTTCCCCTTTGACCTACTGGTTGGTCTGGAGTATGTTGTTTATTTTCCAAATGCTTGTAAATTTGCCAGCGTTCCTCTTGTTGATTTCTAGTTTCACACTATTGTGTTTGAGAAAGATACTTGGTATGATTCTAATCTTAAATTTGCTAAGACTTGTTTTGTGGCCTATCATATGCTCTGTCCTGGGGAATGTTCCATGTACACTTGAAAAGAATGTGTATTCTGTTGCTGTTGGATGGAATATTCAAAGCCTTAGCTTATCACAGGGCTCAGTTTCTGTGCAAACAACCCCCCCTGGGGGTTTGCCCACTTCTAAGCCAAGTCAGTTTTAATACACTTCTCATGAAAACAGCTTCTTCAGATTTTCTTGCAGTCTTTCTTTATGGGGTTCATATACAGCCCACAGGGTCAGAAGGAAGTAAGAAACCAGACTGTTCTTTCCATCTTAAAGCTCCCCAGCCCCTCCACCAGCTACTTCACAGACATCTCTGTCTTCTGTCATCTAGGGATACATGCCCCAAAGAAAATCAGTACCTCTGAAGACTCATTTGTTTTCCTAAAAAGGCCAGGCATGTATGATCCAACTTGAAAAAGAATGCCCATGGTACTCATAATATTTATGTTTTTGCAGAATATTTAAGTTTTAAGGAAATATAAAACGTCATATTTTGTCACTCAATTGGAAATTTGAACATACATGGGGTGTGTGATTTGTTTTGTTTTTTTCATTTGTTTCTATCTCTCTTTTTCTTTCCCCATTTAGGACCCACCCACATTCTGCTAAGTGTCACTATATCAAGAATTACTAATAGGAGGGTAACATAAGATCTTTATATCTGAAAACTAAATAGTGCATTTTGCCTATTATATTTTTAAAGATAGAAGTATCCAAGTTTGAAGCTTTGGAAGAAGTTAGTGCTGAGTTGAAGCTCAAACAATTGCTCTGGGATTCTTTATCTGAATGGGATCAACTCCAACAAGAATGGTTAAAGGTAAAACACACACACACCACACACACACACACACACCAAAAAAACCCTCTCAATCCTGAAATCATTTTTTATTAATTAAATTTAAAATCCTAATAATATGAATTATGATTTTTAACAATCTAGAGTAGTCTTAATTAAGTAAAATATACAATGTTATAATTTTATGAGAATCATGATCAGCTCTCCAGTGAAATGTGCAAAGGTCTTTCTGTCACTGTATACCACAGAGCAGAATGCATTCTTGTAAGGTAGGCTTCCTGAGTCCTCCATTTAAGAAGGCTAAATGAAGGAAGCATCAAAAGACCTCACTGCATGAAGCTTAACTGCTTTGTGGCTTCTGAATACAGTGTTGTCATGATACACTCTACCAAAGTGTTCTTGAGGATTGTAAAATTTTATTTGTGATCTACACACTTTAGATTTGTTAGTTTAGGTTTCTGTTCTTCTTTGGACAACAAAGGAAACCATTTTGTTCACTGTGATGGAATAGAATCAGAGTAATGAGTTCCGAGCTCAACAGTAAATTACTTTAATTAGGGGGGCAAGGACCAACAGCCACCATAGAATTTGGTTTCTAGGGTCTACCAAAAATTCAAATCTTGATAAGGGTCAGCCCTCTAGAAGGGAGAATAGATGACCATCTATTCTTTTACATGTGATATAGACATGTTAGAAATACCATCAACTTTACAAATATTGTTTTTACACTTGCTCGTTCAGCCTACTTGTGCTGATACCTATAATTAGAAGTCACATGTCTGGGTTAAACACCAGTGACACAGAAAATGTTTGCCAGACAGTGTTCTAAGTGCTGGGTATACCAGTAGAGAATAAAAAGGACAGAGTCCAAACCTTCACAGAACTTATCTTTTGGTGAGGAAAACAGAAAACAAACAGATATATGCTACAATATCAAAGATTTTAAGTGCTCCTGTATAACTCCTTTATCACTTATCTCGGAGGTAGAAAATGTTCCTGAGGAGTAAAGAAAAACCTTGAGAGTTTTCTCATTACCACCATACTTTAGAACAGAAACTTCAAAAATGGGATGATTTCATCAGAGGAAACACACAAAAAAACCCATTAGGGGACAGAAAGGAAGTATTGAACCTAGAAAGAAAAAAAGAAAAGGAAGGTTTATAAATACATATAACATACTAGTTTCAAATGTATAATCTGTGTATATTGTGAAATGATCACTACAGTAAGTGTAGTTACCATCTATTGCCATATATAATTTTGGCAATTTTTTCCATATGATGAGAACTTTTAAGATCTCTTAGCAACTTTCAAATATGTAATATAGTATTGTTAACTATAGTCACCATGCTCCACATTAAATCTCCGTGACTTATCTGTTTTATAACTAGAAGTTTATATCTTCTTACTCCTTCACCCATTTCACCTACACCCACCTCTACCTCTGGCAACCACCAATCTGTTCTCTATATATGTTTCTTTTCATTTCATTTTGTTTTGTTTCAGATTGCACATGTATGTTAGATCATACAGTATTTGTCTCTCTGTTTATATAACTGAGAAGTATATTTATAGATACATGTATATATGGGGGTACATCTTTTAATCATATATATTAAAAGTGTACATAATCAAATAATAGAAGACTACTGGGTGAGAAATTTCTAGTTAGTAGCTAGTTGTCTTTTTACAAGAGTTAGCTCTCGGGAATAAATTACAGGGATTGTAATACTGCATTTGATGATGTGGGAGACAAGAACATGAAAGGAATAAATAAGCGAGGCCTGATACACTATTGGCAATCTTAATAAGTAAAACTATTTCCAAAAGTATAGAGTTAACTTGGAAAATCTGGGTAAAGTAAAAAATTTTACTGTTTCAAAGTTGCCCTTATCATATGTCTTAACTTTTTTTTTCTTCTAATTTTTATAGTCCAAATTTGACAGCCTGGATCCAGAAGTCCTAAATAGTCAAGTTTCTAAATATGCCAAATTTGTGACTCAATTGGAAAAAGGCTTGCCACCCAACAGTGTAGTTCCGCAGCTAAAATGTAAGGTGGAAAAAATGAAAGAAAAGGTAAGTTTGGTAGAAATTATTTCAAAAACTCCAGGTCAGTCCATTCATTACTACCTGATGCTAATGAGACCAAAGTCCGGAATTCTCCTCTGTTTAAATTAGCTTAGCAGAGAGAAAAGAAAGAACAGACCAATTCAATTTTTTCAGAGACAGACCGCATCCTTATCTTCAATTGGCCAAATCATGAATTGAATACCTTGGTTCTGGGAGGGCATTCAGAGTAAGAGCTTCCCTCCCCGCCCGCCCCCCCATCCCTTGTGTTAGGGATCTTAGTGCAGGAGGGGATGGGAAGATGCTGACCCACTCAGCCCTTAGACAGCCAGATGAGGCTAGTGCAGTCTGTCCATTTGTACCACCGGGCCAAACACACATGCCATTTTCTAGACATGCCACGATGTGAGGGTTGAGAAGCCCAGCAGTGGGTTTGTGAAGCTGGCTCTTTGAAGCCTAATGCTGCTAAACAAGTACTTGAAATGGGAAAGAAAGGGAGTATGATTTTATCCTTTTAAGCAGTTTTAGATTTTTAAAAAAAAGATGAGAGAAAGGACTAAAAGAAGACATGGTAGGAAAAGTAAGAAAAACTTCAGGCACAAGAAGAAGCAGTTTTTCCCCAAGAAGAGCGTGTTTGCAGTTTTTTCCCTCTTTCACTTTACAGTATGTAGTAAAAACGCTTTTCCAAAGTTACTTACGTCAGCCTCTTTGTTCTCCATTGCCCTTCGTGTGGTTATATCGTACAATTGTAAACAAATCTATTTGTCACAGTCTTTGTTCCATTTTGCATTCCTTCAAAGGTCTAGTGGATTTTTTTTAACTTGTATATAATAAAAGTCACTTTTTGTGGTATATAGTTCTGTGGGTTTTTACAAGTGGGTAAAATCATGTACCCAACACAACAGGACTCTACAGAATCATTCCATTACCCCCCAATTTCCCATCTGATGTTCTTTGTCATCAGCCCCTCCTTCCATCCCAGCCTTAGGCAACCACTGACCTGTTTTCTGTCCCTAAAGTTCTTCATTTTATAAATGGAATTTTAAAAGGAATAATACAATATACAGCCTTTTGGGTCTGTCAGTGTTCACTTAGAAAAATGCATTTAAAATGCATCTAGGTACTTATCTTCTGAATATGTAACACACTCTTATAATTCAAAAATAAAAGGAGAAATAACCCTTTAAAATGGGCAAAGGATTTGAATAGACAGGTCCCTGAAGAAGATATATGAAAAGATGCTGAATATCATTAGCCATCAGGGAAATGCAAATCAAAGGTACAATGAGATACCAGTCCATACCCACTAGAATAGCTATCATCGAAAGGATAGATTATATAATAAGTGTTGGTGAGGATCTGGAGCAATTCGAACGCTTACATGTTGCTGGTGGAATTAGAAACTGGTACCGCTTCTTTGGAAAACAGTTTGGCAGTTTCTCAAAAGTAATTCCATTTCTAAGCATGTATCTAAGAGAATTGAAAACATATATTTACACAAACATGTGCACGTGAATGTTCTCAGAGGTATTATTCATCACAGCTAAAAGTGAGAATAACGCAAATGTCTTCAACTAATGATTCAATCCACAAAATGTAATATATCCATACAATGGAATGTTATTCAGTAATAAAAAGGAATGAAGTACTGATACCTGCTACAGTATAGATGACCCTGAAAACATTATACTAAGTGAAAAAAGCCAGTCACAAAAAGACTACATAGCATATGGTGTCATAGATAGGAAATGTTCAGAATAGAGAAATCCATAGATAAGAGAAAGTAGATTCGTGGTTACTGGGCACTGTGGAGAAGCAGAAGTGGGTGGTGAGAGTTAATGGGTATGGGGTTTCCTTTTGGGGTGATAAGATAGTGATAGGTAGTTAATAGTGGTAGTTCTAAAATTAGTGGTGATAGCTGTACAATCTCTGTGAATTAGAATATCTAAAAAAAGGATTCTTTCATGTTGTTACGTGAATCAACAGTTTATTTTTATTGCTGAGTAGTATTATTGCCATCGGTTTATCTATTCACCCATTGAAAGACATGTGGGTTATGACCAGTTTTAAAGTGATTATTAATAAGCTACTATACACAGTGATGTATAGCTTTTTGAGTGGACATGAGGTTTTGCTTCAGTGGGGTAGATAACTAGGAGTGAGATTACTAGGTGGCATGGTAAGTATGTGCATGTATATGTTTATAAGAAATTCCCCCAGTTGTATTTCAAAGGTAATGATTTGCCTTCCCACAAGCAGCGTGTGAGAATTCTAGCTGTTCCTCAGCCTCCCAGCACTTGTTCTCATTGGGGAGGGCTTTGTGTGGTGTGGCTTGGTTTTCATTTTAGTCACTCTGGTAAAGGTATAGAATAGCTCACAGTGGTCACCCTGCATTTTGCTAGTGACTAATAATGTGGAGCATCTTTTTTTTAATGCTTCTCCTCCATCCTTTTATCTTCCTTGCTGAAATATCTGTTTGGCTCTTTGCCCAATTTTTAATTTAGTTGCTTGTTTTGTTATTACTGTATTTTAAGAGCTCTTTACCTAATCTGGATCAAAGTCCTTTTTCAAATATGTAACTTGAAAATATTTTTTCCCACTCAGCAGCTTGTCTCTTTAGTCCCTTGCCAGTGACTTTCACTTGATCTTAGCCAAAAGGCCGAGAAGCGATGCCAGTGACTTTCAGAGCACAGACTGTGTTAACCTGAATAAAATTCAATTTATATGTTTTGCTTTTACGGATTATCTTTTTAGTATAGTACCTAAAAATGTTTTGCCAAACTTAAGGGTCACACAGATTTTCTCCTGTATTTTCCTCTAGAAGTTTTGTAGTTTTACGCTTTTTTTTACATTAAATTTTATGATTTATTTTGAGTTCTTTGCATAAAATATGACATATATGTCAAGGTTTACATTCTTTATATAGCGATATCCATTTGATCCAGGACCATTATTTGAAAAGACCATCCTTTCTCCATTGAACCGTCCTTGCACCTTTGCGAAAAGTCAGCTGGCAATATTTTTTAGTCTGTTTCTGGGTTCCATTCTGTTTTGTTGTTCTGAGTCTATTCTTTCTCTGGTACTACACTGTCTTGATGACTATACTTAGTAAGTCTTGAAATCAGGTAGGCATAAGTCCTCCAAATTTGTTCTTTTTTCATAACTGTTTTGTCTATTCTAATTCCTTTACCTTTCCATATAAATCTTAGAATTAGGTTGTTGATATGTTTAAAAAATTGTTGGCAAGTTTTGAAGGATTGTGTTGAATCTATAGATCAATTTGAAGAGAACTGACTTCTTAACCAGAGTGAATTTTCCAATCTATTACCAGCGTATCTCTTCATATAGTTAAGTCTTCTTTTATTTTTTTCATTGAAGTGTTGTAGTTTCAATACATAGATTCTGCATGTATTTTATTAGATTTATAACTAAGTATTAATGTTATCCTGAATAATATTGTTTTTAATTTCAAATTTCAATTGTTCATTGCTGCTATATAGGAATACTATTGACCTTTGTATACTGATCTTATATCCTGTGAACTTACTAAATTCACTTTTTAATTTTAGGAGATTTTTGTACATTAAAATGAATTGGGAAGTGTGTCTTCCTCTTCTGTTTTCTGGAGGAGATGGTGTAGAATTAACATTATTTATTCTTTAAATTTTTAGCACAATTCACCAGGGAAGCCATTGCAGCATTAAATTTTCTTTATTGGGAGGATTTGAACTAGAAATTGAATTCCTTGATACATATTGAATTATTTGGGTTATCTTTTTTTTCTTGCGGAGTTTTATAGTGTATTTTTGTATACATAGACATAGAGTTGATCATGGTATTTCTTTATTATCCTTTAAAAGTATGTGGGATCAGAAGTGATGTCTTTTTCATTGTTGATGTTGGTCATTTGTATCTTCTATATAGATTTGTCTGTTCTCTGTCTGCTTATCTATCTGTCTGCCAACTAATCCATCCATTCATTTAGTTGTTTTTGTGTCAATATGAACTTGTGGATATATATTTTATTAGATTATAATAATATAATAAATATATAATGCAATACTACATTATTTATTGTTTGCTTAAATCATTACCACTTTGGCCATCAAGATTCTCTCAGTTGACTTCTGTGTCCCTTTGCTGTACCCCATCATTTTCATTTTTTTTTGTACTTTTACCTTTACATGTACTGTAAGCATGATATATTGCTGCTAATTTATTTTATATCATAATCTTTCAGGACAATAAAAATAGGAAACAAAATGAAATTTATTTTGCCTCTATTCCACTTCCAGTGTTCTTCATTTCTTTGTATGGATCTAAGATTCTGATTCATAGCATATTCATTCTGCCTGAAGAACTTCCTTTAATATTTCTTATTGAGTAGGTATGCTGACAATGAATTCCCTAAATTCCCATTTTGAAAAAGTCTTTATCCTTTATTTTGAATGATAATTTAACTGGATATATAATTCTAAGTCAACAGGTTTTGTTTTTTCTTTCAGCAATTTAAAAGTGTCCTTTCATTGCTTTCTTGCTTGCATGGTCTGACAAGAAATCTGCTCTAGTTCTTGTCCCCGTTCTTCTGTAGATAATATGTATTTTTTGGTTGGACTGCCTTCAAGATGATCTCGTTTTCTTAGTTTTTGTCATTATATAATGTGATATGCCCAGGTATGTGTTGTTGTCGTTGTTTACAGTTTGCATTTATCCTGCTTAGCATTCTCTGAGTTTCTTGGATCTGTGGTTTGGCGTCTGTCTTTAATTTTGGAAAAAAAAATGCGGCCATTATTTTTTCTTTGGGATTTCTATTGCATATTTTAGACCACTTGATTGCTGTCCTTTAGCTCTTGGATGTTCTGTTCTGTTCTGTGGTTTTGGTTTTTGTTTTTGGTTGCTTGGGTTTCTTTTGTTTTCACTATTTTTTCTCATGTGTCAGTTTGGGGAATTTCTACTCACTTATCTTCCAATTCACTGATTCCTTGGCTGTGTCAAGCTCAACAAAGGCATTCTTTGTCTCTCTTGCTGCCTTTTTCAATTCTAACATTTATTTAATTTGTAATTATAGCTTCACCCTTCCTATTGATATTTCCCATCTGATCTTGTGTGTTGCCTACTTTTTCCACTAGAGCCATTAAGATATTAATTACAGTTATTTTGAATTCTCTATTAATTTCAACATTGTGTGTATCCTATCTTTCTATTTCCTTTGTCTCTTAAATGTATGTTTATCTTCACTTTTTATACACTTCTTACATTTTTTATTGAAAGGCAAACATCTTATATGGTACAGTAGATACTAGAGTAAATAATTTTTATGTCTTTCCTTCTACTTGGCTTTTTGTATGGCATGCTATCTTAAATATAGTAAGGAGTTGGGCTGGATTTGAGGTTTGATGTTGCTATGGTTACCCTTAGTCTATTACAGCCTTCGAATTATTCTTTTGATAACTTGTGTTTATGGTTTGCCAAAGATTATTTTTTCAACTTTTGTTTCTCTGTGACCTTGGGTCCTCCCTTTTTATTGTCCCCAGAGAAAATCTGTATTTTACAGCTAACCAGTCTGTATTGTACTGTTATTTTTATTCAATATTTGTTAGCCTGATGGGAGAGATGAGGAGGGGCATTCCCTCATGTGCTGATTAAGCCTCTATCTTAGCAAGGCACTAAGTCCCTTGTGCTTAGACTTCTGACCTTCACAGGTGTTCCTGCCCCTCCTCTAGCTGTAGTAATGAGCCTAGAATGTATTTCTTTCTATTCCCCATGAGTAGAGCTTTTATTTTTCCAGTTCTGTTTCTCCAGTTATATACAGAAATCTACAATGGGTTATTACCAGTGTTTAAAATGACAGTGTTTGTTGCTCACTTCCCTGACATTAAGTCTTTTGTTCCATAAAGAAACTAGGAGAAATGGGTTGGTTAGAGTTATAATAGTAGCTGTTATTTTCCTTCCCCAGCCAGTACCATCAGGTAGGCTTTCTTAGGATTCTCCCCACTCTTCCCTGTGAACACCTCTATATTTGTAGCCCCCAGGGACTTCACACTCTCATGCTACCCTACGCTCACTCTTTAGCAATTTATTTGTAAAATTTAGCTGAATCTTCTTACTAGCTTAAATGGCAACCCAAGGCATCTGTCCTTGGTAAGCAAATTCTCAGGTCCTGTTTTTTTGCTGTAGAGAAACCAATCTCTCCCCAAATTTGAGTTTGTTGGTTGCCCTGCAACCTTAATTTTTTGGTGGGCTTGATAGAAGTCATTAATTTTTCATTTGTCCAGATATTTCTTTTTGTAAGAGTGTAAGTAGTGTTCATTCCAATTCTCTACATTCCTGAATTGAAACCAGAAGCCTTGAGCTATGTTTTTAAGATAAAAAGCAAGGTGCCTTTGAGAGTGTTTGCTTTCCAGCTTCCAGTTATCATTGACTTGAGGAATCCAACTTTGAAGCCAAGACATTGGACAGCTATTGAACAAACAGTTGACGCCACCCTAGTGGACCTTGACATTCCATTAACCTTGGAGAAGCTCTCTGAGTTGCATGTTTTCGATTTTGGCCAAGAAATCCAGGACATTTCTGGACAGGCTTCTGGAGAAGCTGCCTTAGAAATAATTCTTAAAAAGGTAAACCTGAAAAATATATATTCTCAAGATCAGGGAATATAAAGGTTTTCATATTCAGCATGAAGATCACCAACTTTTGATTCATCTAGATGGATTTTTCAACTCTGCAGCTTTCACCCTCTCATTATCAGCCATCTTTCTGTTCTTTCCCTACATTTATTATCATTATCATTATCATCAGCACTTTTATCGATATCCTCTTTCCACTTAGCTTCAAGCCCAATAGGAACTTGTTAACAACGAAGTTTGAAATTGGCATGCTTATTTAAAAAACCACATACCAAGGAAGATCTTTTATAGCAAAATACATTATCTTTCAAACTACTAAAAAAAAACAAAACAAAACTGTGAAATGCTACAAAAGACATTGAAGAAACTTCCCTACTTAGGCTACTTACCTCCTTATCCTAAAAATACACACATACCTACAAATCACCTGTGTAAAAAAATATTTTCCTTATAGTTTTTTGATATTTCCCTTATATTAAAGCATAAAGTGGTAAGGATACACATTAAGGTATCACAAGTTATTCTTAGGTATTAATGTTTGTCAATAAAATTTAGCTTATCAGTATGCTTTAACCAAGAAGAAAATATTGAGTTTTAAAGGCAGTCAGGAGGAGAATGGGATAATTATGGATTTTTCACTTATTTCTTTTTTTTATTAAATATATTTATTGTTATATTGGTTTCCATACAACACCCAGTGCTCATCCCAACAGGTGCCCTCCTCAATGCCCATCTTCATTTATTTCATTCTACATACATTTATTGAGTGCTTAAACACAAATGAATTTAGGTATTCTAAGATTTGAATTATTTCTAAGGTGGAAGATTCTTGGAAAACAACTGAATTTGTCGTTCTCCCTCACCGTGACTCCAAAGATGTGTTTATCCTGGGTGGCACAGATGACATACAGGTGGGTAACTGAGTTATTGAAAACCTGTGGTAAAGATTTGTTAAGTCAGACCTACCCCTGAATCTTCTGTAGGAGGTTATGATGGAGAAATGAAATATGAGAGTTACTAAATAAGAAAAAAATCTATTTGGAAAGGCAAAATATGAATATGAATAAATGACATGAATGCTTGTACATGAAGTATCTAGCAAAGCAATAAATATGGCATATATATATGTCGTGTGTGTGTGTGTGTGTGTGTGTGTGTGTGTGTGAATTATTATCCTGCAGTTAACTGTTGAGGAATTTAGAAAAGCCAGGGATAATTTATGGCTGAAGTGATCAGAGAACCCTTCCTAGACCAGCCAAGACATGCTGGACTTGAAGGAGTAAATGGGATTTGACAGACACAGATGAGAATGAAGGGCATTTCAAACCATTTAAATGAGGCAAAAAACAAAACAAAACAAAACAAAACATGAACAAGCATTTCAGATTCATAGCACACTAGGAAACTAGGTTCACTTGAGTTTTTTTGAGATGGGAAATAGATGGCCATACTCTATGAATAACAAAAGAAAATAAATCTAATCCATGTTTTTGGAATATTCTTCGTGACTTAAAATCCAAGGGCACCTTTGTTTAACCAAAGGATCTGTGTCTTATGGCCTAAATATAAAAAGCAAAGCCCTGGCCCATTAGGGTGTACCCAGGTCAGAACTAGGGATGCAATGGCTTTGCTGGGTGTAGGTTGGAAGAGTAAGGCCAGATGTCACTCTGGGCAGTGGATGGCAGAGCAGACCCAAGATGAAAATCAGGCAGGATGAGGCCAAGTGGTGCTAGGTGGTGGCACTTCTGTTCTCAAGAAATTCACAACTTAAATAAAGCAATTAAAATCCTTTAGATTCACAGACACATTTTTTGAATGCACATGTCTTGTGAGGGTTGCTGTAGTGTGAGGTGGGGGGAAGTAGGGGAAGAAGGTAGAGGGAACACTGTTCGTAGTCATTCTGAGCTTCTTGTGAATGAGTTCAGTTTCCCTCTTCCTCAAGATAATTGAGAGAAAGTGATGTTTCATTGGTAGAGGAGACAGCTAATTTTGCAAGTTTTGAGTACTTTGAGAAATAAAAGCCTGCATGACCAAATGGTATAAAGAAGATACCAGATACCTAAAAGTAGGGGAAGTGAGGAAAAGAGTATTGAGCCAAACAGAAACATGTGCCATTAATAATTATAGAAACAGCTAAGATTTGGCAATAAAAAGTTCTCTTCTCGGTGACCTTTGAGAGAATATCATGATAAAGTGGATAAGGAAGGGAAGTGGGTGGGTAGGAAACAGTAGGTGGTACTAAGCTATTTATTCAAAAAGCTTCTAAGTGGACTCTTGGGATTAAATATCTGTATTATCATTGAGAGCACAAACACATGATGTTGCATGTTTTCGTCTTTCTTTAAAGGTCCTTCTTGATGACAGCACCATCAACATTGCAACCATTGCCTCATCACGTTACGTTGGTCCACTGAAAACTCGAGTGGATGACTGGCAGAAACAACTTGCTTTATTTAATCAAACACTGGTAAGTGAGGACAATTTCAATTCATGCACTCAGAAAATTGGAGAGCCACAGAACCTTAGAAGTCATTTCAATCATTTAAATATTATGTAGTTTAGATACAAGATTTAATTGTCAATATTTTATTATGTTCAGAATGTAAGGAAAATGCCAATATACTAAGCTCTTCTTTATATGATTATGCCATCTCCTTGTATTAGTTATTTTTGCCATGAAACAGAATACCACAAACTTGGTGGTATGAAACAGTGTACATTTATTAGCCCACAGTTTCTGTAGGTCAGGAGTTCAGATGTGGCTTAAACCGGGTCTCCTACTTAGGGTCTCAAAGGTTCAATCAATATGTGGGCCAGGACTCAATTCACATCAGAAGTTCAGCTCAGGGAGGGTTCCCTTCCAAGCTCACTCAGGTTGTTAGCAGAAATCATTTCTTTGCAACTCTGGGACTAAGGGCTTCAGTTTCTTGCTGGCTATTAGCTGAAAGTCATCCTCAGCTCCTATATGTTCCCCACATTTTTTGTTTATTTGTAAGTCTATAGCTTCAGTGAAACAAAAACTGACAGTGTGGTATGAAGTTTACATTTAACGTTTTCACAGCAACCTACCACATGCCTGAAAAGACCTTACAATGGAGTTCTAGATGCCGGTCTAGATGGTGTCAAGTACTGATGGAAATCATGATTCAAGATAGCATTTTGGGTATTAGTTAAATCTTAAGATTAAAAAAATTGTGTGTGTGTGTGTGTGTGTGTGTGTGTGTGTGTGTGTGTGTGTGTGTTTTAAAGTGACTACTGCCCCAGTCAAAAGACCCGGGCTTTTGAAATCATTCAGCTCTTAAAATGACTCAATAAGCATGTGTTGTCACATGTGAGAACACAGCATGACTGAATCCTGCCACCAATGGTTTCAGAATTCAAAGTTCAAAAAAACAGAGAGGCTCCAGGAGTTTTTCACTCTAAGAACATGAGCCCTTGTGTTTCCCTACTCTCATTCCCCATGTACCACCCTCTTCCCCTCCCTAAGTACTTCAGCTAGTGGCTTAGATGGACAAGCTGATAATTATAACCTAAATGATTGGAAAGAAAGGGTCTTCGTGTCAATTTGAAGACTTAGCACCTCTAAGACAGAGCAATCTGCCTATGCATATACTCCAATAAAAGATTTTTCCCTCCTCAACCAGTTTCCATCCCAAAATGGCAGGGGGCTTTGGTCACTTATTAACTGGCTTAGACCTTTTCTGGCAACAGAATTAAGCTCAGGCAGGGAGCACCTTGGTTTATAAGCTGCAGGCATTCACAGCTTTTAAACAGCTTCTCACAGTGCTGCAGCAACTTCACATTTACTGGAAAAACATGCACTGTTGCTTGAAGTCTCCTTGGTACCCTTCCTTGTGGTACACCCTTCCCTTTTATTTTATTCTACTTCAGATTATCCCACAGTGAAACAAAAAACCTACTTATACTGATCTTTGTTCCCATCCAATCTCTCTCTTAGACTAAAGATTTTTAGCTTGATTTAATTATGTTTAAGCTTCTATATATTCTAATATGAAAAGTTATCTATGAAATAATACACTAAATAGGAAACGATAATTTGTTCCAATTTTGATTCATAGAGATCTTTTTCAGGAATCCACCCTCTTGGATGAACACTTTACAATCTGACCCCTGTTTGGCCTCTACTGATGGCTGAGCCAAGCCAGAATTAACTGTGTAGAAAGTATGAGACCTGCGATAAATCAGGGAGTGGTTGTGACACTAGGCTTGAGGCATAACCCCCAAATCTGGAGTGACAAGTGAGAAACTCTTTCACAGATGTTGGGCCTATGCATGCAATGGCAGGAGGCATAGGAGACCGTGAGATCTACAGCCCCAACACTGCAGTTCTGGTTTCTTTGATTAACCATGCTTCTCCAAGGGGAGAAGCAATGGGTGATTTTCTTCTTCTCCAGTCCTCTGGGTTTGCCACATGCTCTGTCACAAGCAGATTTTACTCTTTTGATTGAAGAAAATAAATCCTGTTTCTTTTTTAAAAAGGAAGAGAGGGAAGAATATAGAGACAATTGAGGCAAAAATAAAAAACACCTTTTTTTGGAGAGCTTTGTCTATATTTGGAAATAGTCACTTAATAACACTTCCCAACCCTTCATATTTCTTTTAGCATCTTGCTCCCCCTGAGACTGTCTGCTCTGAGCATTTTAATCCTCTTTCTCTGGGTCCCTTCTGATTACCATACAGTAGATTCCTTATAACTCTACTCAGTAGAAGAGGGGTAGAAATTAGGCTGCAGTGAGTCTTGGACCTTTTAAGGAGGTTCCATCTCAAAGAAACTGTGTGAAGCTCCCCCAGTGAAAGATATAGTGAGTCCCCATGTAATTATTTTTAATGTAACTGTGTTTTTAATTCAGGATTAAAAATTGATAATGCTCTTATTTTTCTCCTAGGAAGAGTGGCTGAACTGTCAGCGAAACTGGCTCTACCTAGAAAGTATTTTTAATGCTCCAGATATTCAGAGGCAATTGCCTGCCGAGGCTAAGATGTTCCTTCAAGTGGATAAGTCATGGAAGGAAATCATGAGGAAGGTGAACCGGTTGCCTAATGCTCTTCGAGCCGCTACTCAACCAGGTATAAAACACAATTTCAAAAACACACAAAAAGACTTTACAGCCATCTAAACTGTTTAATGCCTATAAGGTTCTAACAATATGTGGTACGCTCAATCCTTGATTCTTGTCAGTATTAGTGACCAGGAATATTTGATACTCTTATTGAACGATGTGAATTGAACACTGTTGTTGTTGTTGTTTTTGTTGTCGTTGTTGTTATCATTGTTATTATTACCTCTCAGCTTAGTTCATAGTTTTGGCACCCACGAATCTGATTTTTTTTTGCTGCTTTTATAATTTGGGGATGCTGCCACAGAGTATCAATGATGCTTACATGTCACAATTTGACTACAAGACATATATTCACATTCCGTTGACCCATTCTGCTAAAACTCTCATAGACTTATGACTGGAAAACTTTCCACATCTTATTTTTCATTAATTCATTAAAAATATTTAAAAATTGGGGCACCTGGATGGCTCAGTCAGTTGAGTGTCCAGCTCTTGATTTCGGCTCATTTCTGATCCCAGGGTCATGGGACCAAGTCCGCATCAGGCTCCATGCTGAGAATGGAGCCTGCTTAAGATTCCCTCTCTTCCTCTGCCCCTCTGCCCCACTTGTGCTCTCTGCCTCTAAAATATTTAAATATTACCATGAATTATAATTCTAAATCTCGAGATTGAAATGTTATTTAATAAGGTCTATTTTTAGGGATATGGAATCAAAGCATTAGTGCGTGCACACACATGGTTATTGAACTTTATCAAAGCCTCAGCAAGCTTGCTAGTTGTTCTCCAAATGGCAGCATATGACCTTTCCTGGTGAATACCTCCAGACAGCTTCCCTGTCAAGCAGAGGCAGTCTGCTTGGCTATGCTCTTTGCCCGAAGACTCTTACATAAAACAGAAACAGAAAGGAAAAAACTATATGGTGTGATAGAATTGAAAACTTTTAAACTTTGGGTCTCTAAAGATCACCCACGCTCCTTGGCTTTTAGTCACCTTCTTTTTTTTTTTTTTTTTTTTTTATTTTTTATGAAATTTATTGACAAATTGGTTTCCATACAACACCCAGTGCTCATCCCAAAAGGTGCCCTCCTCAATACCCATCACCCACCCTCTCCTCCCTCCCACCCCCCATCAACCCTCAGTTTGTTCTCAGTTTTTAACAGTCTCTTATGCTTTGGCTCTCTCCCATTCTAACCTCTTTTTTTTTTTTTCTAGTCAGCAACTCTCTCCAACCTCTGCTTCTGTCTTCACTTCTCCTCTGTCTCTGACCCTTCTGCCTCCCTCCTATAAGGACCCCTGTCATTACATTGGGCCCACTAGATGATCCAAGATAATCTCCCTTCCCGTGATCACTGGTCACACCTACCAACTTCCTTTTTCCATATAGACTAATGTATTCTCAGGTTGTGGGGATTAGGACATGGCTATAACTGAGAGACCTTTATTCTTCCTACCACATGCATATTCAAACCTTTTGCTGCAAAATAGTCAAGTGTTTGATAATAGAGTGTTGCCCCAGTCTCTACTGGACTTGTTCTTAACAAGTTAAATTAAAATTAAAAAAATTAAATTAAAAAAATTAAAAATTAAATTTAAAAATTAAAAAAAAATTTTAATTAAATTGAAAAAATACATGATTCCAAAATATCTCTGGTCCTAGGGATTTCAGATGAAAAAGTGTGGACCTATATTTGTCATTTCACATGATGATAAAGCTGTGAAGAAAAATTCAGCAGCATAAAGAGGGGGGCTAGAGAATAGCTGGGGGCTGCCGTGTGTGTGTGTGTGTGTGTGTGTGTGTGTGTGTGTGTGACATGGAAGACTTTTTTTGATAAAGTGGCTTTTAGGCAGAAAGCAGGAGGCATGAGGGAATGAGACACCTTTGTGACTATGGGAGAGTTGTTAAAGGCAGAGAGAAGAACAAAGGCCAAGTCCCTAAGGTGAGCATGCACTCAGCAGGCACAATGGTTCGTGCACTCCTAGCCCCACCCCCAAGTGGCAGGGGGGTGCCAGCTAAAAAAAATGTTTCAGGTTGAATACTTGTTCGTCTGTGGTAAATAATAAGACTAATATTAAATAATGTTATTAAAAGTAATAGCATTCTTAGCCAACCCCCCAAATTTAAATTTTTTTGACCATTTTTATCAAATAAAACCAAAGCTTTAAAGAATGTTAATATCATATTTTACTTCCAATTAAAATTATATTTTCTATTTTTTTAACACAGTTTTACCAGTACCTTTTTCCTTCCCCTCTCCCCCTAATAAACAGGACTTCTGGAGACTTTTCAAAATAATAATGCATTACTTGACCAAATTCAAAAGTGTCTAGAGGCATATTTAGAATCAAAAAGAGTTATCTTTCCAAGGTAAGTTTATAAAGCAACTTATGATAGTTTTAGTAGTGAAGACTATTCATTAATTTAAAAGGACATACTTAAAAACAAATCATAACATCAAAACCAGGTGATGTTCCCATAACATCAGGAAACCAGAGCAAGAAACAAGAAAGATGTGTGATAATGGTGATCCAGCTGGCATGTTGATTGGGGAGTATAAATCTTAAGGATACAGTTTTTGGTAAAGGAGGTAAAGGTGCTGGAGGGATTCTTGGTCTCAGCATTGTTCCATTGTTGGATGCGCATGTATGTGCCTGCCTGTGTGTGCATGTCCACAGATGTGCACGCAAAAAGTCAGAGAACCCTGTGTTGCCTGAGCAGGTTTCTTTGGATTAATCAGTGCCCTAAGAGTGTCACTGGAAAAGCTTTCCAAGAGGTCATTTCACAAACTCCAAATTAAATTGTTTACTCATCTCTTTATTACAAAAGCATACCAAATGTTAAAGAGCTAAAGATACAAAGAAGAAAATGCTGGATCCCTGCCCCAATGGGGCTCATGGTCAACAGGTGAATAGTCCTATAAATAAACTATTATAATATACTTATATAACACCAGAATAAACTACTCGATGGTAGCCAACTTCAGTTATTAGGGCACACTGTACTGTAACACAGAGGACATTGACAAAATGGTTTATCTTTCATGATATTTTCCTGTTAGTTGTTAAGGAAATAGCCATTAAGGTCTGTCCTAGGACAAGTACTATGGCAGCCAAGGCTAGGTGCTTCTCTGGGTTACTTGGTTGAGAGGGTTTGTTGTTGGGTACCAGGACAGAGTATGTGTGTACGTGTGAAATCCAAGATCCAGAAGATCAGTGGTTCCCAACTTGAATCTCCCAAAGCCAGAGGAAGTCCATACACTACATTTGATATCTAAACAAACAAACAAACAAACAAAAACCACAGAAACAAATTTACCTGTGATAATATTGAACACCAAAAAGCATCAGGTTTTATTTGTTCTTTTGCTTATAACTGCATGAACTAGGTCTGCAACATGTATATTATGTCAGAAGGCTCTGTGTGGTGTTGATTTCACCCTGTGGGCCTTAATAAAGACTTACTATGAGCTGCATCCCAAGTAAGGTCCTAGGGACACAAGATGAATACAATACTGTTCCTACTCTCACATGGCTCATGGCCCAATGTTTATAGTTATCATTAGTTGAAAAAAAAGGCATGGGCACAAATTAATTATTACTGTATGGTAAAGAAGGAGAACTGATAAAAGCCCAACCAAAAGCATCTTTATTTCAAACTAATAACTGCCTTTGCATTCCCTGCTGGTGGCTAGTTTCTTCCTGCCCCTGGACAAAGTCTTGAGCAGACCTCATGAATTTTCTAGTCATTCTCAGATAACAATGCAACCAAGCAAACAAAACTTCTTGTTACGAATAAATGATCTTTAATAATAAAACTGTACTTCTTTTAAAGTGAAAGCTTCCCCATTCCCTACCCAAAACTGTTGCTGGTCTGAAGGCTTTAGTGATGATGAGAATATGTGGTGATCAACCCTCCCACTCCCTATTAGATTTCTGAAGTCTCCAGGTTTGGGACACAGAGGAGAAGAGAGTCAAAGCAGCAGAGAATTCTGAGTGGGCTGGTGAATATCTGGTCTCCTCTTTCCCACATGGTGCCTTCCATGGGCTCTTTTCCATTCCCTCCAGTCCCAAGGGATCTCTTATAGGCAGCCTCCTCCACTCCAGAAGTAAAATGTCTTCTCTGGCCAGGCCCTCATTCCTCTCCCTCATCCCTGGGCGTCCAAGTATGCCCCTTCTCCTCCTACAGTCTATTCGTGCCTCTAAATGGTCCTGGTGGGCAAGATTTAAGAAAATCCCATGCAGAATCACACTGGCATGGCCCACATGTGGATGTTCACAGAACTAAATAAAACTCCTATAACCACCCATCCATTTGCCCATCCATCCATCCATCCATCCATCCGTCCATCCATTCATCCAACACATTAGGTATTGAAAGCAGGTAGGTGTAAGGCACTAGGCTATATTCTAGGGAAAATGAATAATATATTTTCACTGTAGAACAAATCAGTGTCATAGCAAGAACTAACATTTTTTTATAATTTCATGAAAAATATCTATCTTGTATGTATCAGGCACTGATTCTAGATGTCTGAGATGCATCCACACTAGTCTTCATAACAATTGTATTTAGAGACATGTGGTCTCCCAGAAACCCAGGACCAGTAGGTTTGAGGTTCAGGAAATCAGTAACTGGAGAAGAGATATGGCTAAGGGATTTATCTTTCATGTGTATGTAAGGCTTTCCTTTGACTTCCAAGTTATATTTTAAGTATTTTCTTTAATCCAGATTTTACTTCTTGTCAAATGATGAACTTCTGGAGATTCTGGCCCAGACACGAAATCCCCAAGCTGTGCAGCCACACTTAAGGAAATGCTTTGACTCCATTTCAAAGCTCGAATTTGCTCTCATGCCTCCTACTGAAGGAAAAATTCCTGGTATGGAAGGAGAGCCAGAAAAGATTTACACTAATGATATTTTAGCAATGCTATCACCAGAAGGAGAACGGGTGAGGTGATTTTGTTTATAATTCTTTATAGGGGAATTTTGTTACCCTTCTGGGATTGAGGGTAAAAGTTTACTCTTCAGTCCCTCTAAGCATTCATCAAGTGCCACTATGTACTCGTACTGTGCAGGCTCAGCAGTTTCAAAGATAACCAAGATGAAATTCTTGCCCGCAAAGAGCTCTAGCGGAGATAGTGTCAAACAAATGATTGAAAAGCACCACAGTAAGTGCAGTGACAGAGGCATGTGCTTTGTTCTTGGGAACAAAGTGGAGATGACTGGAGCCCTGTCTTACTCACCTCTCCAGAAGAGGCAAGAGAGTGTACTGGTTAAGAGTACCTGTTCTACTGCCAGGCCACCTGGACTCAAGTCCCATCCTTTAACCTCACCTATAAAATGAGGAATAGCAATAGTGCCTGATTAATGAGATGCTGAGGATTTTTAATAGTATTATATGTAAATTACTTAGAACTGTACCCAGTGAGTGCTATGAAAGTGTTAGTTGTCATGTCTCTAGGACACCACACAGTGCCTGGCATACAGTAAACACTGAGTAAGTGAATGCATTAACAAACTGTGGAGAAACACATGACTTTACAGAGAAGAATAAATCTCTTTCTCTCCCTCTCTCCCTCTCCCTCTCCTTCTCTGCCTCTCTCTCTCTCTCTCTCTCTCTCTCTCTCTCTCTCACACACACACACACACACACACACACACACACACACACAGGCAGCCAAGGAAGATGGAGAGGAGACATGGGAGGGAGGGCATTCCATACACAGGAAATGTGCAGTGAAATGCCAAGGTTATCAGTCCAGTTAGAGCAAGAGATGTATCTGTGGGAGTGGCAAGAGCCTATAAACATTTTACTTGTCCTGATTTGACCCTCTTACAAAACAATTTGCTCATCACTAGTGCAGAAGAGGAGAAAGGGGAGGACCAAGGCTAAGATCTAGGGAAAACATGAAATTTAAAGGGAAGGTAGAAGAAGAACCAAGAGACCCAGATAAGCAGGGCAATCAGGTCATTGGAAGTCCAAGAAATAAATATGAGAAGGACTGAAAAGCATCAATTGGACTTGAAAGTTGAAAGAACATTTGTAACCTTAATCACCTTAACAGGTTTAGAGGAATAGTTGGGGCCAAAAATCAAATGGCAGTAAGTAGGAAAAGAAAGTGGAGGAATCCATATAGTCACGTATACTACTTTTTTCCAAGGATTTGGCTCCAAAGGGAAGCAGGTACAAAAAAAAAAAAAAAGAAAAAAGAAAAAAAAAAGGAGGTGGGTAAAGAGAGATGTAGAGTGGGATATCAATAGAAGGTTCTAGTATTTGCGGTCAGGCTTCAGTGTTTCCGGGTTCTGATATAGAAGTACAGAGGCTGTATAGCTGACAAGTCCCACACTGAACATGTTATCATTGCTCTGATTGTCTTCTAGGTTAGCTTGGGAAAAGGCCTCAAAGCCCGAGGCAACGTGGAGGATTGGCTTGGTAAAGTGGAAGAAGCCATGTTCACATCTCTGCGTCGCCTTTGCAAAGCCGCCATCGCTGACTACCAGGGGAAATCAAGGACAGACTGGGTGATTGCTGGCCACCCTTCTCAAGTAACTTACACCCCTTAAATTTTCCATCTCTGAATCCATTTTTGATGACATGCAACACACATTTAAGAAAGATGTTTCCATGTAGGTGATTCTGACCATTTCTCAAATCATGTGGTGCCGTGATTTGACTGAGTGCTTGGAAAGAGAAGGTGGTAATCATATAGAGGCCCTGGAAGCTTTTGAAGAAGTAAACTTTGAGGTAGGATTTTTTAACAGGGTGACATTGAACATATTGCTGTGCAGGATGGTCTCAGTCGTTTTGTTTTTGTTTTTTTGTTTTTACATGGGTACTGCAAATTCACATATTTCAGAAATTTTAATGCTCTGACATGACTTACAGAGCTTTGGGGGTTCTTACTAAAACCATTTATGTTCAGGTTTTCTTAAGGATACTACCTTAATATTTGTGTAGTATTTATACGAATACTTATAAAATTGGATGAAAGAATTTAAGAGGAAAATCTCAGAATTATGATGGTTTGCAAGATTTAAGGAGACTTTGTGTTTACTAGGCCTTGGATAACTCTCACAGAAACTTTTATTCAATCCAGGAAAACTCAAGGATTTGTGATATTTCCATTCTTAGGCTCAAGATGTGCTTTTCTACTATTCTAGAGAATCCTTAGGCAGCCATCAATAAAACAATAAATAACTGAATCCAAATCCCATTCTACAAGAATTTTTAAGCTATAGTTTGGAAATGCCATTTTACAGCTATGCCTAATCTTTAATTCCAAATTTAGTTCTACTTCCAAACAAGGTGGCTTTTTTTTAAATTACCTTTGAAACAGAAAAGGGAAAAAACAACTTTCTTGAGATGAGAGAACACTATCTCTTGAGGACCTCATAGAATGTCATGCCACACAGCCCCAGAGAAGAGAAAAGACTCTGTATGGAAAGTTCCCTTGACCTCTGTGTAGAGATGGTCCCTGATCAAGGTCAACATGTGAGAAAATTCATCAGAGCAGTACAAGGCCTTCAGAGGCACTACTCTCCTTAGAAAAGATTGAACCATTTATGTGAGAATTAGGAGCACAGTCTGTCCAAAGATGCTCTCATTTAATCAATCATTGGCTTATTTAAAATACTCAGATTTTCTTGGGGCACCTGTGTGGCTCAGCTGGTTAAGCGTCCAACTTTGGCTCAGGTCATGATCTCATGGTTTGTGAGTTTGAGCCCTGCAACGGGCTCTGTGCTGACAGCTCAGAGCCTAGAGCCTGCTTCCAATTCTGTGTCTTCCTCTTTTTCTGCCCTTCCCTGGCTTGCACTCTCTCTCTTTTTCTCTCTCAAAAATAAATAAACAGTAAAAAACATTTTAAATGCTCAGGTTTTCTGCTTACAAAGAAAAAATTACCCCTGAAAATGAGGAGTACTGCCTTAATCATGTTTAATTTTTAGGGAAAACAGTCTTCTTTAGAGACATTATCACATGGTGGTTAAGAGCATAGGCTTTCTGTGAGGCAGATGTCTACTCAAGTCTCATTTTTGCCACCTCATAACTGTGTGGCTGCCATCAAGTTACTTACCCTCTTTGACACTTAGTTTCCTCTAATATAAAATGAGGGTAAAGATAGTATGTACTTCATAGAAGTCATCTAGGAATCTAGGAATTAAGCAAGTTAAACTGTTGTCCTGTTTGGTCATGGAATTATAGATTCTTAAAATTAGTTTTGGCAAATGTCTACTCCAAATTCAATAGTAAAAATATAGAAAAATAGTTTAAAAATAGATATGTAAGCTGATTTTTGAAAATCCATTATGACCATTTTTCTTTTGATTTGTAGAGATTAAATGCCCTGGCAGCAACAGTTCGAGGCAGTCTTCCAAAATTACACAGAAACATCATAACTGCCTTAATTACTATTGATGTACATGCAAGAGACATAGTCACCGAACTTGTTCAAGCCAAGGTAACTTTTATTTAAGTGACAGCATATATTTCTTCCTGAAATTAGTGCATCTAATATATGTATCATTGTTACCACTTACGTAGGTAGAGGAAGTGGATTCCTTTGACTGGCAGAGACAACTGCGCTACTATTGGGACATAGATCAGGATAATTGCGTGGCTCGGATGGCGCTCTCTCAGTACACCTATGGCTACGAGTATTTGGGTGCATGCCCAAGACTAGTCATTACTCCTCTCACAGTAAGTTACTGATGACTTAGGTTAACCATGACACAAATGCTTTCTTAAAATAGTCTTGAAACATTTCATCCAACCTTAACTCTTGAAAGGATTCGCCGTGAATACATCTCTGTGAAGCAGAGATCTGCATCATTAATCATGTACCTGGATCTTTGAGTATATCTCAATTGCTGTAAAACCTTTCATGGAAAATAGTGACCCTCCTCCTGTAGAAGGGAAGGGGCTTATAAATTTGTGACTTGAGTCAGTTCCCTTCAATAATGACAATGTATGCATTTCTTCAGGATCGCTGTTACCTTTGCCTCATGGGGGCTTTGCAGCTTGACCTGGGAGGTGCACCAGCTGGTCCTGCTGGCACTGGGAAAACAGAGACAACCAAAGACCTAGCTAAAGCTCTTGCCATCCAGTGTGTGGTCTTCAACTGCTCCGATGGTTTGGACTACAAGGTACAGTCTCAGCACCTTAACACTGACATTAAGTGCTTTATGGGTTTTCTCACTTGCAACATGGCATGACAAAAAAAGGAGAACGGGGGTGATGGCAAGCAAGGGGAAGCTGATAGGGCAAAGGATGGTCAAAGTGGGATAAATAGAGCAAAGGAGAAGAGTCAACACAAGGTGGGCTGAGTGGTCCAGGTGAACCAAGGCCACAAGAGGATCTATCAAATGGTGGTAAAATAAAAAATCTGCTTATGGGGGCATCTGGGTGACTCAGTTGGTTAAGCATCAACTTCAGCTCAGGTCACAATTTCATGGTTCGTGAGTTCAAGTCCTGCATCACGCTCTATGCTGACAGTACAGGGCCTGCTTGGGATTCTCTCTGTCTCTACCTCTCCCTGAGTTGTGCTTTCCCTCTCTCTCAAAATAAATAACAAAATAAACTTTAAAAAAAATCTGTCATGTTACTAAGTGGAAAGAAGTGAGATGAGGTATAAGATATAATAGCAGGGAAATCTAGGAACAAGGAATATGCTTACAGGAAGAGAAGAGCAATGCAGAGAGTTATGTACTAAAAATAAAATATGTAGGAGCACCTGAATGGCTCAGTTGGTAAAGCATGTGACTCTGGATCTCCTGGCCCCGAGTTCAAGCCCCACGTCGGGCATAGAACCTACTCTAATACACAAAATAAGTCCTAAAAATGAAATATGTAGGAGGTGAAAATTCATGGTAAGATCTTTCAGTATAGTATTTCTCAAAGTTTTGGGTCACAGGACCCCTATGCCTTATTCTCCTTCCAGGTTTTCACAACACAAAGTAGTATTTTAACACTTTATGAAGTCCCACAGTCAGGAAATCTGTTTAGCTTTCTTTAATTCAGCAAATCCTAAATATATTTGACCAAAGTGCCTTTTAGTCACTAATACACAGAGCTATTAGTTTCCTTTTTCTGAAAGTTACACAAATACCTGTATGTTGTCCAAATTTAGAATATAATCATTTGAATTATCCAAATAAATTGTACTTCATTCATTTAAAAAAATTTTTTAGGGGCGCCTGAGTGGCTCAGTGGTTAAGCGTCCTACTTCGGCTCAGGTCACGATCTCGCGGTCCGTGAGTTCGAGCCCCGCGTCAGGCTCTGTGCTGTTTGCTCAGAGCCTGGAGCCTGTTTCAGATTCTGTGTCTTCCTCTCTCTCTCTGACCCTCCCCCGTTCATGCTCTGTTTCAAAAATAAATAAACGTTAAAAAAATTTAAAAAAATTTTTTTAATGTTTATTTTATTTATTTATTTATTTTTTTTTTTTTTCAGAGAGAGAGAGAGAGAGAGAGAGAGAGAGAGAGAGTGTGTGAGTCGGGGAGGGGCAGAGAGTGGGAGACACAGAATCTGAAGCAGGCTCCAGGCTCTGACCTGTCAGTGCAGAGCCCAACATGGGGTTTGAACTCACAAACCACAACATCATGACCTGAGGTGAAGTCGGATGCTCAACTGACTGAGCCACCCAGGTGCCCCATAATTCATTCATTTTTACAGAGTAAATCATACTTTTTTTTCAGAAGCATCTTCAGAAAGTAGTGTTTCATAGGATATGTTCTTTAAAAACCCTGCTCCTTTTTTAAAATTTAGGAGAGGAGCGCCTGGGTGGCGCAGTCGGTTAAGCGTCCGACTTCAGCCAGGTCACGATCTTGTGGTCCGTGAGTTCGAGCCCCGCGTCAGGCTCTGGGCTGATGGCTCAGAGCCTGGAGGCTGTTTCCGATTCTGTGTCTCCCTCTCTCTCTGCCCCTCCCCCGTTCATGCTCTGTCTCTCTCTGTCCCAAAAATAAATAAACGTTGAAAAAAAAATTTTTTTTTAAATTTAGGAGAAAAAAGATGTTGCTGGAAATGTCTTTTTATTCATAAACAACAACAACAACAACAACAACAACAACAAAAACAATGGAAGTCCAATACAGGCAGAAAGTTGTTTCACAGTAGCAGAACAAGAGAGCAACAGGGGACTAAACCTTGGGAGAGGTAATCAGGAAAGGTGACCCCTCTGCCTTCAGAGCAGGGTGACAGAGGGGGCCTCTGGGTACACCAGGAAAGAATATGGGAAACTGCCATCAGTAATCTGTGGAAGAATTTATGCTCCCCAACATCTCCAAGTTATGGGGATCTGTTCCCACTATGTTAAGTGACCTCATTATCTCAGCAGAGATGCATCAGAGATAGTGATGATTTTTTTTTTATTTTGGGCATAATAATTTTGATTGTTTTAGATCTTCTCAATTCAAAATTTGGATTTATACATCCAAGTCCATTTTTCAGTGATTTTTCAGTCATCAGTTAGGCTCAGTCATTCCTGGGAGATGTGCACTCCCAAAGGCATGAGTGTGTGCTATGAGACACTTAAAGCCACAGGATATAAATACATGATTCATTTATCTTAGACTCTAGAGCAGGAGTCAGCAAACTTTCTGGAAAAGACCAAGTGGTAAATACTATGGGCTTGCAACTCGTCAGTTTTTTCTGCCGTTGTGGCATGAAAGCAGCCACAGACCATATGCAAATATAATATATCATGAATGAATGTGGCTGTGTTCCTGTAAAACTCCATTCACAAACCAGGTGTCGGGCTAGATACGGCTGTAGTCTGTAGTTTGATGATCCCTGAAGTACGAATTACATCCAATGATAAGAAATTTAAGTATTTATTCTTTTTTTTTTTAAGTTTTATTGATTACGTAATCTCTATACCCCACGTGGGGCTTGAACTCATGACCCCAAGATCAAGAATCACATGCTCCTCTGACTGAGCCTGCCAGGCGCCCTTTAAGTATTTATTTATTCTTTTTTATACTCCACCTTGTTCCATAAGGATTTATTAAACTAACATTTTAAAATTAAATATCTACATGTGGAAAAATTGAAACTGAACAGAAGGATCCAAAGTTAAAAATAACAGATTTTGTCCCTAGTCACATCACCCACTTCCACCCTCCAGAGACCAGTTTTCTGATTATATTTGTTTTTACTTCTGGTGATTGCTATTATCTGTAAGAACATGTGTTTATTACTATATTTATATATATCAACTTTGGACATTATCTGCTAACTTATGAAGTCAAGAGTTTATTAGATATGACTTTCCAACTTTCTGTTCCAACTTCACTTTCTGATTTTCATTGGTTTGTATAATTTTGTCTTACCATGTCAAGGTTTATGAAGTTGTGCTATTCTATACCTACAATTATGCCTTCTTTGCTTTGTCGGTGGGGGGGGGGGGTGAATATAAAAACATAAACCCGTTATATACCACTTGTAGTATCAAGGATGATTCATAATGGAATTAATTTTTTTTAATTTTTTTCCATAATGAAATTTAATGGCATAATCAGGCTTATAGAGAAGGATCAATACATGGGTCATGAAGCCTTTGCCATTCAATGGAACACATTCCAAGACAAATACCATATGATTTCACTCATATGTGTGATTTAAGAAACAAAATAAATAAGCAACAGGGAAAAAAGAGAGAGAGTGAGGCAAACCAAGAAACGGACTCTTAACTGTAGAGAACAAACTCATGTGTCACCAGAGGGGATGTGGGGGGTGGGTGGAAATGGGTGGAACATGTAATGGGGATTAAGGAGTGTGCGCATTGTGATGAGCACTGGTGTTGTATGTGTTGAATCACTATATTGTACACCCAAAAATATTATTACACTGTATGTCAACTAACTGGAATTTAAATAAAAACTAAAAAAAAAAAAAGACAAAGGAACACATTCCAAGCATCAGGATTAATGGGTTGTTTTTCAGTTCCTTTTCAACTTTCTTCTAGAACTGTTTTTCACTGTTTTTCTAGAACAGCTTTAATGTGCTGGTGAATCACCTGAAGATCTCATTACAGTGCATATTCTGACTCTGGAGATCAAGGGGAAGGCCTGAGATTTTTGCATTTCTAAAATCCTCCCAGGTGATGTCAACTGATACCAGTTCACTTTGAGAAGCCAAGTTCTAGAGCAGTGGTTCTCAAAGTGTTAACTCTGGACCACCAGCATTATCATCACCAGGCAACTTGTTAGAAATTCCCTACAAGCAGACCAGCTGACTCAGAAACTCTGGACCTCTTACGTAAAGGCACTAACTTCTAACATAGGCCAGGATTCATATAAAAATATTGCTTATTTGCAGATACCACCTCATGTTAATATTCTGCTCAGAATTTAACTTTTGAAGGTGTTCAGCTGTGCAACACAAAGTTGAATGGCATTATCTTGATTTCAGATGATGGGGCGCTTCTTCAGTGGTCTGGCCCAATCAGGGGCCTGGTGCTGCTTTGATGAATTTAATCGAATCGACATAGAAGTTTTGTCGGTCATTGCACAGCAGCTCATTACTATTAGGAATGCCAAAGCTGCAAAGGTAAGTCCTGGGGCAATTGTCCATGGAGGTAGCATTTCTGAAGTCTGTAACTAACTGACAGCATGTTGCCTTTTAGTAAGGACAGTGCTGATTTAACACTGTCTACCCATGTTTCCAGTGTAACTAGTGAGTCCAATGGCAATAAGACTTAGTTTGAGTGAATTAATTCTTCATCCAGGAAACACAGTATGTCAGACACTATGTGGGGACCTACAGATACAGACATGTTGAGACTCAGTCCCTACCCTCGAAGAGCTCTGTTCTTCCCACCCACCACACACACACACACACACACACACACACACACACACAGGCAAGCGTGCACCCACACCCTGTCCCTTCCACCTCCTCTTTTCCCCTTCCCATTTCTTGTTCTTGCCTTTGGCATATAAGACTCTTGATTCTCAGGCCTCAGTCTAGCTATGCTTTCCTCATGGAACTTTACCCTTTACCAAAGTGAATTGCTGGTCCTCTCCTGAACACACTATGCTGCTTCTTGTTTCTGCTTCCTTTGACCAGATGGCTGCCCCTGCTTGTCCACATGAAATGCCCTCCTTCATGTCCCAAGCAGGCTACCTTGCTTCTCCTGTTGACTTTGCACACACCTCCAGCATAGCATCTGTTACACTGCATGGTCACAGTTTCCACATCTGCACTCCACACCACAGGCCTGGGAGCTTCTCTAGGGCTCAGGAGTGAGTCTTTGACTCTCCACCTCCATACCTAACCCCTCGCCTCACCTGCAGCAGATGCTCAACAGGTGTTTGGCCTTGAGTAAATGTGAAGGGGCGGTGCCAGTAGTATCAGTGGGGCCTCAAACACCCAAGGACTAAGATCCCATTAGAGTTTCTGGGGGAATACCAGACAGTAGGGGTGGAGAAGGTTTAAGAGCCATGAAATCTAACCTGAATTGGGAAGTCTCAGCAAAAGAGGAAAGGAAGGACCATTTGGGCAAAGCAAGGACAGGGAGGCAGAATACTGAGCCCAGAAGAAATTGGGAGAGGGTAGGATAGGATCAGGAGAGAAACATTCCCTCTTGTCCAACAGCAGGATTCCCTGGGCTAGTAGTCTTTGCTTGAATGTCCCATACACAAGTTTTGTACTCAAGTGGTATTTATGTGAAAGAATTTCCAAATGTCTGGAGAAGTATTCACTTATATTTTCTCTTCTCTTTAAAAGCTATCTAGATTCATGTTTGAGGGCCGGGAAATAAAGTTGGTTATGACTTGTGCAGCTTTTATCACAATGAATCCTGGATACGCAGGCAGAACTGAATTGCCAGATAATTTGAAGGCCCTGTTTAGACCCTTTGCAATGATGGTTCCAAATTATGCTTTGATTGCAGAGGTGAGCTTCACATTATAAAGCAGAAAAAAATCAATCATGTTTTATTTGCCCTTTGATTCTATTGAGGTAGAAAGTTTCCTTTATGGTTGCACCCTGGCAAAAGTTACACATTATTGTTTGCTCTGAAATGTAGGTATGATTGTTATCACCTAGTGTGTGTGTGTGTGTGTGTGTGTGTGTGTAACTGCTATATCCCACAATGGTATCTGGAATATAGTAGACCCCTAAAACTGGAATGAATCAATGAATTTAACCAGTTCATTGGAGCTTATCAGTTAATGTCTAAGAACTAAAATGTCTGGATTCATTATAAAAATACTATTGTGATATTGTGATTTATAAGAAATGTTTCTTTAGTCATTCAAATGGCTAATATCCATGGTTTCTGGCTCCTGCCAGCTCCTGGCTTCATCCACAGCTCCTATAAGCCTTGGAATTTCCTGTGATAAGGGGTTTTCTAGTATATATTTTTTTTTTAATTTTTTTTTCAACATTTATTTATTTTGGGGACAGAGAGAGACAGAGCATGAACGGGGGAGGGGCAGAGAGAGAGGGAGACACAGAATCGGAAACAGGCTCCAGGCCCGAGCCATCAGCCCAGAGCCTGACGCGGGGCTCGAACTCACGGACTGCGAGATTGTGACCTGGCTGAAGTCGACGCTTAACTGACTGCGCCACCCAGGCGCCCCTCTAGTATATTTTTTTTATGTTAATGAAGTGACTTTTGAAAGCCCTTAGGCAACCTAAGGATGGGGGCTGGTTACCAGGCAACTAACCCTATGATTACAGGGTTGGAACTTCAGGTCCCATGCCCTGCCCTCTGGGGAGGAGAGAGGAGCTGGAGGTTGGATCAGCCAAAGGCCATTGACTTAGTTAATCATGACTATGTAATGAAGCCTCTATAAAGACCCAAAAGGACTGGGTTCACAGAGCTTGTGGGTTGGTGAACACGTGGAGATTGGAAAGAGGGGTGCACCTGGACAGGGCATGGAAACTCTGAGCCCAGACTCCATACCCTACCCTATGCATCTCTCCCATCTGTCTATTGATTCATATCCTTTATCTTGAATAAACTAGTAAATGTTTTCCTGAGTTCTGTGAGCTGCTCTAGCAAATTAAAAGTACCTAAGCAGGAGGTCGTTGGAACTTCCAATCTGTAAACAGTCAATCAGAAGTACAGATAACACCTTGGACTTGAGACTAGCATCTGAAGTGGAGGATGGGAGGCATTCTTATAGGACTGAGCCCTTAACCTGTGGAATCTGATGCAGTCTCTGGCTTTAGAATAGAATTTCTTGGGGTGCCTGGGTGGCTCAGTCTGTTAAGCATCCCACTTCAGCTCAGGTCATAATCTCACAGTTTGTGAGTTCAGGCCTTGCATCAGGCTCTGTGCTGACAGCTCAGAGGCTGGAGCCTGCTTTGGATTCTGTGTCTCCCTTTCTCTCTGACCCTCCCTTGCTCGCACTCTGTCTCTCTCCCTCAAAAATAAATAAACATTAAAAATTTTTTTAATTAAAAAAAAAAGAATGGAATTTCTCACAAAGCACAGATTACTCCTGTGGCTAATAAATTCCTTTACTAACAGCTAGTTTAAAGTATTCTTCTATATAAAGTAAAAGTAATTACCTAAGAATAGAATAGAGCATACCAGACCCTATAACTTTTCCCAGTATAATGCTTACAGAATCTCATGGGTTTTCCAGCACCCCCTGTGGGTATGGTGAGATGGTGGGTAGTTAATGCAGGTGCTATCTTCCCTTTAGACCATGTATAGACAGGGACAATAAATGACTTGCTCGTTGTCCAGAGCTGGCAGGAAGAAAACCAGGTTTAGAACTCAGTCCAAAATTTTGTTCACATCTCATTCTTTGTCCTGTTGTTCTATTACTCAATAATCAACTGGAGAAATTTAAAAATCCAGTCTTCTGAGTGCTATTACTACTGTTGCTACAGATTTTAATGAATCAGGGTATGTCCACAATAAATATTTTTAATTACCTGCAATGTGCAGAGTACTATGCTAATTTACAGTGATAGAGCAATTAGCAAAACCGACACCAGTAAGAAATGTCTACATCATTTCATGGGGCGACTGGGTGGCTCAGTCAGTTAAGCGTCCGACTTCAGCTCAGGTCATGATCTCATGGTTCATGAGTCCCAGCCTCGCGTCGGGCTCTGCTGACAGCTCAGAGCCTGGAACCTGTTTTGGATTCTGTGTCTTCCTGTCTCTCTGCCCCTCCCCTGCTCATATGCTGTCTCTATCTTTCTCTCAAAAATAAATAAATGTTATAAAAATTAAAAATAAAGAAACAAATGTCTACATCTTTTCAAATCCCGATTCTGAAGCCAACCACAGTGATTTGAGTAGGTTATGGATTGGAGAAAGGGTCCACACTCCCCTAGACTGTCGTCATCCAGTTTCTTTAACCAAGAATGCAGAAACTTGTCAGAAGCAAGGTAGCCTCCTATCACAGAGGAGAGGCTGCAAATCTGCATAGCTTCCCTTGATATTCAGGGAGCCTAAAGGGAGAACACAGCTATCACTGATTCTGTCTACAGGGTAGAGTTCCTGTCAGACCAGAGAAACTCAAGTCTTGCCTTTGTATTCAGGACTTACAACACCATCCAACCTCCATGATGTGAGCATTTTCAAGCAGTGGGTTCTGCTGCCTCTTGAACCAAATGTCACCAACCACATCTTCATCCATAGAAGGAAAGCAAAATCAGTGCCCCGGCATCCCTGTAGGATTTCCCACCTTCTGCCTTCCTGTAACACAGAAAACCCATTTCCTTCAATCATCACATTTCTTTGTTAAACGATATAACAACTTGGAGAGGTATAATGCCTAAAGTAGATTTTGAACACATTGGTATTATGCTAATCTACTGCTCTCCACACAATATAAGAAGTATTGCATTGTTCTTTTCTATTCTAGGTAATTCTATATTCTGAAGGATTTGAATCCAGTAAAATATTAGCCAGAAAAATGACTCAGATGTATAAGCTTTGCAGTGAACAGCTCTCTCAGCAGGATCACTACGACTTTGGCATGAGAGCTGTGAAGTCTGTACTGGTCATGGCTGGGTAAGAAACCAAAGTGGTCAAGAGTGAAATTCCAAACCATGTAATCAAAGCATTAAATGACTAATTCACAGACGGCTCTTAAAGCAACGTAGAGAGTGATTGGTAAATGTTAGCAGCCGCTGTCATCATTTTACCTTGACTCCCATGCCACAGTCAAAGGAGGCATCTTCTCATCTCCTGACAGTTCTGGTTGGCCCCACACTGAACCTGAGTCTCGATGAGGCTTCCACTATCTTTCATTTCCCCTGAACTCATCACATACATTTGTTTTTAGAGTACAGAAGCCTTTACCACTATGAGGTAGGATGACTAGACTTAAAAGGTACCATTTGTTATGCATATACAGTAATTTAAGTTATATGTGTCACCTGACAAAGCCTAAAGCTCTGAGAGGAAGTTTGGTTTCATTTTTCTGCCCTTCTTCCAGGCTTATATCCTACCTAGCCTCTGCCTCTGCCTTTACAGTATGATCCATGACTGAGCTTCTTTGTAGTTTCTAGTAAAGCAACTTTCTGGTTTCTTCTTTTCAGGCCCCAGCTTCTCCCTTTATAACCTCTTGAGGCTCCTACCTCTGAAACTCCTACTTTATCCAGAGTCTCTGAGGGAATCTGTCTCTTCTTTTTAGACTCACTGGCTCAGGCTCCACACATCCAGGGCCTTTTCTGCCTGGCCCCTGTATCCCTGGGCTCTACGCACGTCTCCTTGCCCTTCTCTGTTCTTTCTTTCAACCTCCCAGATACAGTATTTCTCCCCTTTACAGGAGTGCCATGTAAAGACCAAGGACACTAAGGAGTTCAGATACTTGTGCACTCCCAAGAATACAACTACAGACCAGTGGGTGAGACAGACACAGGAGCAGTCATCTAGGATACATGAATGGGGCAACCATAGGGCCATGCCCGAGGTTCACTGTGGAGGGTGATGGAGGAACTATCTGGAGGATGAGAGTAACTGGGCTGGGGTTTGAAGGAGAAATAAGGGGTGTCAAAAGAGCAAAGCAGGACCTTCTGGGCTGAGAGAAAAGAAAGTCATAGGGCTGTGAATCATTATGATGCATTCAGGGAACTATAAATTCAGGTTGGATAAAGTCTGGATTGATGGGGGGAAGTTGAAAAAATACCTTCTCATTCTCCAGGCTGTGTAGCCAGTTCCTGACCTGTCCTTGCTCTCTGATGGATGTGGATGCTGGCCATGCAAGGAAAAATGATCCTCTCTTTCCAGCAGGAATCCACAGGGGGGTGCCCTCCACAGCTTTTTGCAAGGGGAATCCCTGACCCACAGGTTTGGAAAATCATGCTCAGTATTAGGTTCCCACAAACATCATCTGAATTATTCCTTTAATTTAGGTCCTTAAAAAGGGAGAATCCACACTTAAGTGAAGATGTGGTATTGATAAGAGCTTTACGAGACTCCAACTTGCCAAAATTCCTAACAGATGATGCTATTCTGTTCAGGTAAGTTTCTAGATGTTACAGGATAAAACATAGCTGCTGTGTAGAGGTAAAGGATAGTCTTCTCTTCAGTTATGTCTGTCTCTAACAAGGTAATAACTTTCTCATCTTTTCTAGAGATATTTATTGCAGTTTAAAAAATACTAATTTAAAATAAAGATAGTAAAGTTTAAGCATCAACCCAATCTTTTTTATTTTTATTTTTTCAAAATACTGGTCACTGGGCTATATGTTATACAAATTAGCATTCGGTTACAAATTCCTGACCTAAGAAAAACTCTTGACCCCAAAACATAAGACTCGGGGCTTAATATAAAATGTGATTGAACTTTTATCTATTTCTACTTTTACTATTAAATTTTATGTTTATCCAAGCCATATGTGTATGTAGTTTTAAAAAGCATCACAGCGGTGCCTGGGGGGTGCAGTCAGTTGAGCACCTGATTCTTGATCTCAGCTCAGGTCATGATCCCATGGTTTGTGTGTTTGAGCCCCACATTGGGCTCTGCTCTGATGGTGCGAACCCTGCTTGGGATTCTGTCTCTCCTCTCTGCCCCTCCCCTGCTTGTGCTCGCTCGCGCTCTCTCTCTCTCTCTCTCTCTCTCTCTCTCCTCTGTTCTCTCTCAAAAAAATAAACATAAAAAGATTTTTAAGCGTCATAAATTAGTCTCATGAGAAACAATAGTTCTGTGCCCTTCACCAACTCCCACTTCCCAAAGGCAATCATTTTTCAATTGTTTTGTTTGTTTGCTTGTTATGTTATTTCCCCATATTTTTTAGTACCGTGTTTATGCTATTTCTTGGTTTTTCAGTTTTAGGTATGATCTATAAAGTTGGTAAATGGGAGATGAGGATATGCGCATGTACCTCTTTCCCTCTACCCATCCTATCCATAGTTATATTGCAGTCTAACTTGAGCTAAATGTCCAGGGTTTCCATAATTAAAAAAAATTTTTTTAGACAGAAAATAGAAGTGGGAGAGGGGCAGAGGGAGAGAGAGAGAATCTTACGCAGGCTCCCTGCTCAGCGTGGAGCCCAACACAGGGCTTGATCCATGACCCTGGGATCATGACCTGAGCCAAAAACAGGAATCAGACACTCAGCCGACTGAGCCACCCAGGTGCCCTCGGGGTTTCGAAAATTAATTATAGCTATATAAATAGTATCCACAGCTGAGCTATGTTTCTCTTGGTTTTTTTTTCTTATCCCTGCATTTGTTAATAATTGCCTTAGTTTTTATTTTTTTAATCTTTTACCTACTTTTGTATAAATCTATCAATAATTTATTTTCAAATTCTCCCAGGGTATGTGTAAATCTCCTTAAAAACAAAACAAGGAGCCCCTTCTGGGGCTCCTGGGTGGCTCAGTCAGTTAAGCATCCGACATCAGCTCAGGTCATGAGCTCACGGTTCATGGGTTTGAACCCTGCATCGGGCTCTGTGCTGACAGCTCAGAGCCTGGATCCTGCTACAGATTCTGTGTCTTCCTCTCTCTCTGCCCCTTCCCCCTTGTGCCCCCCCTCTCAAAAATAAACATTAAAAAAAATTTTAACAAAAAAATTAAAAAAAAAAAACCTCTTCAATTATATAAAACATTCTATCAAATGTGTCTCTTTGGAGCCCCTGTCCTCCTGCTCTAATCTGGACTACCTGCCCATTGCCCTGGTGAGCACTGGTCATCCTGGGATGTCTGTTTATGACTATGCTGGAGTTCTCTTGGCTTTTGTCCTCTGTCAGATCTTCTGATTTCCGGAACACATGTCTACTCCCTTTTGACAGAACACAATGATGAAAATTCCTATGCATTTATCTTTGCACATGTGTGATACTTCTATAAATGAGTTTTAGTAAGTTTCCTAGGTTTTATAGAGCATGGGCATTTTTAATTTAGATAGATTCTATTAAGATGTCCTGGGGCGCCTGGGTGGCGCAGTCGGTTAAGCGTCCGACTTCAGCCAGGTCACGATCTCACGGTCCGTGAGTTCGAGCCCCGCGTCGGGCTCTGGGCTGATGGCTCAGAGCCTGGAGCCTGTTTCCGATTCTGTGACTCCCTCTCTCTCTGCCCCTCCCCCGTTCATGCTCTGTCTCTCTCTGTCCCAAAAATAAATAAACGTTGAAAAAAAAAATTAAAAAAAAAAAAGATGTCCAAAGACATTTATATTTATATAAATGATTTTATTTTTTAAAGATTTCTCTCTTGCTTATTTATTTTTTTAAGTTTTATTTATTTGTTTTGAGGGCGAGCACAAGCGAGAGAGCGTCAGAGAGAGAAAGAGAGAGAATCCCAAGCAGTCTTCACGCTGTCAGCACCGAGCCTGATGCGGGGCTTGAACTCACAAACCATGAGATCATGACCTGAGCTGAAATAAATAATAGTTGGACACTTAACTGACCGAGTCACCCAGACGCCCCTTTATATAAATGATTTTATGACTATACCTTTTGCCTCTTAAATGTTCTAGAGAGAGACCAAAAGTTATATCCTCTTTAATATGCATTTCTTTAATTATGAGTGCCATTGAGCATTATTTCTTGTGTTCATTAATCACTTATATTTATTATTTTTAGAGCATATTTCTGTTGTGTCCTTTTTCTTATTGATTTGTAGGAAATCACAAACTTTATCTGGTATAAAAATTGGAAATACTTGTCTATTATTCATTTTTTTGAGAGAGAGAGAGAAAGGCAGAGAGAGAGGGAAAGAGCAAGACAATCCTAAGCAGGCTTCATGCCCAGCACAGAGCCCAACTTGGGGCTCCATCCCACAACCATGAGATCATGGCCTGAGCCAAAATCAAGAGTTGGACACTTAACTGACTGAGCCACCCAGGCAGCGCTAAGTCTATCATTCTTTAAGTTTATATATATAAAGCCTTTTATCTCACACAAGTTTGTAGGTTTTTGCTTGTTTATTTTTATTTTTTCACCTTACTTTTAAAATAATAGTTGTAGATTTCTTGTCTTCCTTAGAAAGACCTTCTTAACCACAGTATTACAAAACATATCTGTTGTATTTTCATCTAGTATTTTTGTTGTCATTTTATATTAAAGTTTTTACTGTGTCACAAATGTATTTGTGTATATAGTATGAGGTAGGGATTTAGCTTCTTTTTTACCCATAGAAATATCCCATATTAAGTACTTCCCACAGAAACAGTTAATTTTTCTTTTACTCCCCACCCCCCCTTTTTTTTTTTACCTACTATTAGTTTTTATTTCTATCTTATTTTTCTGAATATCCATATAGTTATAAGCATGCATAAATGCTTTTAGAAAAAGTTGAGATATTAATATAATTTTTAATTTTTTAAATGTTTATTCTTGAGAAAGAGACAGAGCACGAGTGGGGGGAGGGGCAGAGAGAGAGGGAGACACAGAATCCGAAGCAGACTCCAGGCTCCCAGCTGTCAGCACAGAGCCAGACACAGGGCTTGAACCTATGAACCGTGAGATCATGACCTGAACCGAAGTAAGACGCTTAACCGACTAAGCCACCCAGGCACCCCTAAATATAATTTTTTTAATAAACTGAAAAATTAATCACTTTGTATATGTTTGGTATTATGCAATGTACTACGAACAATACAAACACATAAGAGATATTCCTTACCTCAAAAGGCTCCCAATATACTTAAGAACATTGATCTATGGTACAAGAAAAACAAGCATACACAGTATCAGAGAAATGTTAGATTCTGTTATAACATATAGGACAGACTACTACTATGCATGTTCAGAAGAAAAGATCAAGGAGAAAAATAAGACTCATTGTAATCAATGATTGTAATAAATTAATTGTAATAAATATTGGGAAATATCAATTACCAATGATTTTATTTGTGTTTTTTCAGTGGAATTATATCTGACCTTTTTCCTGGAGTCCAAATTCCAGAACATGATTATGGTATATTGCAGTCAACAATTATAGATGTCATGAATAGAAAAAATCTTCAGCCTGAGACATGTATGGTTAAAAAAGTGATACAGTTCTATGAAACTATGCTGGTAAGACACGGTGTTATGTTAGTCGGGCCGACAGGAGGTGGCAAGACCACAGTTTACCAAATACTAGCAGAAACTTTAGGGAATTTGCAAAAACTTGGTTTAGACAATCCCTTTTACCAACCGGTTAAAACATACGTTCTTAATCCTAAATCAATTACAATGGGTGAATTATATGGTGAAGTTAATAACATAACCTTGGAGTGGAAAGATGGTTTGATGGCACTAAGTGTCCGAGCAGCTGTGAATGACACTTCAGAAGACCATAAATGGATCATCAGTGATGGGCCCGTGGATGCTCTTTGGATTGAAAATATGAATACAGTGCTGGATGATAACAAGATGCTTTGCCTGGCTAACAGTGAGAGGATCAAACTCACACCTCAAATCCACATGCTTTTTGAGGTAAATATATATGCCTTAGTGTGGTGCAAAAGCATTTATTAGACTGGTATGCCATCATCAATTTTTTTCTTGCCCATATCTCATTTACTATCTATAAGGCGTCCCATGGTGTTTTGTTCACGTACTAAATTGTTTACATACTTATCAAATTGTCCTTTTATAGTAGAGTGTGCATCCTGAGAACCAAAGTCTCTCAAATATTCCTGTTTGTCTATAAATGGAAATGCAATAAATTCTATCTTCCTCAGCACTTGTTTCCTTTCCTTTGGTGGTAGTTAACGTATATATTGATGACATTACATGATTTGAAATGCTTTCTAAGTTAAGCAAAAAAAAAAAATAGTTACATTTACTATGAAAAATTACCCCTCTGCAGTGTGAATGTTTAGTGAAGGGATTGGAAAAGGAATGTGGACCAAGGACGGCTATAAAGTATTCTGAAGATACCACTCCTGTATTCATTCATCAAACATGGGTTGAATGCCTACTATGTCCTATGTTCAGCTAGGTATGAGATACAAGAATGAAAATGGAGAAAAGAGGAAAGCAAAGGAGGAAAAAGAAATACCTATACATTCCCATAAGGATTTGACATTATCCTCTTATATTTGTGTGGGTTTTTTTTTCACCTAATGCTTCACTTAACTTTCCTTCTCCGTTTCTGATTACACTCTCTTCTATATAAAGCCTTTCAGTGTTAACTTTAAACATATGACTCATTAACATTGAAAATGGAAAAATAAGGAAGTATTATATTAGCTATTTTTGTATTCAATTCCCTTCAATTTTAGGTGCAAGACCTAAGAGTTGCCTCTCCTGCAACAGTCAGTCGATGTGGAATGGTGTTTGTGGATCCTGAAGAACTGAAATGGATGCCTTATGTTAAAACATGGATGAAGAATATTTCTAAAAAAGTAAGTGCAACCAGATACTCCACAACACATCCATCTGTCAGGATGGAGGCTCTTGCTTGCCCAAATTTCAGTAAGTTAAGAAAGACCTCATGTACTTTGTGGAGAGAATTCCAGCATTGTACCTAGTGCCTCTCCCTAAGAATTCTTGGGATCTTCCATAAATGTTTATATCCTCCCCAAATCTGTCCCCATTATTTGTAAACTCAGCCCACCAGGCTACCTAGCCGCTCCGATTCCTGCCCACTCTGCCTGGATCCTCCCCAGGTTGGTTCCTCTCCAGTACAAGCACAAACTGCTTCCTTGAGTCCCCCAAACACAGAACAGGCTGCCGCATTAAAAAAGATTTTGCAGAAGGCTGGGGATAGTGAGAGGGAATCACAATGAAGAAAAAGAACATTTCGGTCCAGGCTCTGTCATTGTATTTAGATTGTAGAAGACCCTAACACCGCTGAGAGAAAAGAAAACCAGTTTACCTCCCACCTAGTCTTAGGTCTGTGACCCAAGATGTGTTTTAACCTCAGAGGAAACATTCCACCCAAAGTGAGGGAAAGCTTTTACGTTATTATATGGAAGAATTCAATTCTATATCATCTTCTGCACCTTCGCCCTTCTAAAATAGGAGTTTTCTTTGCCTTAGCTTAACAAGGGGTCTTTTGCAGTGTTGTGCCCCATCCCACACCCCCCCCTCCAAGAAAGCCATCTTCTTTCTGCTTATCCTCTCCAAAGATGAATTAGAAAAATATTGGTTTTTTCATTCTTAGGCATCAACATTTTAACAATGATGTGTTCTAGTTTCAGAGTACATTATTAAAGAAAATAATTTTCAGAATTGAGAATGTTAAGTTTCTCAGGATCCACATAAGAGTGAAACCATAAGATACCATATGGTTTCACTCTTATGTGGATCCTGAGAAATGTAACAGAAACCCATGGGGGAGGGGAAGGAAAAAAAAAAAGAGGTTAGAGTGGAAGAGAGCCAAAGCATAAGAGACTCTTAAAAACTGAGAACAAACTAAGGGTTGATGGGGGTGGGAGGGAGAGGAGGGTGGGTGATGGGTATTGAGGAAGCCACCTTTTGGGATGAGCACTTGGTGTTGTATGGAAACCAATTTGACAATAAACTTCATATATTGAAAAAAAAAAGAATTGAGCATGTATCACGTACTACTGTAAGATTTTAAAACTTCCCAAATTTACTTTTCTTTTTAAATTAATAGAATGTATTATTTAGGGTACTTTTAGGTTTATACAAAAGTTTAACAGAAAGTACAGAGAGTCCTGATATATTCCCTCTCCTCCAAACACAGTTTTTCCTGTTAACATCTTGCATTTCTGTGGTACGTTTGTTGAAAGTGATTTGTCAAAACTGATGAAACAATATTGATACATTATTATTAACTAAAGTGCATAGTTCACATTAGGATTCATGTATGAATGTGTTCTACAAATGTGTTGTACAATTGTGTGGGTTTTGATGAATGCGTAATGTCATGTATCCACCCTTATAGTATTATACATAATAGTTCCACTGACTTAAAACCTGTGCTCCACATATTTATCCATCCATACCCCCTCCCTACTGCTCCATATTTTGCCTTTTCCAATATGATGTCATTGGGATCATATAGTATGTGGTTTTTTCAAATTGGCTTCTTTCACTTAATAATTTGCATTTAAGTTTTTTCCATGTCTTTCTGTGACTTGATAGCTCATTTCTTTTTGGGTCTGAATGGAATGGTTCTGAATGGAATATTTTCCATTATGTGGATTTACCAAGTTTATCCATTCAACTACTGAAGACATTTTGATTGCTTCCAGGTTTTGGCAATTATGAAGAAAGCTCCTGGACACACCCATGTGCAAGTTTTTATATAGACTTAAGTTTTCAACTCATTTGGGTAAAATACCTAGGAGTGTGATTGCTGGATCATATGGTAAAATTTTATTTAGCTTTGTAAGAAACTGCCAGTTTGTCTTCCAAATTGCTGTACCATTTTGCATTCCCACCAGCAATGAATGAGAATTCTTGCTGCACATCCTCACCAGCAGTTAGTGTTGTTGATGTTTTCGATTTTTGCTATTCTAATAAGTATGTCTCCTTGTTTTAACATGCATTAATGTGCATTTCATGTGATCATGAATGCCTTTTCATATGCTTATTTGCCATCTGTATATCTGCTTTGGTAAGGTGCCTGTTCAAATCCTGCTCATTTTTTATTGGGTTGTTTCCTATTTTTGAGTGTCACGAGTTCTTTGTAATTTTTTGGATACAAGTTCTTTGTCAGTTATGTGTTTTGTAAAAATTGTCTCCCAGCTTGGCTTGTCTTTTCATTCTCTTAATAACCTTTCACAGAACACAAGTTTTTAATTTTAAAATTAACTTAGCAAATTTTCTTTCATTGATTGTGCTTTTGGCATTGAATCTGAAAACCATTTCCAAACCTAAGGTCACCTAGATTTTCTCATCTGTTATCTTCCAGAACTTTTTTTAGTTTTGCTTTTTACATTTAGGTCTGTGATCCATTCTGAGTTAATTTTTGTGAAAGGTGTAATATCAGTGTCTGCGTTCATATTTTTTTTTGCATATGGATGTCCAGTTTTTCCAGTACCATTTGTTGAAAATGAATGAAAATGAAACAGAGGTGCACCTTCTCCAATGGATTGCCTTTGTTTCTTTGTCATAGATCAGCTGACTGTATTTGTATGGGTCTATCTCTGGATTCTCTGTTCTGTTTCATTGATCTATGTGTCTATGCTTTTGCCAATACCATGCTGTCTTAATTACTGTAGCTTTATAGTAAGTCTTGAAGTTAGATAGTGTCATTCTTCCAACTTTATTCTTTAACATTTTGCTATTTTGGGTATTTTGCCTCTCCATATAAACTTTATAATCAATTTGTGCATATACACAAATTAACTTGCTGGTATTTTGATTCAAACTACATTGAACCTATAGATCAAGTTAGGGAGTGCTGACTTCTAAATAATACTGGATCTTCCTATCCATACACATTGAATATCTTTCCATTTACTTAGATCATCTCTGGTTTCTTTCATCAGAGCCTTGTAGTTTTCCTTATTTAGCTCTTGTACATAGTTTGTTAGAATTATACCTGAGTATTTCATTTTTTGTGCTAATATAAATGGTGTTATATTTTCTATTTCAAATTCTACTCATTTATTGCTGGTATATAGGAAAGCAATTGACTTTCGTATGTTAACCCTGTATCCTGCAACCTTGCTATAACAGCTTGTTAGTTCCAGGAGTTTTTGGTCAATTCTTTGGTATTGTCTACATAGACCAGTCATCTGTGAACAAAGACTTTTTTTTTCTTCCTTCTCAATCTGTGTACTCTTTATTCTTTGTATTGTCCTACTGCATTAGCTAAGACTTATAGTACAATGTTGAATAGGAATGGTGAGAGGGATTGCATTCTTTTCAAATCTTTGGGAATTATTCCCTCTCTTTTTGTAGATATTTAAATTGCTGTTTTTTGCTTCTTGTTTTTTATTGTTCCTAATTATAAGGCTGCTTGAAATCTATGTTGGCAATTAACAAATGACTATAAAAAAAACACCTGTGTACTCATTACCAGATCAAGATGTAGGATATTGTCCACTACCCAGAATCTCCCCCATGTCTCTTCCAAATTATAGAAGGTTTTCTTAAAATTTCAATTTGTTTCATATCTTGTTATGTTTATACCCTTTAACCTAAAGTCACAGAATAGGGGTGCCTGGGTAGCTCAGTCAGTTAAGTGTCCGAATCTTGATTTCAGATGGCTCTGATCATGATCTCCTGGTTTGTGAGACTGAGCCCTGCATCAAGCCCCAAGTCAGGCTACCCAGTGACAGCATCGAGCCTGCTTGGGATTTTCTCTCTCCCTCTATCTCTGCCCCTTCCCCACTCACACACTCAATCACAGGCTCATGCTCTCTCTCTCTCTCAAAACAAATAAACTTTTAAAAATAAATAAATAATAAATATTAAAAGTCACAGAATATATTACAATACACAGATTTAAACTAACCCATTTCTAAACTTAATTATATATTTCATCGAGTCTTACTGAAACATTTGTTTTTATGATTTTCAGCTAAATGAAGAAACCCAAGAATACATATTGAACCTTTTCCGACGTTATGTTGATGATGGTTTATATTTTGTCAATAAAAAATGCAGCCAAGCAATCCCACAAGTGGACATCAGCAAAGTTACTACACTCTGTTGCTTATTGGAGTCTTTGATATTTGGGAAAGATGGAGTTAATTTGACAATGGTACGAAAGGTTTCCTCAATGCTATATAGCTATGAAAATGAAATTGTTATATAGATGCTTTGCAAATAAAAAACTCTAAATTTTCTATAAAATGATCATTTGATTTTCAAGTTAATTTTTCAGGCAAGTAATGATTGTGAATAGATTCATAGAATCTCTAAGTTGCAAGGAATATCAAAAAACCTATAGTTAATTCTTCTACTCAATGTTTAAATTCCTTACAGTCTACAACATACTCTACAATGCATTCCTGGTATATGTGTCTGTCTAGCAGCTGTTTAAATACCTTCATGCAGGTGTAAACAAAGTTATAATAGTCAGTTGAAAGACATATTTGAGCTTTTTTCTACATATTCCTTGTCATTCGTGTTTTCATCAGAGTATTTAAATATGAACTACTATAAAACATTGCTCTTTGAACTGTTGAGTCAACTATAAGAAACATATACTATGCCCTTTTTTAAATGCATGAGTCTAACCAAAAGAAAACAATCTTTAGACTTTGCAATTTAAGGATTCTTTTTATGTGAACAAGTAAAATACTAAAATTCTTTCTCTTTATTCTTTCAGGAACAAATAAAACTGAATACAGTACTATGTCAGACTTTTATATTCTGTTATTTATGGTCTTTGGGTGGAAATCTAACTGAAAACTACTGGGATTCCTTTGATACATTTATTAGAACACAATTTGATGATAATCCCGATGCCAGGGTAAGAGCTAAATACATTTAATTTTAAAATAATAACTGAACCATTACAATTAAATTTCAAGACTAGAATTTTAAAAGACTTAGTTCTACTGCAAATATAAAAATCCTTCACTATAAGGGTTTCTAAAATTATTATCTTTTTAAAACCATAGATAGCATTTATTGTATTAAAATTTTTAATAATTCTCTCCCAGCCATACGAAGAAAGTAAGGTATAAAAGTAGGGGCACCTGGGTGGCTCAGTTGTTTAACCACCCGACTCTTGGTGTCAGCTCAGGTCATGATCTCACAGTTCATGGATTTGAGCCCTGCATCAGGTTCTGTGCTGACAGAGCCTGCTTGGGATTCTCTCTCTCCCTCTCTCTCTGCCCCTCTCCCACTCATGCTCTCTCTCTCTCTCTCTCAAAAAAATTATATAAAAACTCCCTACTATAAACAATATATTGAATTCTAGTTAGTACACTTATTCTTCACAGTGTTATGGTTTGACAATTCAGAAATTGCTTTCTGTACATTCTAAGATTGAGCAAATGAATAAATATATTGAGGATAATGCCAACCAGGTATCTCACTGTTAGAAAGGGATTTACAAATATGGAAGGGGAAAGATTAGAAGGCACCTGTGTTCTTGCAATTCCAAGAATTCCAACTGTGATTGGAAGTAATGGTTTTCATGGAATATATATATATATATATATATATATATATATATATTAATACATATATTCATACATACATAAATTGCCTAGTTCTGTGTGCTAAGAGGAACTAGAAGCAAGGACACCTCAAGAGCAATTAGCATAGGTATGCTAATTTCTAAATACTGCTCTCCATGAAAGGAAACCAAGGCTCCTTAATGAGATAGCTGATTCCAGCCACTGGGACAAAGGATGTACAGAATGAGCCTAGAACATCTTCTTATGTCAGATAGGAAAGACGTTCTCAGAGAATGATGTCAACGCAGGAGCCAGTTCATGAAGGGCTACCACTGGCCAAATCTGGGCAGATTTGAGCATCAAAATAAATAATGGTATGGGATTACAAGTCTTTGCACGAAATAAAAACCTGTGAGTCCATACTCAGAATAAAAATATACATGAATAAATAAATAAAGGGGGAGAAGAAAGAGCTCCATCTCACAGAAGAATACCAAGTAATCTGCATAGGAGAAGTGATGGAGTTAGAACATCATAACTTTGCAACTGTCATAGTAATAATTGGTTTAGGCAGGAATCATCAATGGATGCCAAAACTAGTGGGTGAAGGTTTGATGAGAAACAATACTTACATAGTTTCAAATTATCTCCTACTAATCATTTGATTAATTGCAAAGACAGAAATAGTATTGTTACAGTAAAAACAAAAAAAAAAACAAAAAACAAAAAACAAAAAAAACAAACCTTGCAAACACGACCTTAACTAAGAAATCAATTTAACATCAGTATTAGGACAAAACTGTGCCTGCTGGCATAGTGCACTGAGAAGGACACAACCTCAGTTCTGAAGTATTCCTTTCAAACATGCATGACCTAAATGTAATGATGGGAATACATCTGGAATGCCTAAATGGAGGACCATTCTGTAAAATAAACTGGCCTATATTCTCCAAAAATGTCCATCATGGGAGACAAAGAAAGCTGAGTAAATTTTCCAGATGAAGAGACTAAAGAGATATAACTAAATACAATGCATTATCCTGTATTGGATCCTAGACTGGGGAAAATATAGCTGCAAGTGACATTATTAAAAACACTGGCAGGGGCACCTGGGTGGCTCAGTAGGTTGAGTGTCCAATTCTTGATTTTGGCTTAGGTCATCATCCCAGAGTCATGGGATCAAGCCCTGCATTGGGGTCTGCACTAAGCATGGAACATGCTTAGGATTCTCTCTGTTTTCTTCTACCTCTCTCTCCGTCAGCATGCTCTCTCTCTCTCTCTGAAAAAAAAAAAAAAACACTGGCAATATTTGAGTATGGAATGTAAATTGGATAATAACATATCGCTATTCAATTTCCTGATTTTGATCATTTTACTGTGATTATATAAGACAATATTCTTGTTCTTTAGGAAATACACACTCAGTTATTTAGGATAAGGTGGAATAGTGTATACAATTAACTCTCAAAGAGTAGAAAAATACAATAATAAAGCAAATGAGGCTAAATGTAAACAATTAATATAGATAAAGAATATATGGAGTCCTTTGCACTATTCTTTTAACTATTCTGTGAGTTTTAAATTATATAAAAGTTAAAAGTTACCAAAAGAAAAAAATCCATAAGAATCTGAGCCCTATGGATTAGGACCTTTTAGTAGATATGAAACCCTCCTGGATCCTCAAGATGATTGTATCATAATTGGATAAGATTATTAAGGACAGCTGGGAATTTGGTACAGACAGACCCCTCTGGGTCAAGGGAAATGATCTGGGATCATCAGAGGGCAGCAGGAGAAGGTGCAAAACAAGCATTCAGTATTCATTTCAACAAATGTTTATTGAAAATCTGTTACATGGTAGGCCCCATTCTGTTTCTGGGGCTAACGCAAGTGATCAAAGAGACTATGGTTTTAGCACAAGGGTAGACAAATAACACCAGACAGGTAGACCAGTGACTTATCTCAGAGGAGGATGAACCAGTGACTTATCTCAGAGGAGGATGGAGGTGTGGCTGGTATTGATGGGGAAGGGGAAGAAAGAAGCTTTCTGAGGTTCTGGATATGTTCTACATCATGATTCAAGGGTAGTTACATTGATATTTACATATCAAGAACACCTTAAACTGGCCTTGTAAAATCAGACAAAATAATACACCTTAAATGTTTTTTAAAAATAGAATAAAATAGAAAATAGAGTAGGGGTACCTGGATGGCTCAGTCAGTTAAGCATCCAGCTCCTGGTTTTAGCTCAGGTCATGATCTCGAGGTTGCTGAGTTTGAGCACCACAGCCAGCTCCTCACTGACAGTGTGGAGCCTGCTTGGAATGTTCTCTCTCTCTCTCTCTCTCTCTCTCTCTCTCTCTCTCTTTCTCTCTCTCTCTCTCTCTCTCTCTCTCTCTCTCTCTCTCTTTCTCTCTCTCTCTCTCTCTCTCTCTCTCTCTCTCTCTCTCTCTCTCCCCACCCGTCCCCTGCTCACATGCACACACATGCTGTCCCCAAAGTGAATTGCAGATAGTAGGGGTAAAGTTTATACATATTTGTAGACACATATTTGTGAATGTACTACGTCACCATGTAAAATGGATTTCTTATTAAGAGTTGCTGTCAAATGAGCTTGAAACACAGCTTCTTTGTACAGCTGCCGGAATGAACATTCTGAAATGCAATCTAATCATGTCAGCCACCTGCTTAGAATCGTTGCCTAAATTCTTGCTCCATGCACTTTGCTTTGAAAAGGGAGGCTTTTCATAACCTGGCCCCTGCCTGTGTTTTCATATTCATCTCTCACTCTACATACTGCTCTTGTATTTCCCAGCATGCATGGCACTTTCCATGCCTTTAGCCTTGTCTTCACCCCCCTTCCCCATCTCATTCCTTCCTTGCCTGTGGGCTCCTGCTTTTCCTTCAAGTCTGAACTATAACATCACCACCCCTTGGAAGCTTTCCTGAATCTCTAGCCACCACCATAACTCCCTGCAAGTAGACATGAGTTGTCCTGCCTTTGTAAGTGTACTAACTCCATTAGAACCCCACTTCTCTGTGATATTAACTGATATGCTTTTGTCCCCCATGTGAATTTCAAGGTCATTGAGGGCAGAGGCTCTCATTCAGCACTCACCTCCATCTCCCCAAGCACATTAGTCAGCAAGGAGTAAGCCCCTGAATGTTGACTTGAATTGAAAGTGCTTTACAATTCTATTTATTTATATATTTATTTAAATATGAAATTTATTGTCAAATTGGTTTCCATACAACACCCAGTGCTCATCCCAACAGGTGCCCTCCTCAATACCCATCACCCACCCCCATCTCCCTCCCACCCCCCATCAACCCTCAGTTTGTTCTCAGTTTTTAAGAGTCTTTTATGGTTTGGCTCCCTCCCTCTCTAACTTTTTTTTTCCTTCCCCTCCCCCATGGTCTTCTGTTAAGTTTCTCAGGATCCACATAAGAGTGAAAATATATGGTGTCTATCCTCTGTATGACTTATTTCACTTAGCATAACACTCTCTAGTTCCATACAATTCTAATCTAAGGTTTTAGTATAATCAATCCAACAGATTTTTTTTATGCGTTGTGTTGCATGGTTGTGTTTAAAGTATTTGACTCTGATACCTAAACAACTACTTCTCTACAAAGGGAAAAAAAACCCAAATAGATTCATATTCCATGACTGCCTTTGTTTATATGTGAATTTTTCTATTGCTGCGTATCAATCCTATTGAAAGTGGTACTTAATTTTATGCTCTAGCTTCCCAGTTCTGGTGATCTGTGGAGCATTCATATGGACTTCGACACCAAACGACTGGATCCCTGGGAACGAATCATACCCACCTTTAAGTACAGCCGAGATGTTCCTTTTTTTGAAATGCTAGTCCCCACAACTGACACGGTGCGCTTTGGATATCTAATGGAAAAACTACTGGCAGTCAGGCATTCAGTGCTGTTTACTGGAATAACTGGAGTTGGCAAGGTAGGAAACCTACCTGAAACAAGGTCTGTCCAAAAATGAGGGTGTGGTGGACTTAGAATTGTAAGCCCCAGAAATAACATATTATTTTTCAGAGGAAATTCTTTTGAATTTTGATCATTTTTCAGGAAGAATGTAACTATGCTGAATCTGTATCTATCTTGGGAATTACTCCACGGTCTGCCAGTTTCTGAATAAATCCTTGGTGTAGATAACACATAAACCAGAAGACCCTAAGGACCAATATTGTGGGTTTGGGGGATTTTATGTTGTATCCCTTGGAATTTCTGGGGCTGTCACTACAAAAATTAGGGTGGGAATTGGTGAGAACAGTTGGCATCCTGAGCAGACTATTGATAAAGGTGAACCTGTCCCCTCCTGCCCATTGACTTCTACCTGGCACAACAATGGGGTTTGGAAAAAGTGGACTCTAGCGGGAAATGTTGATGGTTTGGTCTTTTGGGTTTCAGGGGTGGGTCCACATAAACAGAAATTCACTGGCGACCTTCTAAATTATTTCTAGAAGAAATTTGGGTTCTTCTGTGACTTGTGCAATCAAATTGAGACTTGGATAGGAACGAAGATGGATTCTGGTATAAAACTAAAATTAGAACTGTTGCTAAGATTGCTGATTAAAATATTTCTTCGGCTCTGATAAATATAATTAAATGGAATCTCCAAGAAGAAGAAAGCAGACATTTTGATCTGGCTTTGACCTATCTCCTTTTATCCTGTTTCTTACTCATTGTACTGGATTGTTACTGATGTAGACAATTGAAAGGTATATTGAATATGAAATCAGTTAACGTATTTTTAAATTTAAAGTCTGTCATTGCAAAAGGATTGTTGAATCGAATTCAAGAATCAGCTGCCTTTGTTCCTGTTTATCTAAACTTTTCTGCTCAAACTTCATCTGCAAGAACACAAGAGATCATTGAGTCAAAACTGGAAAGGAAAAGAAAAAATATACTAGGTAAGTGTTAGCCAGTTTTATTTGTCTTACACAAATTATTTATTAAACTAATCACAAAAACAAAATGGGTAATAAAATTACAAATGCATATTTTCTTTGTTTAATGTATTTATAAAGGTGATTCTATTAACGACATTCTTTCCTGTGCCATATATCCATGTATCTTACTGTTTAGTGAGTAAGGAGTTTATTTCTATCATCACCTTCAACTCAGAATACCTTCAGTCTGTGGCTCTCCCTCTCCATGCATGCTCTACTGTCAAACCTGCATGGATTTCCCTTTATTTAAAACAAACCAACAAACAACTACTTTGTATCTAGTGCATTGAGTTACCTGAACTGAGCAAGGAATTGGCATGAAACTGTCTACGTTTCTTCTTTAGCCAGTGCTTTCAGCCAGGCTTTGTGGGATCTCCCTCATGATCCCATATTAACTGCTTAGATAAATAGTATACCTCTCTGGTCAGTTGCAGCTATTTTGAATCAGGTCTCATGTAAAGCTCTGATCCCAAACCCAATTTTAAGCTGTTGCTCTCCTCTGTTGTAGACCTGGTTTGTGGCTCATGGTGCTAGAGGTAGAGAGGGGCATGGGATGCCCTTTTGCCCTTTCTGGCCCTCTCTGTAGGAGGCTCTGGTGTGTTGGGATGGGAGAAGGAGAGGAAAGGACAAGTGTTCTCCCTAACTGGCATTTAGATGAGCCTCTGTGTGGATCGTCCCTACCTCTCTTGCTGGTGCTGAATGACTGTCAGCGCTGTCTGTGTGGCAGGCTTCTAGGAGCAGGCTCTGCGAGGGACTCCCCAACAAGATGTGTACAGGTCAGGGATTGGCCTCCCAATTGGAAAGTCCCCTGATGTTGGCAATCAAGGTCTTAGCCCCCACTCAGTCCCACCCTCCAGCCATATATCTGCAGTCCTTGGTACTGGGTCCACTTGGCTGGCCCACAGCCCTCCTGGGTGGAGTACTAGCCAAGCCCAGCTGCCTTCCACATTGTCTGTTATCTAATGGGCCCTGCTGTGCCAAGCTGTGGGGATACCAGCTGCTTTACTGCCTCTTCTCTATTTCCTTTTTCATACTCTGGTAGGCACAGGGCAACGAATACTAATCTCTGTAGTGGGAGACCATATTTTTGTGAATGATTCTCTTGGAGCCCCTTCCCACTCCTGTCCTGCTTCTTGGCTTCAGGGATCTGGAGGATGGAGTGGGGCACTGAGTTTGCCACGACTCCTTCATTATTGGCAAGTGCTGGATGCCACAGTGGGTGGAGTCACCTCCTCTGCTTAAGTTGTTCTCTTTTCTCAGTCATTACTCCTTTTTTTTTTCCTACCAGTATGTATATCGATTTTCTTTAAGTTAAATATGGCATTCTGAAACTCCACTGTACTGGATTTCCCTTTGATGAGACCATGATGCTTTCCAGCCCCGTTTTTCCTGTAGAGGGTGGTGCAATTAGGTAAGGGAACTTTGGAGCGCTTCTGTTTCCTGCCCTGAAAAGAAAATGACCTTCCTCACCCCATGCCAGGCCACACAGTTGGTGAGGGAAGTGGCAGTGCCTTGTATTGAGAAAGATCCAGTCCTGACTAGAAAGCTGACATCATCCTGCACCTCTGGGAGTGAGGGCAAGGACCCACCTGATAGTGTGGGTGTCCCAGCCCTGTCCATCTCTCCCTGCTGGGGCCCTCCTCATGTAGACAAACTGAGCTCATTATGACCTACAGGGTGTTCATTGGGTCCAAAGCCTTACCTAAGCTTTGTCTTACATTTTCCAATGGCAAATCTTAATTCTTAAATTAAATTCATTTTATTCCCCAGGAGCACCAGGAAACAAACAAGTTGTGATTTTTGTTGATGATTTAAACATGCCCAGACTGGACCGCTATGGCTCTCAGCCTCCAATTGAATTACTTCGGCAGTATCAAGATTTTGGTGGATTTTATGACAGAAACAAACTCTTTTGGAAAGACATACAGGTTGCTTTAGGTTTTAAATTACTTTGTGTGTTTAAAACTTGTTTGCCAGGGCTGCCATACAAAATACCGCAGACTGGGTGACTCAAACAATGGAAATTTATTTTCTCACAGTTCTAAAGGCCAGAAGTCTGAGACCAAGATGTCGACAGGGTTGGTTTCTTCTGAGGCTTCTCTCCTTGGCTTGCAGATGGCTATCTTCTCCTGTGTCTTCTCATGATCTTCCCTCTGTGTCGGTCTGTGTCCAAATGTCCTCTTCTTATAAAGACACCAGTCCTACTGGAGTAGAGCCCACCCTAATGACCTCATTTTAACTTAATTACCTCGTTAAAGACCCTATCTCCAAATATAGTCACATTCTGAGACACCAGAGGCTAGGCCTTCAACATATGATTGGCCAGGGGGAATAGGAGGACACAATTCAGCCTCTAACATATAGACTTGGTGTTTTTTTTTTTAATTTTTTTTTCAAAGTTTATTCATTTTTGGGACAGAGAGAGAGACAGAACATGAACGGGGGAGGGGCAGAGAGAGAGGGAGACACAGAATTGGAAACAGGCTCCAGGCTCTAAGCCATCAGCCCAGAGCCCAACGCGGGGCTCGAACTCACAGACCGCGAGATCGTGAAGACTTGGTGTTTTTAATATGTGACTCAAGTTATTTAATCTATATTATATTCTTGCCCCTTTATTCAGGAGATTCATGGACAAGTGAGACAGGCCCACCTCCCCGAGGGCTCAGCTTCAGGGGGTAGTTGGACTTGTATTTATAATGCAGGATGATGAGTGGAGGGAGACTGGAGGGAGGCAGGGCTGGGCACTGGGCTGAGGATGAGAGAGGCCTTCCCAGAAGAGGTGATGTTGGAGAAGGGTTTTGCAGTCCGAGCGTGGCAAAGCAAGGAAAGGGAGCATTTTGCATCTCAAAGTAGGGAGTGTAGAACACCATGGTGGTGTGGAATGTGGGCACCAAACTGGCAGGAGATGCAGAGATCAGCCCAGGGGGCCATGCTGCCATGACAAGGAATGTGGATTTATCCTCTAAGAGGTGCTCTGTCTCTAGAGGAAATATTATGGAAAGATTTCCTTGGCTGCAGAGGAGGGGTGGTCTAAGGGGGTCAAGACCAGAGGCAATTACGATATCATGTATTGGCCCATTGAAAATGTTATGACCAAAGGCTCATAACCCTGTTTTTCCCAAAGGAGCCATGGATCAGTATCTTAATTCAGTGTTCCACTGATTTTATCAAACATAACTACCACAAATAATAAGAATAAACTATACTTAATATTTGTCAAATGAATATATTTTAACCCAAGATACAATTCGTTAACAATTTTTTAAGATTAAATTTTTACATAGGTGTGTTTATACAGATAGATGTGATAGCTGAGTGACCTTGAACAACTTAACCACCCAGGGTCTTGATCTTTTTCGTCTGCAAAATGAGGGTGACAGTAGTGATTTCCCGAGGTTGTTGTGAGGATGAAGCCAGATAATGTGTGGGGAAACATAACGTAATCCTATCATATGGTAGGTCCTCAAAAAAGTGTTGGTTCTGAGGCCTCCCATTGGCATGGGCAGATCTCATCTCTTTCTTTGCTGGGTGACCCACGTGGATTTCTTCCCACACAGGATGTAACGATCGTCTCAGCATGTGCACCTCCAGGTGGTGGCCGCAACCCTGTGACTCCCCGTTTTATCCGACACTTCAGCATGCTGTGCCTTCCGACACCCTCAGAGCACAGTCTGAAACAGATTTTTCAGGTAAATATGAATTTATACCTAGGCAAGAGAGAAAAAATATATTTGTTCTAAAACTCCCACAGTCAAAATAGGCTGTTGTGTTTCTGGGGAGCCCACGTGTCCCTTTTCCTGAGCAGAAACCAGGTAAACCCAGAGGCAACTGGGCAGTAGCTGGCAGGCATTTGCATCACTGCCTTCTGTGTCTGTGATCTCAGAGACAGTTTTAGGAATGCAGAAAGATTGTCAAAGCACAGCTCCTTCCTTTAAGGAAGGCTGTATCTTTGGCCCTTGCCTCCCAGCAGTCACCAGATCTTGCCCACTACCCACCCACCCCCCTGCCTCTGTGCTCCTCTCATAGCTGGCCACCAGGTCCCTGTGCCCACTTGCCCATCAGAGTCCCTGATACCCCAAGGAGCTCAAGCATAACACACCTAATCTAGAATTCATCACCTCACTGCCACGACCACCTCCAACAAAAACAATCACCCATATTTCTTCCACCTGTACAAACTTCCCATGGGGCCACTCCTCATCCTTTAAATGGGGGAATATAATCGTGCCTGCCCTGTAAGTGCTCAGCAACGTTATTTTGAGTAGGATGATGAGAACACATGAGACGGTATGCCATCACCAACCAGCAAAAGCTCATAGAGAAGATGGTGAGCTGAGTCTTGGGGGACCAGAATTGACAGGGAGGAACAGATCTTGGGAACAGAAGGCTCACGGGTAAATGTAGTCACAGGGGCAAGAAATGGTAATGTGGGCATACAGGTGGGATAAGACTGGTGACTGGTTTGGAGAAGCTGACTTTGGTGGTAAATCACCTGGAAGCCAAAGAGGGGCAGTGACACTGGCTGTAAGTGAGCCACTGCATTCTCCAGGATTGGCCTCTCCTTCCCATGGGACCCTCTTCGAGGAGAAAAAGGACAGAGCCAACATGTACACAACGATTAGTAGATGGAAAGTGGTTTTCATATTGAAACAGCTTACATCCATGGGAAATTGTTTTTAAAAAATTTGAGGTAGTTTCAGTAAGTTGTTTAGGAGCTAATGCCAAAATGACACATAAGAACCCCCACATTTCGAAAAACTTTGTTTTTTTAAACTTTTGTTTGGTAGAATACTTTCAAATATGAAAGGCTGGGAGCTTATCTCCTATGACAAAGTATAGAACAAAACATGAAGTGGGTAACAGGGACCAACACAGGCATTAGAAGAATTTTTTGAATCCCCCCTCTTTTGTTGAAACCCTGTGTGTATATTTTGAAGTTTGAAATGAGTGACTCCCAAACATACTATCCTGACACACTTTGTGATATTAGCAGAGAAGTATGTCCCAGGTAGCCTATGCCTGATGATAAAGTACTGAATTTGCTAATTCTTTCATATTTCAATAAATGAGAGCAAATTCAAGGCTATCCCAACAAAAAATGTCATTCTTAATCATCCTACAATGCTTTCTTGGATGGGAAGGAAAATGTGGAATCTGGCCTCCTGGAAATGAAATGGTTCCCAACCCTCAGCCTCCTCCCTCTCCCTGTAGGATTGTCACGTCCATGGGAAATGTGTCACTCACAGGGACATCATCTGGCAAGTACATCCCAGCTGAAAACAAGCAGGAACTGTTTCCTTTCATTGTAACGTACAGGCGAATATTTAAAACTTGCACTAACTGGGGGCGAAAATGGAAATGAAATGTGGCAAAACTGAGAGATCCCGGAGCCGCTGGGTTGGACTAGATTCAGGTGGGGAAGCCTATACTCCTCACTGTCAGAATAGACAGGATGTTTTACCTGTAGAAGAAAAGAATTTGCTCTAGATCCATGGATCCCAAACTCTACGTTCATCACAACCCATCTAAGCAGTGCCCAAGACCTCATACCCCACCTTCCCTGTCCTTGGTCACTGTATGAGGAAAAAGAACTTGGGGGACCACCAAGAACTGAAGAAAAGCAAATCAATAAAGTAAATCTGCCGTTAGCAACATGAATAACTGATTTATTTCCACTGTATGAAAGAAGCCGATGAGTCTACATAGTACATGTATAGTATATTTATAGGATGCACATAATGTTTTCAACCATCTATTATTTGGAAAACAATTAGTAGTTTCACTGTACTTTCTTGGATAGTCTGTTGCAAGTTAGCCAAACAGCACACATATGCAGGGAGCAAACCACTAAGGATGGCTTTGCTGTGATTTGGATTATGTGTGTTTATGAGTGACTGACTCATCCTTGAGCCACATTCATACACATCTTCGTGTTTGCTTACTGGAAATTTATACACAAAAAATGTGCATCACTATATATCCTAAAGGTCAACTAAACAGCACACAACAAATTAGATTGATGATGTAGATGTCATTTCTAATTAGAAAGATGTAACAGCAGTAATCAAAAATGATGAATGGGGTGCCTGAGTGGCTCAGTCGGTTGAGCATTCGACTCTTGATTTCATCTCAGGTTGTGATCTCACCGTGGTGAGATAGAGCCCTGCATGGGCTGGGCTCCATACTGAGTGTGGGGCCTGCTTGGCATTCTCTCTCCCTCCCTTTCTCTCCCCCTCCCCCACTCATGCTCATGCTCGCTCGCTCTCCCTCTCTCAAAATAAATAAATAAACTTAAAAAGAAAAAGATCAACTCCATGAAGTACTAACAATGTCCTCAGGCCAAAACGTCCTTCCCCCAAACTGTGGGAATTCTGGCTCGGTCTTGTGTGCATATTCTTAGTAGAAGCTTTTCAAAGTTGCTAGACATGCCATGTAAGGCGGACCATTAAATAGAATACCACGCCCTGGTCCTCAGTAAACTCTATAACGACATGCTAATTGTAATTTATGAATATCAGCTTAGTAGTTCTTAATTTCATTCACTGAACAAATATTTGTTGAGCAGCTCCCATGTGCCGGATGTTGGTATTACATTTTAAACAAATCAGATGCCATCCTTGTGCTCACGGAGCTTCCACGATGGAGCCAGATAATAAACAGACGAATGAACTAATATATATTATATTAATACTATCTATAACTATATAATTTTTGTGATGGAGAATAAACAGACTACAATTTTAATTTTTTAATATATAATTTATATACAATATGTGTAGTAAAATTTTTATTTTATATATGTTGGGATGGTCCTACTCAAAATGTGGGCCATATGGAGCATGTTAAACTCATGTTGGGGTCCCAGAAGGATGGTACCTCAAAAGATAGCCCTCATAAGCTGCTAAAACTAATGTTTAACAAGGAGACTCATTGAAACAAATACTTGGGTTTATTTTAAAATATGTCTTATATGAGCCAAAAGTCTAAAGTCACAAGGACTGACTTACAAGCATTGGTGTGCATTCTGGTGGCTTCTCCCATGAGTAACTCCAAGGTTAATAGTGATGGGAACTTATCTATTTAAAAATCTATGATTGTCCCAAGCACCTGGGGGCAGCAGGCTAGCTAGTAAATAAGAACTTTGAGATTGTGGCAACATATGAGAAGATCAGAGAGCCATAAGAGACACTGACAGGAGGAGTCAGGAAAGGCCTCTCTAAAGAGATGACAAGCAACCGAAAACACAAGAATCAAAAAGTCCCTGCCAGCAGAGAGCCATGCGGCTACAGATGGTGGAAGGGAGACAGATGCGTGGAGACCCTGAGAGAGAAGAGAGCCTGGGTGGTTAGGCCAATGTGGCTGGGTCATGCTGACCAATGGGGAAGAGGGTACAGTGAGCCTGGACTGACAGGGGAGGCAGTGCCTGAAGGGAGACAGGAGCGGAAATGGAGAGGCCAGTGAGAGAAGAAAAGGGTGAAGAAGCCCCATGAAAGAGTCAGGGCTGGAATGAGCTCATGTCAGGGAAGCAGACATTCAAGAAATGTATTCAAGCTTGACTGGGGGGGGACAGAGAATGGGAAGTGTCAAAGGAGACTTCTGTGTTCCTGATCTAATCACAGGGTGGGGCCATATGCTGGGGACGCCAAAGGGGGGAAGAGGTGCTGTTATGCGTAAGTTGTACTTTAAACATACATGAGGACAAAGTCTATGGAACTCTTAGTAATTCACCCATAAAAATCAGAGAGAGGACTTTTTCCAGATGAGTTTGGGCATTCCACAATGACCCTCTGGACACACAGTAAGCAGAAGTCTAAATTACATGGAGAGTAAGTTTGGTCCGTTCTCTGTTCAGATACAAATGTGGCTCAGGGATCACCAATCTCAGAAGACGGGAGTGCGCCCACTCTAGGGGACATACTCTGAAGTGAATGGAAGAGTTTTATTACCCATATGTCCTTGCATTGGAATCCAACTTTCTAGTTATTATTAGGAAAAGGATCATCATAAAAAAAAATTCTACCCTCTCACATTATGTTTCTTGTTCTAGGCCATCTTAAATGGCTTCCTCAGTGACTTCCCACCAGCTGTAAAGCAAACCGCATCAAACATTGTAGAGGCTGCAGTTGAGATTTATAACAGAATGAGTGTTGATCTTCTACCAACACCAGCCAAGTCCCATTACATCTTTAACTTGAGGGATTTATCCAAATGTGTACAAGGTAATGTATGGAACCCTCATTCTCTGACCTGCACCCTCCCTTCATTTCCATTCACCCCCAGTCTCTCAGTAGAATTGTATGTACATGAGTGTCTGTGCCACACCCAGAAATCTCATTACATGTTCCCTATTCAGGTCCCCACCAAACCCCACCCCAGACTGACTACTTCACGACTTCCCTCAGACCACCAGCATCCCTTTCCATTTCTTGCTCCCAGCTGATGACCTGTCTTCTTATTTCACTGAAAGCAATAGAAGAAATCAAACCAGACTGCCCCATCTTCCAACTCTCCTAGACAACCTGCATCTGCCTTCCCTCCTACTGCAATGGCTGACGTGTCCCTACTCAGACCACGTGCCAGTACTCTCTCTGACACTGGATCCCATCCTCTCCAGCCTACTCAAGGATTCTGTTCTTTTGTTGTATGACTCATCCTGTCTGCTCTCTACACCTGTGCGTGTAGTAAATGTGCTTCCTGACCCTCTTGGCACTGTGTTGTGGGAAGTGAAGGGTCCCCCATAGAGTGAACACTTGGAGGATTGCTATACATCACTGCTTTTGTTGTAACTTGGTATTATTACAACTATGTTTACAATTACAATTTATATTAATACTTGGAGTAGTCAGAGTAATTTGAGTAGAAGCCAGAAGGACCAAGGGCATTTGGTGAGGACTGAACATTGAGAGAGAATGAGAGAGGGAATTGGTGTTCTGACAAACAGTGTAAAGGTCAGGGGTCGGGGCAGTGGGGCAGGGGCAGCCTGGATGAATATATATGTATATTAAAGAGCTGTGACAGTTCTCACTTAACATGTTGCAACCCAACGTAATAATGAGATGAACGTTGCCTATACTGTGAAGTCTGACCACTTCACGTGTTCAGTTAAAGAAACATCACAAAACAAGAAAAAGGGGTTTGCCAGGTAATGTGTCCAATTTTGCTTTCAAAAAGTGAAATCACCATTACTCTATGTGTGTATACCCATTGGGGAAGCACCCATTTCTGGTGGTGTGGGGATAAAGTTGGACTTAAGGATTTTCTAGTTAATTAACCTGTTACTAGATATTCCACAAATGTAGAATTTTCCCTTTTCCCTTCTCTTAAACAAACAGGTATCCTCCAATGTGATCCAGGAACAGTAAGAGAAGAAATACAGATATTTAGACTCTTTTGCCATGAATGCCAAAGAGTCTTCCATGACCGTTTGATTAATAATGAAGATAAGCACTATTTCCATGCTATTTTGACAGAAATGGCCAGTAAATATCACTCTTTATGTAGCTGTTCTTTTTCTTTCTTTTGGTGGGGTGGGGTAGGGGGGACTGGAAAAGCCATTTGATTTCCATAAAGAAAATTTAAAATGAGCTTAGATAAGGTAAAGCAAAATGGGTTTCAGTCATTCATGTGTAAAAACGTTTTTCTCTTCAATGATTCAAATATGTAGAAGTATATGAAATATTATAAAAATCCTTTTGTTGAAACTCAGGAAGAGTTAATATTTTAAATTCAGAAAAGGAATTCTAAGTAGAAAAGGGAAAGTTAGGAGAACCAGCATTTTGTCTGGTAAGAAGCTAGGATATTTCTAAAGTACCTCTTATTTATTAAATACATATTTAAAAAATTGTTTCATGTTTATTCATATTTTGAGCTACAGAGTGTGAGTGGGGGAGGGACAGAGAGAGAGAGGGAGACAGAATCCGAAGAAGGCTCCAGGCTCTGAACTGACAGCACAGAGCCCAACGCGGGGCTCGAACTCACAGACTGTGAGATCATTACCTGAGCTGAAGTCGGACGCTTAACTGACTGAGCCACCAAGGCGCCCTATTAAATACATATTTAATATCTATTATTTAATAAAATGTCTATTAACATTAAATATTCTTAATCTTAAATTCAGGAGATTATCAACCAAACTAAAATGTTATGGTGTTAACATGGCTTTCTCTCAGTTTCATTCATACTAGTTAAGCCTTCTAAGTAAAGTAACAGCTGATATTATTCTGTATATCTTATTGAAGTATTGCATTCAAGCTTATCATATATTAAAAACTGATTTGTTTTTTTGAATAGACAAACATTTTGGAATTGCAATTGGCCTGGAATATTTTTTGACAAAACCCATCATCTTTGGAGACTTTATTAAGGCAAGTATGTTGACTTGACTACATTTGAAGATTATAAAGTATTTACTATTTTACAGTTCAGTTTCATATTCAGCAAGAACTTTGCTACATCTGTGAAGATTAAAGATCAGGACCAAGGGTCAGCAAACTATGGCCCATTGGTCAAATCTATATCCCACTGCCCATTTTTGTAAATAAAATTCTATAGGAACACAGCCACGTCCATTTGTGCACTATATTTTTATGTGGTGGCTTTTGCATCACAAGACAGAGTGCAGTAGTAGCAACAAAGGCTATAATGACCTTCAAAACCTAAAATATTTATTATCTGGCCCTTTAGAGAAACAGATTGTTGACTCGTGATCTAGTCACATTCGTTTTGGCAATAGTTTGAATCAGAGCCCCATCAGGTTTTCGATTTGGAAGGAAGAAGAGAGATTTAGTTTCTTAACTCAGGACTGGAATCCCCCTTACTGTATTCTGTGTAGCTGTTCAGCCTGTGCCTAAATGCTTCCAGCAGAGGAAGCTAATTAGGTTACCAGTGCTGCCCTCTTCATTTCAGGGTAGCTCTCATTAATTGCAAAATTTTTCTTCCTCCTCAGTTTGTACCCCCAATAACATGTACACACCAACCCTCTAGAACCACCTCCAATAAGCCTTCCATCTAACCATCCTACCTGTGTTCATTGATAACCATCTTGTTTTTCCAAGTTGACTCTTGTTGGGTGCAACATCCCTAGTGTCTTCAAGAGGGCAGGGGCCATGTCTGTTTTGTTCACTCTAAATCTCCAGCTTCCTGCATAGAACTAGGTATACAGCAGGCTTTCAAACAAATGAACAACTTGTCTTTCTATTACAAGTATGCAATTACCTCATCACCCTGTAACCCCTGACAAATAAAAAAGATAATTTGTGTGAAACAGATCTATTTAAATGTATTTAAAAACAAAGTCCAAAGTTTGTTTCCAGGTGGTGATTATATTTCCTATGTGTTCCTACTGATCTAATTATCAAATAGGGGAATAAAGCAATAGGAAAAGAGCAGTTGGACCCTTCTTGCATTACCTATGAGTATTTTAATCAATGGCTCCAAATAAAAATGCCCCCAGGGCAGTTGCTACAGCAAAGAAAAGATGTCATCAACAGGTCCAAACAGGACCTCACACAGGAACTCAATTCCTTATAGTTTACACCAAATGTCATTCCCAATGGTTTAATTAATGAGATGACCACTGGTAAAAACTACATGTAGTTCTGGCATGATTTTTTATAACCCTACAGTCTGGCATGCATAATTTTCAGCCCATTTAGCTTTTCTGATATCAACAGGCTGAGAGCAAAAATATGAAGCCACAATAAGGTACAGTGAGAAAGTATGAAAACCTATTTCTGAGCTCCTGTGTGGATTTTATAGCAAAGATTGCTGAAATTCCAATGTGCCATTTGAAGTTAAATGAAATGGATTTTCAGTTATCCATGAAAATCTGAGTTTCTTAGTCCCATTTCCTTGGTTTTGAAGCCTTGCTAATATGTACATTATATAATACAATATATAACACATATTCATATATATGCATGCAGATGATTAAATAGCAACATGGGTGAAAGAATATTACCTCCTAAGATTATGAATGTGTGTATTTCTGTATCATAATTGATCTAACTTGGTCCCTCTCCCATAAATCATCTTATAGTTTGGAGCAGATAAGACTGATCGGATTTACAATGACATGCCTGATATGGAGAAAATCGCAAATGTTCTACAGGACTATCTTGACGATTATAACCTTATAAACCCCAAAGAAGTAAAGTTGGTGTTCTTCCAGGATGCTATAGAACATGTTTCAAGGTATAGTACTATAGGGTGTCCAATAATACATTGTATTAAAAGGTAAGAATTAGGGTGTCTTGGTGGCTCAGTGGGTTGAATGTCCAACTCTTGATTTCAGCTCAGGTCATGATCTCCCAGTTCATGAGTTCAAGCCCCACATGGGGCTCTACACAGACAGTGTGGAGCCTGCTGGGGATTCTCTCTCTCCCTTTCTCTCTCTGCCCCTCCCCCACTTGTGCATGTGCACTCTCCCTCTCTCTCTCTCTCTCAAAATAAATAAACTTTAAAAAATCTGTAAGAAAAGGTTAAGAAATGGGGTGCCTGGGTGGCTCAATCAGTTGGGTGTACAACTTCAGTTCAGGTCATGATCTCAGGGTTCATGAGTTCAAACCCTGCGTCGGGCTCTGTGCTGACAGCTTGGAGCCTGGAGCCTACTTTGGATTCTGTGTCTCCCTCTGCCTCTCCCCCGCTAATGTTCTGTCTCTGTCTCTCAAAAATGAATAAATGTTAAAAAAAAATTTTTTTTTGAAAGGTAAGAATTAAGTTGTACAAAAGACTTTAAATAGATTTTCAGATGGACAAAGGCCTATTGGCAAATCTTGCTATAATGTAAAAGTTATTTTTTATATATTTTAAATATAAACCACATGAATTGGAACCCAGGGATTATTTTGATTAAATATTAATAGATTGTTTTTATTTGGTTTAAATGCCCTGTCTCATTATTAAAAAAAAAAAAAGGATGTAAGGTAGTTTACAGAGATACATGTACAGTATAAAAAGGCTGATTATGTGTATGCCTAAAGAAATAAGGGGTTCAAGATTAAAACAAAATGAGTGGAATCCAAGTATTGTAGACTCCATCTGCTTATAAGCCTGACTTTTACCCATTGCAAGTATCCTTTAAGGGATGCCCATGACAAATAGGTATCCAGCCTGAATATCTTCAGTCCTTGGGGAATACACCCCTTTTTTAAAATTTTAATTCCAGTACAATTAACATACAGTGTTGTATTAGTTTCAAGTGTACAATATAGTGACTCAACAATTCTGTGCATTACTTAGTGCTCACATCACGTTAAGTGTACTCTTAATCCCCTTCACCTATTTCTCCCACTCCCTGGACCCCCCTCTGCTAACCATCAGTTTGTCCTCTATATTTAAGAGTCTGTTTTTTGGTTTGTCTCTTGTTTTTCTTTGTTCATTTGTTTTGTTTCTTAAATTCCACATATGAGGGAAATCCTATGATACACCACTTTTTTAGGTGTTTTTGTATACTGTTGACAATTCTAAGTATTAAAATGACACTTGAAGGATGATACACAATTTGCTGCCTGTGACATCTGCTGTCAGTTCCATCCTGTGGAGCAGTAATAATAATGGCACTCGGTGTGAATATGAAACCATGATATGGAGTATTGCGTTTCACCGTGATAACAGCTCTCTGCGGCCCAGTATCATACTCTCTCTACAGATAAGGCTCCGAGAATGTTCCGGTGGTCTGTTGCTATATGATAAGCCACCGTGACCCTTGGTAGCTTCATTATTTCCTGATCTCAGGTTCCCAGGGGTTCTGTCTTGGGTGTCTCAATGCAGTCAAAGTCACACAGCATCTGGAGCACATGGCGCACCTCTGCCTGTGTGTGCACTGATTGTGTCTCTCTAGCACAGCAGCATCAGAGTGCCTGGGCTTCTCCCATGGCTCAGGGCTCCAAAGTCCAGTGCCCTGAGAGTGACAACATAAGCCAAATGCTCTCTCACAACAGCCTCGGAAGTCACATAACATCACTTATACCATACTCCGTTAGTCAAAGGAGTCGCACAGGCCTACCCAGTTGACAACAAAGGGTCAGAGACTCTCTTAACAGGATCAAAGAGCAAGTAGGACCAGAAACATTACTGCAGCCATTTTTGGACAGTCCCATGTACCACAGAAAGATTAGGTGAATTGTCCCAAGTCCCCTAGCTGGTGAGTCACAGACTGAGAATCGCATCCAGTCCTTTGGCTCTAACTGTGCTGCGGGTGCCTCCACCCAAAATGGATCCACTTTTTTCATTATAGCCCTCAAATATTTGAAAATTGTGACTAGGCTCCACTTAGCTTTCCCTTCTCTGAGCAGATATAACCCAGATCCTCCACCGTTGCCTTAGAGATTATTTTCAGCCTCCACATACTGAGCACTTGATAATTTCTCCATGTTCCACTTAAAACGTGATGCCCAGATTTGATATAGTATTCTGTGCAATCCGCAGTGTAAAGTGTGTGTGAGGACAGGATTTCCTGCAGTCTGCTACCATAGCAAGATTTTCATGGCTTTGTTTTTTTTTCCCTCATCAACTACATTTTAGTGTTGGATCGTGTTAAGTTGGACAGTTAAATCCTCAGGACTTTTTTTCTATAAACCATAAGCAATCAATTGTTTTACCTTTCCTATACTTCTGCTGTTTAATCAACTCTAATTTGAGAATCTATTTTTGTCACAACTCCAGTGTTATAACAATAGTTTGTCACTGGGTTGTTGAGATACCACTTGCTTCTTATCCTTCCCCCTGCCTACATACCCGCATGCTAGCTCCTAACAACTTTTATCCTATAGCTCACACTGGCCCTAAGCCTGGAAAAAAAATAATAATGGTCTAATAATACTCTGGTCTGAGAAATTTCCTGGAGAAGAGACCAGACTATAGGCAAAGTCTGCTTAATTGTATTTATAATCTTTGTTATTTTTATGAAAGAGAATCAGCAGGCCACTCAAGGATTGCTTAAAATATTACAGGAGGAAATGAAAAGCCATTTGTAGAATGGAGGAGACTTGGTGTTCAGATACACAAAGGGCTGCCATGTGAATTACAGCATAGACGTCTTCCTTTTCTAGGGAGGATCAGAAGGTAGGAATTAGAGTAAACAAATTTCTACTTGTAAGAGCTCTCAAATACCTACTGCTGAAGAGCAACAGAAAGGGCTTCATTATGAACATGAGTTATGGGAGAATTCAGTAATTTAGCAGATACTACATTTCCATTTGTTGGTGACATTTTACATTTATTTTTTTATTTTTTTATTTTTTGCATAGGATAAGTAGATAAAAGCCTTCCCAAACCACAAACATTTTTTTTTTTCTTTAGAGTCTGTGTTTTCAAAGGGCAGTTTGCACCTGGGTATTTCCACCCATTACATATGCCCAGAGTTGTCACCACAGTACAAAGATGGTAAAACAGATCTCAATGAAAATGTAAGCTACTAATCAGGACAGCCATCTCTTGCCTACTGCAGTAGAGAAAATGTAATGCTGGGGGATTCCTAGTGGAGGGACTTTTCTATCTATTGATATGTAAGTTGGCAGAAAAAATAACACTGGGAAGAGGTGTTATTAAGTTATAGGCTTTTTGTTATTAAGTGCTGTAAGATTTTTTGTTTCCAATAATATCAGATGAAAATAATCAAAATACTGTACTGTACCTGAAACAAGGAAAGAGTAACATATAAAGTGCAAGATTTTTTAACAGTCAATATTTCATCCACTGCGGAACACATGCGCATTATGGAAAAAAGCAGTAAAACATTATTACATATCCCTTTACCTCTCAATATTATACCTACCTAGGTGACTGAAGAGAAATAAACAGATGATGTGATGTGTCTTCTGTCTAGTATGCACTGTGACAGAGACAACCATGGAAATAGTGCCTACATCATCTATTTGCTTACTCAAGGGGAGGAGTTGGCAAAGGATCCTAGAGAAGGACCAATAGGAAATATTTTGGACTCTGTGGGTCATATGGACCCTGTCACAATGACTCATTTCTGCCATTGAAACACAAAAGCAGCCACCTTCAGTAAATGAATGAGTGAGCATGGCTGTGTTCCAATAAAACTTTATTTATGGACACTATTATTAGAATATCATATGATTTTCACATAGCAAAATATTACTCTTCTTTTGATGTTTTTGTTAGCCACTTAAAAACTACAAAAACATTCTTAGCTAATAGGCCATAAAAAAATTTTAAGGGGCTTCTTGGTGGCTTAGTCTGTTAAACATGGGACTCTTGATTTCGGCTCAGGTCACGATCTCACAGTTTGTGAGTTTGAGCCCCGCCTCAGTCTCCACACTGACAGTGCAGAGCCTGCTTGGGATTCTCTCTCTCCCTCTCTCTCTGCCCCTTCCCTGTGCATGTGTGCTCTCTCTCTTTCTCTCTCTCTCTCTCTCTCTCTCTCTCTCTCTCTCTCTCTCCCTCTCTCCCCCTCTCCCTCTCCTCTCCCTCTCCCTCTCCTCATCCCCAAATAAATAAACTTTAAAAACACAGTGAAGGGGCAGGGTTTGGCCCACACACCATTATTTGCTGACCCTGTCCTGGAAAAAGCTGTGTTATCGAGGCAGTCAGGGCAGGGAAAGAGCAGACTGGCCTGAGGGACAGAAGAAGGTATGAAACTGAAGGAGACAAATTTGAAGGTTTAATTCTTATTTTAGAAGATCCCAAATAATGACTTAGAAGTCTACTTCGCCCTGGAGGAGCACTTTTCACTGTAGACTTCCTGTTCTATGTTCATACTACATGCTCCTATCCCCTGCCACCAAAGATAATGGTGCATAGGAGCTGTTTGATCAATGTTTTCTAAGTCATAGTGTTTACGATCTGGAAGTAGAAGTTGGTTACTTCAATATAGATGATTTGGTAAAAGTGTACTGAATTTCAGAGGGAGATTAAGAAATGACATTTGTTGGGGCGCCTGGGTGGCGCAGTCGGTTGAGCGTCCGACTTCAGCCAGGTCACGATCTCGCGGTCCGGGAGTTCGAGCCCCGCGTCAGGCTCTGGGCTGATGGCTCAGAGCCTGGAGCCTGTTTCCGATTCTGTGTCTCCCTCTCTCTCTGCCCCTCCCCCGTTCATGCTCTGTCTCTCTCTGTCCCAAAAATGAATAAACGTTGAAAAAAAAATTTAAAAAAAGAAATGACATTTGTCTCCCTTTTTCTTAGAAGTGTAATTTTATTTATAAAAATTCATATCACCAAGATCTTTTTGAGGATAGAACTATTGCAGAAAAAAAGGCATCTTTGTATTTCCTACGAGGCAGAACTACATCTACAGTTGTCCTCCCCTTATCCACAGTCTCGCTTTCTGCAGTTTTACTTACCCACAGTCAACCTCAGTGAGGAAGCAGGTGACCCTCCTTCTGATGATTCGTCAGAAGGTCAGTAGTAGCCTAACTCCAAGCCACAATGCCTACCTCATTCACCTCGCTTCATCTCATCACGTAGGCATCTTATCTCACATCATCACAGGAAGTACAGTACAATGAGATACTTTGAGAGAGACCACATTCACATAACTTTTATTATAGCATATTGTTATAATTGTTCTATGTTATTATTATTGTTGTTAATCTCTTACTGTGACTAAATTATAAATTAAAATTTATCAAGTATGTATGTATAGGAAAACTAAGGTTTGATCCTACCCATAGTTTCAGGCATCCACTGGGATCTTAGAGTGTATCCCCCATCACTGAGGGGGGGAACTACTGTACTTTGTGATTATTTTTCTGATCATATGGTAAACATACTCATTATAGAATTTAGAAAAACATTCATAAGTTCACCTCCTCACCCAGAGACAACCACTATTAAAATTGTATGGTTCTTTCAAATATATTTGTAAGTATATAGAGATTTTTACAAAGTTGTATTATGGCACATATTATTGAACATCATGCCTTTAACACTTACATTACATTTGCCTCCAAAATCCTATATAGTTAAATACTATTTTAAAACATGGCTTTAATGGCCACATTTATGACATCCTAACGTATTTTCTGTTCCTTTTTAATGCAACTTCTTTCTGTTTCATGGTCTCCCTCTCTCTCACTCTAACGATCTGAAAGGATTCTATTTGCAGCTAGCTTTAAGTTTTGTTTTCTAATATTGTTAGTATGATAGGAAAAACATAAAAGAACTAAATATCCATCACTAGGGAACTGGCTAAATAAGTATGGTATATTTGTTGCTGTATTTACTAGCATGAAAATGTCCATAATACATTATCTAGCAAAACAATCATAAAACAAAATGTAATTAGAGTTTAATCCCATATTTGTAATACACACACACAAGTCAACATACAAAAATTCACTGAACAAATGCTGATGAAGCCCCTACTATGCTAGGCACCGTTCTCAGAGATCAGAACACCCAGGCCCTTGGGGCACCTGGGTGGCTCAGTCGGTTGAACATCCGACTTCGGCTCAGGTCATGATCTCACGGTCTGTGAGTTCGAGCCCCACGTCGGGCTCTGTGCTGACAGCTCAGAGCCTAGAGCCTGCTTCGGATTCTGTGTCTCCCACTCTCTCTGCCCCTCCCCCGCTCATGCTCTGTCTCTCTCTCTGTCCAAAATAAATAAACATAAAAAAAATTTTTTTTTTAAAGAACACCCAGGCCCTTGTGATAGAGCTTACAAATGGGGAAGGCTTGGCACTGATTTTCTCCCCTCAGTTACAATGACTGTGTTTTACTTTCATAATTTAAAAAATAATAAAGCCGGGGCGCCTGGGTGGCGCAGTCGGTT